>NC_044304.2:101603095-101914881 GCF_007474595.2 Lynx canadensis
TGATGGTCTCTGGTCCCTCATATTTCAAGCTTATGACAAGTCTTACAGTTCCACCTCTGATATTTTTTCAGTTCTCCCAAATAACTGTTAAAACTATTTGGGGGAAGGGCTCTTGGGTGGCTCATCCGTTATGTGTCAGTTAAGCTGAGATTTCGGTTCAGGTCATGATCTCACAGTTTGTGAGTTTAAGGCCCTCGCTGAGGTCCTCACTGACAGTCTAGAGCCTGCTTGGGATTCTCCCTCTCTCTCCCTCTCTGCCCCTCCTTCACTCTCTCTCAAAATAAATAGGTAAACTTAAAACAAAGTGTTTAAAAAGAAGTCTTTTGGGTTTTCCAGAAGCTATTTCTTGAGAAGCCCTCTTCCATTTTTATTTTAAATAACAGGTTCCTTCAGAAGTTGATTTTTAAGCTTAAATTACTTGCCTTTGGTTTTTGTTCCACCTCTGGTCAGATCATCTCTGGCAAGGGTCTTAGAGTAAATACTGGGCCTAGGGATTGTGAAAGGACATTTCCTCATGGAAGAGGCTGTGTGCAGATTCTGCAAAGACTGACACCTGAGAAGCCAATTTTGGATTGAAAGTATTTCTACAGAACTACTGTGAATCAAACATACATTGAAAGATAAAGGAGGGACCAACTTTATTGTATTCTGAACTTGAACATTTTAATTTGTTATGTTTTAAATGACTCTTAAAGGAAAATGTGAAATTATGAAACAGAATATTGCAATATTGTGACTTATACCAGATCTTTTCAAACTCTGTTGTTCTCTTTGTCTCGGGTATTCAATGCCAGTAGGTTGAAGGGTGTACATTTCTCTGAGATGGACCATACGTACTGCTGTCTGAGGTTACTTTTCTGCTAGTAAGGCTGTGTGGAATATGGTGTTCATCATAATAGATCTAAATATAGTTTAGTTCAAGGAGAACATATGGTCTTTTGGTGTTGCTTAGGGCATGGTTTCACTGGACTGATTTCAATCATGTATTTTTCTGTGTATGGCACTTAACAAAGTTATAGACAGTTTGAGCTGGGAGTGACCTAACATCATCTAATCCATTCTTTTCATGTTTAGAGGAAAAGATTTGTCCAAAAACAGGTAATTAGTGTGGGTGTGGAAATTAGGAGCTATGTCTGCTGGATTTTAGGGTAAGGCTTTTTCTAATGAACCATGCTACTGGCAAGGATGGATAAATCATATGGCTTTAAAATTATACTCATCAAGAGCCTTTTAAATACAGGTGAATAGAATAGAGCAAGTTATATAGATACTAACTAGAAATATCCTGAGGATGTAGAGACCTCTAACATGTATATCTGGTTCTGAGCCAAGATGCTGGGCTTTAATTTCCTCAAATGCTGTCAACATTTAAAATTTCCCTTGTATGTTTCTTTTGGGGACCCAATTTCTTTTGCCAATGAATAGGCAAACAGGAACTAATAATGTACTTTCATTAGCTACATTCTTCTCCCTGATGTTATGAATTTCTTTATCTGATACTCTGTGCAAATGTTTTAGATGATAAGTTTTTACACAATGCCCAGCATAGCAGCTTATTATGTAGATCCATAAAGAAAAACGCTATATTTTGTACAGTAGGCTATGTTAATGTAATGGGGAAAATATTTAAGTTACTCTCCAAGGTAATATAACCGCTTAACTATGATTCTATTTTTTTGATAGATCTCCAAACTTGGTGTTTTGGTCAAACAGCAGGTCATCAAATACCTCATCCATGATGCCTAAAAGAAAGTTCACTTCCTTAGCAAACACCTAGTTTTAACAAGATAAATGTTCATTGGATCAGTGAAAAAATGTTCTGTGAAGAACCAGGTACCTTGCTGGTACTTGACGTCTATGTCAATTATAGTTTAATGGAGGGCTTTTTTGTTTGTCTCGATATGGATAATAATTTCTAAGAATAGAGAACTTTACCTTGAAGCCAGTGCTGAATGAGATGTTTACTATCTTTGTGTTTATACCCTCACCCATTCACTGAGCAACCCAACAGGGGGTTGATAATCAATAAGAATTCCAACTTACAAATGCAAAAGAAATTATAGAATTAGAAAAAAATCATTTAAAAAACTCTTAAAATATTGGTTCTTAAAAATGGAAGCCAATGGCTTCTAAAACTATTTTAATAAAATTTTTAGGAACATAGAATAATTAATGGATTAGGTTGACAATTCTTAAACCCACTGATGAATCTTAATCTCACAAAATTTGGGACCACCAGACATTATGTGCATCCTGTCGGTGCCATAGAACATATGTAGCACCCCCTATGAGGATTTTTGCCAAAAATAGTTCAACCTGAATTTAATTAAGCCCCTAGTCATAGCATCCAGTTCTTCAACAAATAAACAGCATAAGAAAAAAAAAGTGAGGGGGAACCAAGTGTAAGGAGTAGACATTTCTAGGATCCTAACTCAAATACATCACTGTAAGAAGACTTTTTTTTTGAGATCAAAGAAAATTGAGTATAGACTGGGTATTAGATTATACTAAAGGATATTAATTTTGTTGTGTGTGATAATTTTCTTGTGGCTATATTAAGATAATCTGTTAGAGATACATACTGATGTATTTACATGTGAAATGATATGATATTTGGAACTTATTTTAAAACAGTGATAAACAGAGGATGAGAGGGTAGATGAAATGAAGAATGGCATACTACTGATAATTTTTGAAACTGGCTGATGGATCCATGGAAGATTATTATGCTCTTATCTCTGTTTTCATGTATGTTTCAAGATTTTAAAAATAAAAAAGAATTACAGAAGAGCCAACAAAGGAAACTATGTCTTCATTCCAGAATATGTGAGATTTTTAAAACCAGAACTCAGGTTTGAATTGGTAAGAAAAGTAGATATTCTGGGGCACCTGGGTGGCTCAGTCAGGTGGCTGACTCTTGATTTCGGCTCAGGTCATGATCTCATGTTTTGTGGGATCAAGCCACGCATAGAGCTTTGTGCTTTCAGTGTGGAGGCTTCTTGGGATTCTCTCCCTGCCTCTCTGCCCCTTCCATGCTTGTGCTGTCTCTCTTTCTCTCAAAATAAATAAAAAACTTAAAGAAAAGAAAAGAAAAACAGATATTCTTCAAGTTCTCAACACTGAAGGCTGAAAACTTGTGTCTTAGGATAGGCTTTCTTTAGCTACTAGTTTGCTGTATTACTGCTTGTGTGTCCATAGGCATAGAGGTAGCATCTGTATTACAAAAATAGTAGTATCCACAATAAATGGTTGTAACGAGGTTTAAACATGAAAATGTATGTGAAACACCTGGTATGGTGCCCAGCATGCATTCATTCCTCAATAAATAAGGCTGTTGCTATCTTTGCTTCATTTAACAAAGACAAAGTAAGTGTCAGGTATATGCCAGACTTGTGCTAAATCTAGGGAGTTTTTATGAAGGAAAAAAAAAAAAGATGTGGCATCTGCCTATGAACGATTCTTAATTTATTGGAAAAGTTGAATCTGAGGAGACTGGTGTTCTGTACGTGTAAAAGAGGGTAAAATACCAGCAGCTTCATATGGTTCAACCTGGTAACTGAAGTGAGATATAATCACAGAGGTAGTGAGATGAAGTGTTTAAGATGACAGACTCTCGTATCAGGTTGTCTGGGCTTGAAACTTGGCTCTGCATGAACTGGGTGATCCTGAATAAAGTAAGGATCTTTACTGTCTTCCTTCATGGTGCCTTCATTCATGGTCTGTAAAATGGGGACATAAGAGTACTTACCTTATAGGATTGTTTCGAGGATTACACATAAAATTCAGACAATAGTACTTAGTACACAAAAAACCCTGTATATTATTGTAATCAATGCATGTCCAAAGTTATGGGAGGTGCATGTAATTATATATAATTTTTTAATGTTTATGTATTTTTGAGAAAGAGAAAGAGTGAGAGAGGGGGAGGGGAAGAGAGAGAGGGGGACACAGAATCCAAAGCAGGTTCCAGGCTCTGAGCTGTCAGCACAGACCCTGACATGGGGCTCAAACTCATGAACTGGGAGACCGTGACCTGAGCAGAAGGTTAACTGAGCCACCAGGCGCCCCTTCGTGCATGTAATTATATCAGGTGCCAGGGGTTGGTGCTGAGGGGATGATAGTTTCACAGGAGAAAGTGTGACATTTGAACTTCACCAAGAAGAAGGAGCCACTCAGGCAAAGAAGATTACTCTAAGGACATTTTAGGCAAAGGGCCTGGAAATAGGAAAGAAGAGTTTCAGCAGCAGAAAGGAGTGGTGTGGGGAATGGAGTTTAGAACATGAGTCTGGAGGATGTTGAGGGGCTGCATGTGAAGTTATGATTGGTAGCCTGGGTGGCCTATGTCTTGATAATTCAGTAGCAGAAGGAGTCATAGGAAAATTTTACCCAGAATAGTGACAGAAATGTGGTGATTAGTTGGAATGGAAGGAAGACTTGCTGGGAGTCTATAAAAATAACCTAGAAACTTGCTATTCAAAGTGTGCATCCTGGACCAGCAGGAAATGGGAATTCATGGGCGCCATCCTCAGAACCTGAATTTTAACAAAATGTGCAGGTGATTCATGAGCACACTGAAATTTGGGAAACACTGGTCTGGAGACAGCCCAGGAGTGCCTGGGCTAAGGCAGGGACACTGGGGATGTCAAACAGAGAATAAGGATCCACTAATGCGTGTATTTAAGAGGTGAAACTGAAAAGATTTGACTGATAAGTTACGGGGGTCGAAGAGGGGGTGGTTGAAGAGGGTGCCCTGAGAATAAATCTGTGTTTCCTTATTAAGATTTCTGGATGGATGACTGGTAATACAGGAAAAGGGGAAGTGTTGGGGAACAAAGGTGAGAAAAAGAATTCATTTTATGGCATGTTGATTTTAAGCAGCCTATGGGACATAGAAGATCCATAAAAAATGGACTGAGGAAAATGAAAGTACGTTATTAAGAAGAAAATCTGAAGAAAGTAGTTATCTTAACGTCAAGTAAGAAACCAATGATGACAAATGCTAGACATATCCTCTCTACTGTTCTTCTATAATAGAACAAGGGCACATTAGAATAGGTTCTCTAGTGTGCATTAAGTACTCTGAAAAAATTTTGAGCTTGTAAAGTCAAACATTCCTGGCTCCTCTGTTAAATATAAATGCATAAAAATAAAACTGTAAGACACAACAGAGCTTGATAATTTGTACATAATTCTACCATACAGACTTGGCAAGAATTCAGGCTCTGGAATTTGGAGAGGTTAGGGACTCCTGGTGATTTCTTGGCATCAATGTTAGTGGACTTTCTTTTTTAAACTTGGTTTAGAAGGATGTGGAGAATTCAGATATCTCAGTTCGCTATCTGCTGAGTTTAAGTGAAATGCTACCCGGGGGTAGGTTTGAGAGGTTATTTAGCCAGATTGTAGAATCTCTAAATATGCAATCACTCTCCCACCCAGAGTTCCCAGATTTAGCAAATAAAGATACAGGATTCCTAGTTAGATTTGAATCTCATATAAACACAAACAGTTTTTTAGTATAAAAATATTAGACCAAATATTGCATGGGATATACATATACATGTACTTAAAAAAAGAATCACTGTTTATTTGAAATTAAAATATACATAAGTATTATGTATTTTACCTGGCAATTCCTTCCAGTGTCCTAGTTATGACAAAGAATGTACACACACACACACACACACACACACACACACACAGTAAATTTTAGCAAATATTAATGTCCAAAGACTAAGCTGAGAAATTTTCAAGATTTTATGTAGAAATTTATAACATTAATTCATACAAACATCCAGTTTGGAGGAAAAAAACAGAACAGAATAGGCTTGTTAGGAACATTATGCCATGATTTTTCTTCCTGTGCTTATGATAAAATTACTAGTTTATTTTTTTTAACCCCTACATACATTTTAGTACCTTGTTCCATAATGTTAATACAGGATTTAGTGGGAAGACAGTCTATAATTAAGGCATAAGTTTTCAAACAAACTGCAGATGTACAGCTGTGAGGGTAGGCTTGATGCTTGATTTGTAGGGGAGACTCTGATGTTAATCAGATGTGCTTCTACTTACCAAGATGATGTTGAAAATAAAGCTGTATTACAGGTAGTATCTAATACATATATATATATATATATATATACATCTAATACATATATATGTATGTATTATATATGTATATACATGTATATATATGTATATACATCTAATATATATGTATTATATATGTATATACATGTATATATATGTATATACATATATAATACATATATATCTAATACATATATATTAGATAATACATACATAGTGTATATATATATATATATATATATATATATACCTCTTAAGTTGTGTCTGTTTTTAGAAATTTTAAGACATGGATCTATATTAGGTCTTTTTTCTCAATTAAAAATTCAACAAATATGCCAGAAAGAAAATGTGATTAAAAAGTAGTTGGCAGTACAATATATTATGGAACAACAGGGAAATAAGGAATTACTTCCATCAAGGATCATTTGAGAAGGTTTCACAGAGGGAGTGGCATATGAGCATCTTGAAATATAGGATTAAAAAAAATCTTTCTAGTATGTTCTTTTTTTCTAAATATAAAGGAATATATGCATAAGTTTTACAAAGCCTATAATAGCAGCAGAAAACTATCATCCCAAGTCTCAAGAGCTAGAAATACCAATATTATTTTTATATATTTTCTTTTAGCCTTTTTTCTGATATTTTTTGCATAGTTAAGATTGCATATGTACATGCAATTTTCTATCCTGCTAATTCACTTAACGTGTCTTAAATATTTCTTTCTCTCATTATCATTAAAAACTCTCTGTTAACATTGTTTGAACAGCTAACCAATAAGCCCTTATATGAATAATATAATATTATTTATTTTATTTATTTTTATCTTTTAAGTGGGGAGGGACAGAGGGAGAGGGAGAGGGAGAATCTTAAGCAGTCTCCATACCCAGTGTAGAGCCCGAGACAGGGCTGGATCATACAACCATGAGATGGTGACCTGAGCCAAAATCAACAGTAGGAATCTGAACTGACTGAGCTACCCAGGTGCTCTGAAAACTGATTTTTAATATAATCCTCTAACTTTGGGTTTTTAGGTACCTTCCAGAGTCTTTTTTTCTTTTGCTTTTATAAAATACGCTGTTGTTCATTTAAAAAAATCTATAGTTCTGGTTATTTCTAAGACTTAAAAGTAGAATTATTGGATTAAGGCCTAAAATAACATTAATGGTCTTGACACACATTCTACCAAACTGCCTTCTGAATAGATTGTCCCAGTTTACACTCAAAGAGTCAACAGAAAGGATAAAAGGGAGCACTGGAAGATAGAGGTAGAAAGTGTAGCATGTAGTCACCAGCAAGGAATAGTCAGGTTTGTTTGGAGCATACGCATGAGTGATGGATGGTAAGTGAAATTAGGCTAAAAACGACATTTAAAACCAGATTTTGGAAGACCTGAAATGCCCCGTACGGCAGTGAGCCTTCCTTCTGCAGGCATTTGTGAGCCACAGAAGTCTTGTGAGTAGGAGAATGTCATGACTTTAGAACTTTCTTCCAGTTAATTATAGGTTATTAAATGTCTCTGAACTTTTGGATCATGCCCAAATAATATTTGAGGTCATCAGCTATCAAAATTTGAATGTCTGGAAATAAACTATGCCATTGGCTCATCATGTTTAAAGATATCATTGACATTTACCTTATTGAACATAAATTGATTTTTACACACTTCTGTCAGTGACTGCATAAAGCACCTGGAAGGTAGAAAGTGCTAGGTCAACTCTATGTCATGGAAACCTTTTAATGTATACTCCAGTGGTATATAGAACTGTGAGTGTTATAAAGATTTATTGAGGATTTAAGATGTTTCCAGGACCTTCTTGTTTAATCATGTGCCCTGTAACCATTCCTGGCTCAGAGCAGGACTGGCAGAGCAAAAATGCTTTCAAAAAGAGTCAATTCAGGTACATACTGTCTTTTTTTTTTTTCAACGTTTATTTTTTATTTTTGGGACAGAGAGAGACAGAGCATGAACGGGGGAGGGGCAGAGAGAGAGGGAGACACAGAATCGGAAACAGGCTCCAGGCTCTGAGCCATCAGCCCAGAGCCCGACGCGGGGCTCGAACTCACGGACCGCGAGATCGTGACCTGGCTGAAGTCGGACGCTTAACCGACTGCGCCACCCAGGCGCCCCCATACTGTCTTTTTAAAATCAGGTGCAGTGAACTTTTTTTCCTCTAAGTGCTTCTGTTTCTCTATGGCACTAAATACTTATATGAAATGTTAAAAAATTAAGTTACTCAAATATCCAGATTTATTTTACATTTTTTAGGCAGAACTGGGTGATTTTATTTTCTCCCATCACACAGAAGCTTTCATGGAGCAAGTATGGACTCAGATTAATGTTGCTCAGTCTGGTCAATGGAGATTGTCTCTTTCTGAAGGAAGAATATGAAATCTGTTGACTTCTTTTATATGAGTGCATGACCACAAAAAGGAAGACGAAACACTGTCTGACTCTGGAAGTCACGTGATTTTCCATGGGTTGTTTTCTTGGTGTCTTGTGTCACATGCACTGGGGCTAGGAAAATGCACGGTTCTAAATTTGGAATCTATTTAAACATTGAGGGTTCTGAGTTTCAAATTCAACTTGATCTTTTCAGCCTTTGGATTCTGTCTCCTGCTGTCATAACATCACTTCTTGATTCAAAGGGGAAGAAAAGAGATTCATAGCACCTCAAATAGAGCTTCTCGGGCATGGCCGTGCGTCAAGTGTAAATGAATCAGAAAACCGAGCATTAACTTTTACTTGAAATAGATAAGACTTTAAAAAATAGGGATAAAATTGCATTGATGGTTTGAAATAGCTATTCAAGTATTTTATGGCACCTACCACCAGACATGCTTGGTTAAGAGCGTGAGGCGCTCCTTCCATGTTACAGCAATCGCTGGAGACATTTTGTTAAATCTAAAATGTAAATAGCCTCTCCCTTTTATTCTATGCTTGACTCTGACATTAATGCTATATCATTTAAGTGACTAAAAGAGTATTTCTGACCAGGCTTTATAATTTTGTCATAAAATTTTGCCCAGAATGAATTTTTGCTTAAAAGGCCAACCATTTAATACGTTTTTCTTTTGGCCAATTTAAAGCAAATACATCAGGTCAGTTCTTTTTATGACACAAAAGGGAAAAATGATAAGTTTTCTTATTTCAGACTTTTTTATTTTTAAATTTCTACAACTGAAATGTCTCTTCTTTCCTTTAAGTACAAACTGACAGGTCATTAATCCTTAATGTGGGTTTAAACCTCTGGGTATTTTGGGGGAAGAAAACTCATTAAAATTCTTTTGTTTTATATGTAACTGTCCTAATAGAAATTTGGAGTTCATGTTTAGAATTTGTTAAAATGGATAGAAAGCATAGAAATCCTTTTAAAAAGAATGGAAGTACAAGAAATTACTTCTACCTATAGTCAATGCTGTCACTCACTATTCCTGAATGTCTGCTGTTAACTTTTTATAGACAGAACGTAAGTTCTGGTTGTCCATATTTTCAATATGAATATATTTATTTCATTTTGCATTATCTGGGTTGGTCTTATACATTTAATGGAATTTTCTCTAGTGCTTTCCTATATTTCTGAAAAGTACTGGATATTTTTGTCTTTAATTCTACCCAAAGTTGAGGCATTAGGCAGTCATCCTGCTTTTATTTTTAAGGAAACTGGCTTTACTTGGTGAAGTTTAACTAGCAATGGTCTATATGTAGGTAGTGGAAAATGTTTTATTGATACTAGTGAATCTATTCTGCATTGTGTTGCTGCATTATATTTTCCCCTTCCTCTTAAGTCTCCCCTTCCCTCTTTCCTCTACTGAGTGTTTGAAGGCCTTCTAAATGAAAAAGAGCTACCATCAACAAACTTACATTTCCAGCCTGTCTAGAAAGATTTTAAAATCTGTAAAAACTCGCAACTAAATTGGGGATTGGAATACACGCTTTCCTGATTGTCCAGAATAGCTTCTATCTGTTTTTATCCTTGCCATTGATATTGACAGAGCTCATCAAGAAAGACATAATGTTTCTGCTTTTTACTTTATTTTTCTTAAATAAGGGTACCAAAGTCTTCCATAATGTAAGCTACATTCTTTGTATGCATTTGAAATCTTCATTTCTTCAAGCCATGTGCACAACAGTGTACCTCAGCTCTGTGTTGAGCTGGAAGCTTCCAGTATTGGGCACTGGAAACATAAGAGTGAACACAGTATTCACTGTCTAGGCCCATGGGGTGGAGTAGGAAGAATGGGGGGAAAGAGAGATCAACCCTACTCAATTTGTCCCATGAAGAATAAAAGTTATAGTTGTGATAAGAGCTACCAAGGAGATACATAATGCTATAAAATCCATAATAGGAAGAACTAATTTCCACTGAGGTCTTTCCACTGAGGGAAGTCTTCCTTGAAGAAATGACTTATGGAGTGCCTGGGTGGCTCAGTCAGCTAAGCATCTGATTCTTAATTTCAGCTCAAGTCATGATCTCACGGTTCATGAGTTACAGCTCCGCTTTGGGCTCTGCACTGACAGCATGGAGCTTGCTTGGGATTCTCTCTCTCTCTCTCTCTCTCTCTCTCTCCCAAAGTAAATAAATAAACTTAAAAAAGAAGGGACTTGTAAGACAGGCTATGAGGACAGACATTCTAGACAAGGTAGACTACAGAATAAAGTGTTCAGAGTGTATACTTGAGGACTGAAAGAGGCTGGGACACAGAGCATGAAGAGGGAGTATTATCAGGTGAAACAGAGAATTATATCTGGACCACGTCATACATGACTCCATAGGTTATGTTAATGATTTTTATTTACAGTGCATATTCAAGAGTAAAAAGCCACACAAGACTTTTGAGAAGGGGAGAAACATGGTAGATCTTTGTTTGTTTGTTTGTTTTAATATGAAATTTATTGTCAGATTGGTTTCCATACAACACCCAGTGCTCCTCCCAACAGGTGCCCTCCTCAATGCCCATCACCCACTTTCCCCTCCCTCCCACCCCCCATCAACCCTCAGTTTATTCTCAGTTTTTAAGAGTCTCTTATGGTTTGGCTCCCTCTCTCTCTAACTTTTTTTTTTTCCCCTTCCCCTCCCCCATGGTCTTCTGTTAAATTTCTCAGGATCCACATAAGAGTGAAAACATATGGTATCTGTCTTTCTCTGTATGACTTATTTCACTTAGGCCTAACACTCTCCAGTTCCATCCATGTTGCTACAAAAGGGCATATTTCATTCTTTCTCATTGCCAAGTAGTATTCCATTGTATATATAAGCCACAATTTCTTTATCCATTCATCAGTTGATGGACATTTAGGCTCTTTCCATAATTTGGCTATTGTTGAAAGTGCTGCTATAAATATTGGGGTACAAGTGCCCCTATGCATCAGCACTCCTGTATTAAGGTAGATCTTTGTTTTTAAAGAGATCAGTCTGGTTGTCAAGGCGAGTACAGATTAGAGTCATGGTGATACGTGTGTTGAAACTTGTGTGTGTCATTTTGATGACAAAGGGTAGTGGTAATGGAGGTTTGCATGGGTTTAGGAGATATTGATGGATTTGGTAAGGGGGGTGATAGAGAGGGAGGTGCTCAGGATAACTACCAGGTGTCTGATGTGCTATGTGGAGGAAGGTTGATTTATATTGAAATACTGTCCTACTCTTGGTTCATTAGATCATGAACCCCAATAGGGTCAGAACTGTTTCTAGAGTGAACTAATAAACCTGGATATTAAAGTAATCAATTCTGGTCTGCAATGTTCCCTTCTTACTCTGAATGGCCTTTACTGTTTCATGGTCATAATTTACAAATATTTACTCAACTATTTAAAAATTCTTTCAAAAACAGTGTCAAAGAAAATGCAAATAAGTTATTATTAGAACGTTGAAATGATAATTATACTAATGCTTGTATTAGCCAAGAATTCTAAAAGCTCAAATCCCCCCTGTATTGTTTAATGCATTTGCATAGCATTCATGAGGGTAGCTGAATTATGTATTTCAATAACAAGAATAATGAAAACAATCGACTTTTGCAGTTTCTAAGCCTCTTATAAAAAATTTTAATGTAAAAGAAAAGTCCACTGTATCTATACATTTTGTTTTCAGCTATGCTAGAGGGCTGAGAAGAAGTAAGACTGGGTTCAGAAGCTCGAGAATTACTCCAGTGTCTCATGTCCTCTCCCACTCTCACTAACCCCTTTTTTACATCCCTTCCCCAAACAGTAGTAACAGTCTTTGCTGTGGTGTTTGGGAAAAATCTGTGTGTAGTCTCATTAATTGCTTCAGTTTTCCTTCTGATTTTTCCATTACTAGCATCAGATCCTAAGTAACATCCACTCCTTGGCCTATCCTTTTATCAATTCATCTATGATTCCATCCATAGGTTCCATTAAATATTGATTTTAGAGCACATATTGTGTATGAAGCACTGTGCTGGTGACTTTATACAGACCTGATGGCTCCCAATGTTCCTTGCCTTTTGATATCATGCCCTGTGTAGAGTCATCCCACAAAGAACCAGGGCCTGTCTGTCAGACCAAGTATGACAGAGGTGATGATGTGCAATTTTCAAGTCTTGGTTTTAAAGGGCATTGTATCTTCCATTTCCCAGCCCCCCCCCCCCCCCCCCGCCCCCGGATCCCTTGCAGTGAGGAGAGATAGTTGCCATGTTGTGGGGACATTAAGCAGTCTTGTGGAGAGGCCCATGTGGGAGGGACTGTGGTATTTGTTCAGTACCAACTTGTCACTCATGTGAGTGAGCCACCTTGACATCTTACAACCTCATGAAAGACCCTGAGCTAGAAACACCCAGCCAAGTCACTCCCAAATTCTTTCCCCACAAAAACTGTGACAGATAATAAATGTTTCTTGTCTTAAGCCACTAAATTTTGGGGTAATTTGTTACACTGCAAAATATTCTGATACTGGTCTCCACAATCATATCATACTTCCTTGTCTAGCAGGGGATGGTAGTACTCACTGAGAAGTGTTCACTTCTAAGCCATAATAATAATAAATAAAAGCTCAACCATAGCTTCAGCACATAGAGATTTAGTTACAATTTGAGATTTTTGGAATTCAAAACATAAATGAATAGTAGTGACTTGGGTTTTTATAGCAATTTGCAATTTACTTTTGCAGTTTATGAAGTGCTTTCACATAATGTATATAAATAACTGTAGCTCTCTGAAAGTAGTGAGGATTTCAGAAGAGGACTAGGTATTGGGGTCATACCAGAGCTCAAGGCAGACAAACTTTCTCTGTTTTCACTGAAGAGGGCAGAAACGCTTAAATGATTGTAAGACTTGTGCTTGCTGCCAAGGTTTATATAATACCTTGCATAATTTGCTATGAAAACATTAAAAAAAAGAGGGAAGCCAAAATAATAAGGGTAAGTAAGGGAGAGCTTCTATGAAAATGCTATTGTTCATTTGAGTATTAGAAGATTAAGGGAGTTATCCAAGGGGAGAAAAAAGTGGTAGATGAGGTGAGGCTAAATATTTTAGGTATATAAAGTCCTGAGTCAGAATAGTGTGCTCTGTTGGAACAACTGAAAGTAGTCATGTATGGATGGAGTAGGACAAGGGAAAGGACAGATGATGCTGGGTGATGCAAAAGGACTAGGCAGCACCAGCTATTCATTACCTTAGACCCTGTAGTACCACGTGCCTATAAGAGTTAAGGGAAGTCACTTAGGGGTGCCTGGGTGGCTCAGTCGGTTGAGTGTCTGACTTTGGCTCAGGTTATGATCTCACGGCTTGTGAGTTAGAACCCGACATGGGGCTCTATGCTGACAGCTCAGAGCCTGGAGCCTGCTTCAGATTCTGTGTCTCCCTCTCTCTCTCTGCCCTTCCCTTGCTCATGCTCTCTCTCTCTCAAGAATGAATAAACATTAAAAAAATTAAAAAAAAAAGAGTTAAGGGGAGTCACTTGAAATGAAGTGTAAGGTTTTATGTGACTGAACTAGAACTTGGGTTTTCTTTCTACCTCTTTCATCTTATAGCATTTACTATTTCTTTATTATAATATCCTTAACAGGTAAACTGCAAGTAACCAAAGAGCTAATTTATTTTTTTAATATTTATTTATTTAGTTTTGAGAGAGACAGAGCGAGCATGAACACAAGGGAGGAGCAGAAAGAAAGGGAGAGCAGAATACCAAGCAAGCTTCATGCTGTCAGTGCAGAGCCCAGTGGGGGACTCGAATCCACGAACCATGAGATCATGACCTGAGCTGAAATTGAGTTGGGTGCTTAAACAACTGAGCCCCCAGGTGCCGCACTCCCCCCCCCCCATACCTACTGTAAAAGGGAGAAAGGAAACAAGATTTAGTGCAGGCAAGGAGAGACTTACCTAAAACTATAACTCATCTGTAGTAGAGCCAGGGACTTGAATGTTGGTCTGATACTCATGGAATCCAGGTTTTATGACTCAAAATCCAGTATGTAACTCATTTTATCCACTTGGTTTCATATGATCCATGTGATTGTTCCACCTGATTGTGAGAAGCATCTAAAGTGTCTGTTGCAGAGGATAGATCCATGGCTATCAGAAAACCTGGAGGCTTGTCTGGTTGCATTTGCCCTGTCAACCCCCTTAGGGTTTCTAGGGGCCATCTAGAACAGAGTTGGGTATTTATTAGCTTTGAATGCCCCTAGCTTCAGTACCTATAGAGAGTGGTAGCAAAGTCTTTACATAAAACATAGTTTGTGTATTTGTCATAAGGAGCAGTGAGCAGAGACACTTGTGAAGAGTCTATGCTATTCTACAACTCCTTTGGCCAAAAACCAAAAAGTGTAAAATGAATGGTGCCTGTTAGTTAAGGGGTACAAATTAGGCTGAGTCCTTGTAGCCTGCTTCACTGAGGAAGGCGTACATAGGATAAGGACTGGGCTTAGGACCTTCTACATAAAAGACCAGAAGGAAGGTGCATAAGGGTGCTCGGACACTGCTAGAGAATGGATGTGGATGAAAGATAGAATTGATTGAAAATGAAATTTAGAGGGGAGAGAGTCACAGGCTACTATTATTAAGAGCTTATATTTTCACTATCTATGACACCTTGAAAGATGGAAGGGACAGAGAAGGAGAGAAAAGAGGGTTTTACATGGGGTCTTGTATTTAACTAACCTACATGTTTATTTGTGGCAGATAAATATTAAGAGACCAAGGATTCTTGAATTATTGACCACAGATTCCTTGCCTAGGCAAGGAGAAGCTATTACTTTGCTTGGAGATTAGGGGACTAAGAGTAGGAGAGGGGCTGATCCTTGGAAAATTGCAAAGCTGCTGAAGAGGCAACGACTGAACATATTTTCCTTTTATTTTTGAATGTTGCGATGTCTGAAGAAAAAGATATCAGTCATAGAACTGACTGGCAGTGATCCAGCCAAACCTCTGGATAGCTTAGAATTCTGGTGATTGGCATTTGAGTGAAGTTCCCTGACATACAAGCTGAATCTGCTCTATTCATGCAGACTGACTTGTGCTGGTCATTTTTTTTCCTCTTCTTGTGGGGAGGGGGAAAAGTACCTGTACATGATGGAAGGCCCTGTTTGACTTCTCAAGAAATTAAATTCCTTCCAGACCATTTAGGGCACCTCTTTCCTTCACGCTTCAGCCCTTCTATCAGTGAAGTATTTTATATTTTGGTGCTTGTCATATGGAATTATTTTTATTTTCTTAACATTTGTCTTTATATTTGAAGGTTGTTGTTGTTTGTTTATTTGTTTCACCTAACCATCAACCCAGTCAGTCCTCCAGGGTTTCTGAATATATCTTTACTTCTGACAAATGCCAAACCCCTAAGCAGGAAAAGGAGAATTTATTACATTTCCCTTCCACCTCTGAAATCATAGAAATTATTGGTCTAAAATTCCAGAATGATCCAGGTTTATTGAAGTTTTCTCTACAAGGAAATTAGAATGGAAGAAGAGAAGAAAAAAATATTTTACATTTTTCTTGTCTCACGTCCTTTCTTTTTGTCTAAAGATAGATATTTACTAAAGGCATGTGTGTATCGAGCATTAGGGGAGAAAAAACAACATGCCAAAGTCCTCACAGAGCCTAGAATGTAGAGGGAAGCACAGATAGGAAACATACCACTACAGTCCAGTGTGTTAAGAGCCATAACAAGAAATTGTCAGGAGCTGGAGGAAAAAGCAGTGACACTCAACTTACTTGGGAAGAAGGTTGAGAGTGGGTCCAAAAGACTCCACATAGAAATAACTTTTAAACTAAATAATAATGAGGCAGGTAAAATGGAGCTGATAGAATGTTCTAAGAAGAGAGAGCAGAAGGTTGAAAGATCTAGAATAGAAATTATGGGATTGTGATACATTTAAGGCTTTGAGCTAGGTTCATGTGAGTGGAGTGAAGTTTGGTGGTCACGGTGTCAGGAGAGAGTGTCACTAAGGGTGGGATTAGAGATGGTGAGAAATGGCACTGGAGAGATAAATAGGGCCAGTCCATGAAGAGCGTGGAAGTCACATTTAGGAATCTGTTCAAGAGGCTGTCTTACCCACAGGGTATAATGAGGACTCCTGTATTGACTTCTATAGGGTCTGCCAGTACCCAGATTCATTATGACTTTACAAAGGGGTATGGAGACCTGGCATTTAGACAGCACCTATTATATTGCCAAGTACTGTGCAGTGGCTTATAGGCTCTGGAATTAGCATCTGAGTTTAAATCCTGGCCCTGCCATTTACTAGCCATGTGGCTTTGCTTTGGGCAGTGCCCAATAGATTGTAAGCATTCAAAACATGTTTGAAATCATTATTGTTATTATTACCTGCATTTTACAGATGGAGAGACTGGGCTGTGAAAGATTTCAGTTGTGGGGCACCTGGGTGGCTCAGTTGGTTGAGTGTCCAACTTTAGCTCAGGTCATGATCTCACTGTTCGTTGCTTCAAGCCCCGTGTCAGGCTCTGGGTTGACAGCTCAGGGCCTGGAACCTGCTTCAGATTCTGTGTCACCCTCTCTCTTTGTCCCTCCCTCACTCACACTCTGTCTCTGTCAAAAATAAATAGACGTTTAAAAAAATTAAAAAAAAACATTTCCGTTATTCATAGCCCAGCACTTGGTGATGGAATTGGGATTTGCATTACCCTGGTGAAGGATGTTGCACTTCTGTTTTCTGGAAGAGGGCACAGACATTGAATGTGGGAGAAGGAGAGAAAATCCCAGAGGGATCCAGAGCAACAAGTGTAGTGACACTGGTTCACAGACATTTTCCAGTACAATCTAATGTTTCTATGTTTTTTTTTAATGACTTAAGGCTACTCTACAGCACAAGAAATGTTATCATTTTGCATTCTTACTGACTTTCTATATCAGAAATGTCAGTAGTATCCAAAGTCTGAAGAATAGGTCTACACAATGTTTTTATATATCCTTTTTTGTTGGGATACATCAATAATTATGGGAATCTCCTAAAATCATTCTATTTCTGCAACAAATGGTAATGTGAGATACTTCATCTGGTTTGCTTATACTTCCACAGCCTCTTTCTTATGTGTTGTTTGTTTTTAAATATTTAAACTTAAAAAATTATTTATTTATTTTGAGAGAGAGTGAGAAAGAGGGAGGTGCAAGTGAAGGAGGGGCAGGAGAGAGCCGGAGAGAATCTGAAGTAGGCTCCATGCTCAGCACAGAGCCCAACGCGGGGCTCGATTTCACGACTGTGAGATCATGACCTGAGCTGAAATTAGGAGTCACACACTTGGGGTGCCTGGGTAGCTCATTTGGTTGAGCATTCAATTCTTGATTTTGGCTCAGGTCACGATCTCGTGGTTTGTGGGATCGAGCCTCCATGTCAGGCTCCATACTTACAGCGTGGAGCATGGAATTCTCTCTCTGCCCCTCCCCTGCTCACTTGCTCTCTGTTAAAATAAATAAATAAATTTGAAAAAAGAAAAAAAAGCCAGATGCTTAACTGACTGAGCCACCCAAGCACCCCTCTTATGCCTTTTTATAAAGAGATGCATGCCTGTTCTGTTTTATTGGTGCCTTTCTGTAAGAAATCCAGATTGCTGATAGGGGCCCATCCTATCTGTGATGTCCAGATGAGGCATGCTGGCTCTGTCAGGTGGTGTGGAGTTCACTTGGCTTTGTGTTAGCTGCTGCAAGCAGTCCTTCGTTAGGGATCTTGAACTGGAGCTTTCATATAATTAACTCAATTCTTTCAGTAAAACTTGAGATGCTTTCCATGGGTAAATCAAAGCAAGGGTTATTGATGGCACAGTCAGGTTTCAGAGAGAGTCTTAAGAATGGGAAGATTATGCTCCAGTCTTGCCACTGTTACATAAAAGTGTTTCATATGTAAGAAGCCTTAAATCTTAAGTCAGTTTTATGAATCTATTTTCATGTTTACCTTCAATTTGGCAATGGGATATACGTTGGCTGGACTGTTTTATTTCAAGAAGCTTCTTCTGTGTTTTAAAAATAAAAGGATGAGTATGCTTTACATATGTTGGAGCATTTGCAATTAGTTGGTGTTACTCTCTTAAGTGATTGGGCAGGAAAGGCAAACTGCCAGGCTTGGCAATCGTTTCAGATTCTTATTCATGCCAATTTGCAGTTTGTGACAGTGCCATGTTTTTATCAGGAGACTTTTAGTGAACTTCAGAAATGACTACTTCTGACCTGACTAGGTGGATACTTGGCTGGAGTCATAAAACTGATCTTCCTTAAATATTTTTGCAAGGGGGTATTTGAGATAGCAATTCAGGAAGCTCAGTGTAGAATAGACATTATTCCATTACTCGTTATCATGGAGGGATTTGGAATACAGTTGGCTACCGAGATGAAGAAGTAGTGACATAGAAAGTCTGATTGGACACATCCTGTCTTAGTTAATTAGATAAGAATGGAACTAGCTGACTAAAATCAAATGAAAATTTCAATTCCCAAACACTGAGGAACCTGAAATACTGAAAATTCTAGTATAAAAACTCTCTGGGAAACTGTACCAGAGCCCTGGAGGGTGAGAGAGGAAGAGAAGAAACCGTGGAGGGAGAGCATGTTACAAACGGGTTGAAGAACTGCGTTTTGGCATTTTCTTTATCTTCCTTTTTATCTTTTGACCTCCTCCACCCATTTCTCCTCCCTACCCCCCGACCCCCTTACTTCTAGCCTCTGGAAACCACCAATCTGTTCTCTGTATCTGAACACCTCAAAGTGTAGATAGTTTAGTTTGGAATTTAGGATTAATTCATATATACTTAACAGAATCCCATGTCCTATGCCCAGTACCTAATTGTATTGCAGGAATGCAAATAAGAACTATGGGTTCTATGGAGAAATGAGATCCCTGAGTACTGAGATGGTTAGAGAAGATTCCAAGGAAAATATGTTTATTCCTGAAAGGTAGATACAAATTAGAAAGGTGGAAAGTAGATCAAGGGAGAGCATGACCCAAAATTCCAGGGGTAAGAATGACACATTAGGAGAATAAAGAGCATATATACATTGAGCAAAAGCTTTACATACTATACAGTAAGTCAGAGATTTGTCTTAGAATAGAAGTAGTGATTTTCAGATTTATTTATTTTTTTTACCTTTTGTATTCCTGTTGAAGAAGCACTAAGCGTCTTTCTTTGTGTTGTTTTTTTCTTGCTTGCTTTTATGTATTCACACAGAAGCCATGTTTGATATGTCTGGGGTAAGGCATTTCAATTGATTTTAATTCATAAGAATATGAAGAAAAAAAAACCCATGTAATAATATTAGCCTTTACAAAAAAGACTGTTGTTGACATTAAGCAGATATTTGGGCAATTCTATATGAATATATGAAGATGGGTGGATATAATTGATAGATAATCATATATAGTTTTAAAAATAATAGGGGGCGCCTGGGTGGCGCAGTCGGTTAAGCGTCCGACTTCAGCCAGGTCACGATCTCGCGGTCCATGAGTTCGAGCCCCGCGTCAGGCTCTGGGCTGATGCCTCAGAGCCTGGAGCCTGTTTCTGATTCTGTGTCTCCTTCTCTCTCTGCCCCTCCCCCATTCATGCTCTGTCTCTCTCTGTCCCAAAAATAAACGTTGAAAAAAAAATAATAGTATCATACTATGCATGTTTTTAAAAGTCTGTTACTTATTTTTAGTAATAATTTCAAAATACAAGTAAACATATACATGTCAGATAATTCAATATGACATTTCATTGCCTAGTAATATCTCAAATATCATGATAGTTTCTTAGAAACTACTATATATATGTGACATTTGAGCACAGTTGTAAGATCCTTCATTTTTAATTTTCTGGGTTTGTGTATATAATTTCAATTCTTATCCACAATGCTGCATTTATTCAGGTCAGGGGTGGATTTTTTTAAGTGTTAAAAATACTGCATTAATTAACACTCTTGGATTCAAATAGCAGAAACATAACTTGAACTAACTGAGAAAAGTGAATTTACTGGAACAGTATTGGGACATCTAGTGAAAAACAGTAAGGACAGGGATAGTTGGGCTCCAGAACACAGGGAAATAAATGCTTTGCTTCTCCCTGCATGTTTTCCTTTCTTTGCATAGTAGATCATACATCCACATGTCTGAGAACATGGTTGGTCAAGGCTATGAGGCCTGATATCCTACATCCCTCCAGAGAAGGACCGATTCTCTTCCCTTAGCTGGAAATGGAAAGATTTTGAGGAATGTCTGATTGGTTTGGCTTGGGTCAGGTGCCCAGTCAATTTTGAATGGAGTCACCTGGCACAATCATGGCACTGGGGAGTCTGTTCTTATATATCTGGTATGTTTTGGTGGAGGAGCTCAGCAACTACCCTCCCTAATTTGTGTCAAATATATTTATAAAACTATACTTGGCTTAAAACAGAGAGAAAGAGGGGAGGTACAGTTAAAATGCTGTTGTAAATTATAAAAGTTCAGAGCATTCAAGCACTTCATTGTTTACAATTATAGGAATGTTTGATAAATGTACACTTTTTACATGTATGCCATCATCTTTCTTTTTATCCCTTTATATAATATTAGAGAAAAACTCATGGGAAAATGATCTTGACTGTTCAAGTTTGTAATTTAAGAATAAAACAGTGGGTTTTATCAGTGCAGAAAAAAAGATTAAAAACAAGTTTTTTGGTGAAATAAAGTTTGCCCACTTTCACACCTGGATAACTGACATTTAGAAAAAGAAAATTTAACTTCTAAGATGTTTTTCCTCTGCTCTGGGCCATGGAAAGCAGACTAGAGATGAATAATAAAAAAAGGAGACTAATCTTAAAGTATAAGATGCCTAAAATAGGATCTGGGAATCAGAGAATTAGAGGTGGAGCTGAACTATCTTTGTTTGTCAGGCCTGACCACCTCTATTATATTAAGCCACAGGGTGTAAGGTTTAAGAACAGAACTTCCAGAAATTATAATTTTTTGAAGGTACAATATTCTTTCTTAAAGTGTTACTATCCAGAGGGAGAAAATAGCTATGCTAACCAGGAGAAGAATGCTCAGGACTGTGTGAGTGGTAGCTTGCTAAAGAGAAGAGATAGTGGAAGAGAGGTTTCTGAGGATGTGTGCACCAGACAGAGTGCTAGGATCAGTCTGTACCCAGACAAGATCGGTTTGGACACTGTTCTCCAGGGGACAGGAAATGGCAGCATGGGGCCACACAAACATCCCAGGTCAGCAAGTCAGCAAAAGAAAAAAACATAACCTGAAAAGCACTTGGTGAATACCTATTAAAGCTTGAACCAAATATGAAGGTGAGGTTGGCTGGGGGCCATTAAAGAAAGATGTTGCCTCACTTCTCACAGGAAATCCTTCCTATTTCTGAGATTTAGAGGTAAAATCAGATACTTCATCTATGCCTTGTAGATACTTTTCCAAGTGTGGTTTTTTTTTTTTTGTAGACAGTTCCTGCCCTATTCCAAGAATGTAGTAGTTCCAGAATCTGAGACTAAAGCAATATATTTTCTTGAAAAAACCTGATCTGTTCATGATAAGAAAAAGATGTTAAAAAAATGGAATCCATCTTTTACCATTTGGAAACATTTGTTCATTGATTTGGTGTATTTATTTTAACTTAGGTCTTCCTTGCCCTCATCAATGATTTCTCCTAGGGATACAAACCTCTTTTCACAGTAATTGACTCCAATTTTGTTGAATTGATGAGTTATTTGGATTTGTATATTTATTTATTTTTTGCTAGATTTCGCTCTTTTTAAAAGGGTGTTAAGGAAGAATGTCAAGACAATTCACAGAAGCTCATTCTCCCACTTCCTGAACTGTTCCTATTTTTAACTCAACATTTTTTTTTTTAAATTGCAGCAGCTTTCTGAGGCTATTAGGCTACTATTCAATTAGGTATTGCTTCTGTGTACACAATGGCACCCCAAGAGCTTTCAAGTGCTCATACAGTTTCAGAAATGTTTAATTTGCTACCAGGGAATAGCCTGGTTCAGAATAGCATGAGGAAGTCAGAAAGAAGAAAGGAGCATACTATTTCTTACACCTGTGGGTACTAAGGCAAGAAAATAAGAACAAAAAGTAAGAAAGCTATGATTTCTTGAGTTGTTACCATGAAATAAACATTGTGTTTTATTTTCATGTGTTTTATTTTATTTGACTTCAACAAGAATGATTTGAGGTTGGTAGCGTTATTATTCCCATTTTTCTGCTGAAGAAACTGAGGCTTGGAGAGACAGAATAATTTACTCAATGACACAGAGCTAGTAAGTGGATTTAGGACTTGTACTCAAATTTTTTGATTCTGGAAAACATGTTTTTAACCACCACTCTTCCTTAGTTGACTAAGATGGTACTGAATATAATCTATACTTTCCTGCATGTGTCTTTTCTCAAGCTGGGCTAGAAACGCTCTGCTCTAGTTGCCTTTTGAAGTTCTACCATGCTGTAAGTTCCAGATTTTATCTCATCTCCTCCAAGAAGACTTTCCATATCTCTCCAGTCAAAATTAACATTACTCTCTCCTCTTAACCCTATAATACTTTGGTTCCATTATTGTTTTCAAAGTCTGCTGGGGATTAGAATTTTGCACCTATCCTGTGACCTGCACTTTAGCTGCAAAAAGTTAATTTTTCCCCTGGTGCCTAGAATAGCAGGTACTCAAAGTATTTTCATTCTTCATGGTTTTGAAAATTCACTAACAACTTAATGAACATTTTATTTTTTTAAATTCTGGGTTGAAAGGAAGAGTGAAAAGGCTATTTTCTTTTGAGAGTGTCTTCCTTCATTGCACTTGGTAATGGCTGAGGACAAGTTGTCCAAGAGCAACCTCTAGAGTTACAGGCATTGCTTCACCTGATACTTATTGTCAGCTTCTAGGAGCTGGGACTATAGTGGTGACAGAGACAGATTGTATCACTTTTCTCTTGTAGTTTAGAATCTAATGAGAAGACAAATAATAATAAGGGAGTTGCCACCTAAGCCTTTAATTATATGTTCTGTGAAGGAAACGGGATCCTAGGACAGAGTAGTTGAGGAAACGATATTTAAGTCAAGCCTTGATGGGTGGAGAAGGAGAGACCTCTGGGATAAGCAGAGGGAAGAATGTCTTTCGCAGATGGGATATCATGGGTGAGAGTCCTGAGGTGGGAAAGAGCTTGAAAAATTGAGTCATATTGTCATGGCTCAGATTCAAATGTCATGGAATAGATAATACAACAACAATTACTTTCTGGTGGTCAGTTCTCCATCCTGCATGCATGATGGGCCCTATATGAATTGTACGGTTATAGGCTAGACCATAAAATATTTCGATTATTTTAGGAGCCTTAATGGCCAATTACTAAATGGGTAAGTCATGCCTTTTGTAGCCTTGTTTACCTTTGAAATTGTATATTTGGTTCAGATTATAATATCTGACAAAACAACCATAATATTTACCATTTACTGAGTGCTTATATGCCAAGTTCTGTGTTAACCATTTTATTTTTGTTATTTCTTCTAATTCTCTGCAACAGGATTCTCAGCATTTTTTTTCTGTAAAGGGCCTAACTATTTTAGGCTTTGCAGGCCACATGGCCTCTGTTGTCAATATTCAACTTTGCTGTTTTAACACAAAACCAGCAATATATAGTATGTAAATAAATGGGTGTGGCTTGGTTCTCGAAGCCACAACCTATATTTCTAGAAACTGAAATTTGAATTTTATACAATTTTAAATGTTATGAAATATTCTTTAAAAAACTGATTTAATCTTTTACAAACATAAAAACTAATCTTAGCTCACAGGATATATAGAAACAGGCACTGGACAGGATTTGGCCCATTGGCTAAAGCTTGTCTATCCCTGCTTTCCTCATTGTCCCCATTTAATTGACAAGGAAGCTGAGGTCAGTGAAAAGTAATTTATAGCCAGAATTGAAACCCAGACTGATAGATTCCAAAGTTCCTGCCTTTAACTCAAATGCTTCATAGCAATAACAATTCTGTTGGGTTCATGGAATAACTTCCTAATTGTTTCTGGTGTATAAATCCTAGTCTGCAACCAGATTGCACGTTGCGGAAGGGGCTTTCTTCTGTGTGTTATTTTCCTCCACAATGACAGACCTGCAGGAGGCATTCAAAAGATTGAAGGCTTATCCTTCCTTCAAACAGTCTCTCTGAAAGTGACTTGGAATTATAAGGATTTGGGGGAATACATAGAAATCATATTTCTATTTCCTGTATAGTTTTATCTCCCAAAATGTGGCCCTGAAGATTAATTAGAAATATAAAAATTCTAGGTCCAACTCCCATGTCGCATTTGTAGAATTAGTGTCATGTTACCTGTTTTCACATGCAACACTCATAAAACACAAGAAAGTTGATTTCTCTTCCTTTGTGGAATTAATTGCCTTCTAGTTCTCTAAACCATGGGGAATTTTTAGTTTTTTAGTTTGAAATTGTAGAGTCACTTAGAGGTAAGTGTTAGCACTTTTAAAACTAAAAAATGAGTAAATAAGTGGAAAATGCTTGAAAAGATCCATAATCATTAAATAGTACCTGGATAAACAGTGTCTTACTGTCTTGCTGTCTGTCTCTTTTCATCTCTCTCCCTATTACCTAAAAAAAATTCATATGTGACCAAGCTGTCCCAGGGGTGTATTAACATCTAGAAAATTGCTGATTGTTTTAACCATGAGAACTGGCTTTGCTATTTAGGGTTCTGGTTGTAGCAGACATTTTCTATAAATTGGAAGACCTAAAATATATTGTACCAAGGTTTTGGTAAAAAGCATATTTAAAGCAGACAGACACCCTCACATACCAGCCTACATATCTTTTATAAACATTTTCAGTTTATAATAAAATTTTAAGATGTCAACTTAAAAATGTGTGAGTGGATATAGTGTTTTGAAATTCTTCTGGAGGGTATTATGATAGCAACAAATTTTGAAGACCTTTGATTTAGGGTATTTGTTTTAAAGTGCTTTTTCTGAAAGTTGGACTTCAAGATCTCTAAGGGTTATCTGCCTTTAGAGGCACATCTTTTACTTGACCACCCCTCTCCACCCTACTCTGGCTTTATGGTAAATGTAAGCACGATAGGATATAGAGAAAATGACGTGCATATAAGCTACGGTAGTTTTTCAGTAAGTCTCTCACTTTCTAGTATTTGCAGGAAGAGGAAATGTTTTGATGTTTGTTCTAGATAGGAACATGAAAGGGCTGTTTTAAAGTTTCATATATTTCAGACATGCAGAAGTATGTCATTGTTGAAAATGGTAAACAGCTGGAGAATATAACTGCCTTGAACATCTGGAGAAGGGAGTTAACTTGATGCTGTTTAGAAGTCTGGAAACAGACAAGGCATATTTTCTTAACTACAGTGTACCTCAGCAGCATGATGCATAGTCTGTGTGCCTATACAGCAGCCATTCATGCTTAAAAATATGTTCCTCTTTGCTTATATGAGGGACAAGGCTGTGAAAAAGAAAATAAATCAGGTAAGTAGGTTCTCACCTCAGCAGCTGATTGCCACAAAATGGTAGCAAGGCCCGGGGGGAGGAGAAATGAAGTTTGTTGGCCTCAGTGGAGTTTTCTCAAGGGAGGGTTGGTAGCAAGTTATATTTCTTTGGAAGTCGACTTAACTTTACTGTGGTTCAGTGGAGGAAGAGTGTACTTAATAGAGCCCTGGTGTCCCCGAAGAATCAATGCCTCTTCCAATTGGCACTTTCAAATTTAAACAAATTATTGCCTTGTGGAGGCATAGCCTTTTCATTAGGTTTTCATTGGGAATAAACTTCCTGCATTTGCTGCAGGCTGAGTATGTATTTCCATTAATTAGCAAAGCAGGAAGCAAAGAAGCCAAAAAATGAGCCAGCCTAGGTAAGACTCAGGAGTTCTTGAACCTGACTAAAAACTATGTAGGTTGACAAAAATGAAGTTTTAACTTCTACACCAGTAAGTAGAAACTCAGGGTCACTTTGGTGAATTATTTGGCCTCAAATTTTTAATCACAGCATCATAACAATCTTCTTTGGAAACACACTTTTATCTGTAGTTTTAAAAGTTATAGTAAGTTTTCTATGGTATAAACAAGTGAAATACATAAATAAATAAGCATTTGATTGTAAGACTTTAGGCTAATGTCATTTGAACAACCCCAATATAAGAAAACATGAAATGAAGACAACAAATATGTATTCAAAGGAGGCATGAACCAAATTTTAAGACATTTAAAATGTGATTGGATTTACAAATAATAATTTACTTGTGACCTAAGAAAAAAAATGGATGTTAAAGTCATGTTTACCACATGTCAAGAAGCTGAAAAATGATGACCATTTGGAAATAATTTGGTGAAATTGTCCAAAATTTATCTCTCTCTCTCTATATATAGATAATATATATTTAGACATATATATTTAGATATATATTTAGACCATATATATATATATATATATATACACACTCCATATTATATTATGGAGATCCACTAAACACTGTAAATAGAAATGGGATATAAATGGCTAATTTGGCATGTGAAATTGACTGAATCTGCTAGGCATTTGTTTGGAAGGTGTTTGATAAAATTCAATTTCTAATGGTATAACTGCCCATAATTTGTGAAGGTGTAACTCACTTCTACAGATTCCACAGTGTTCTGAGTGTATTTAAGCTGAGCTTAGTTTTCTTGTTTTTTGTGTTTTATTTGGGGCTGTTTTTCTTTTGAATTTTAAATCCTCATGTGCTAGTGAAAAGAGCATGGAACAAAGACAATCCTTCATGACCACTTTAATGGTCCATGTACCCATTTGTGGTTCAATTTTACAATGTGTTGTCAATTCTTAAAAAGTTATTATGAAGACAGATAAATAACAGATTCAATATTTTTAAGTTTCTCAAATGAATGAATTCCTACATTAATATTCAAAATTCTTGAAAAAACCCTTTGTATATAAGTTTGAAGTTTGATATGTTTATTGTATGCACAGAAAAGACAAACGCTATATGTGTTCACTTATATATTATGTATTTTTTCAAAAGGTTTTTATTATTTCTTTGTTATAATGATATAAAAATTAGGTAAGGTTAAAGACTGGTGAAATTGTGTTCTTTCCAAGGTGAGCAGTGAAGCTGAGATTGGAAAGTTATTTCCGGGTAAGTAAGAAAGCTCGTTAGCTCATTCTGAATTACATGGGGAAGTTCTGTTCAGGACAATAATGACAGTGCTGGTACAGAAATAAAACCTTAAAAAGGGTGAGTGTATTTGAGAATCAAAGTTTGAAAAGATATAGGATTACTGGAAGGAGTTAATGAAGATATTTAGGTTTTAGAAGAATGTTAGAAGAATGTTTCCTGCCAAAACAGCCTTCAAAATCTTGCATCAACCACTGTCAGAGTGTTTCTATTGAAATGAACTTTACCACTATTTCTTTCCTTAACTCAGTTTACACAATCTAGTTCAACTATCATGTCTAAGTCTTTACCATGTGTCCAGTGGAGATTAAATATGAATCCCACTGACTTTGCAATCTGAAAAATGACATTCATTAAACATTTGCTATGCTTTATAGAAATCAGATTTTCTAATCCTCACAATAGCTCTCTTTTTTTTTTTGTTTTACTCAAAAGCATATATTTTATTTATTTATTTTTTTTATGAAATTTATTGACAAATTGGTTTCCATACAACACCCAGTGCTCATCCCAAAAGGTGCCCTCCTCAATACCCATCACCCACCCTCCCCTCCCTCCCACCCTCCATCAACCCTCAGTTTGTTCTCAGTTTTTAACAGTCTCTTATGCTTTGGCTCTCTCCCACTCTAACCTCTTTTTTTTTTTTTTTCCTTCCCCTCCCCCATGGGTTCCTGTTAAGTTTCTCAGGATCCACATAAGAGTGAAACCATATGGTATCTGTCTTTCTCAATAGCTCTCTTAAGTATATATTGTCATAATCCTCATTTTACAGTTGAGGACACTGAGTCACCAGGAGGTTAGGTAACTTGCCCAAGGCCACACATTAAGAAGTGGTACCGTGATTTGAAATCAAGGAGTTCCAGAGCCCGTGTTCCTCATTACTGTTTTACTTCAGGAGAAGCGCTTGAAGAGCTCACCATCTAGTAGAGAACAGAAAACATATTATTTTAATATGGTAGGATAAATGCAGTCAGAGAACTATGCACAAAAAGCAGGGCTACTATAAAAAGGGGACTGTTAATATTCTCTATGGAGTGGCCTTGTAGAAGGAGGTTACAGGGCCAGTGACACCTAGGAAAGTGTTGAGGATAAAGAGAAGCTTTCTAAGTAGAAAAAGTGGGAATGGCCTTTCATGGCTGAGGGAAGAGTATGTGGAAATACTGACACTATAATGTGAGTTTGTGTAACTACAAGTAGTTCAGTAATGATAAATGTTAACTGGAGCGGGGCGTGTGTGGAGTATCCAAGAGCTGAGAATAAAGAGATTGGTAACAACCAGAACAGGTGGATCTTTTCAGCCAGAATGAGGGGCTTCAGTCATGAGTCAGATTTGTTAATCAACTTGATTGTTTATGTGGACAGATTTGTGGTGGTCAGATGGAATGGGTGGGAGGCCAGTGCAGGAATCGAACCAAGGACATTACCAGCTCTGGGGTGGGGAGGTAGGTGGATGGTGGAGCATCTCTGTAGAGAATACAAGAGCAAAGAGCAGGCTTGGAGAAGATACGGAGTTTGAATCAAGTTTGTAGTTCAGAATGGGTCACCTGGTAGTATTTTGTATTTCTTCTTTGTCTAGAATTTCTTTTAATACAAATTTGAATATGCAGATACTCTAAATATTGGCTCTGAATGATCTATTTTGTGGGGACAGATGCTCAGAGAGTCAATGTTAAAAACCAGATAGCCTCTCTGTATTTGCTCATCCAGATTTCAGATTTGTCTAAAGAAGAATCAGAACGCTGTGAGTAAATGCCTGCAGCTCTGCTCAGTCAAACCTGAGATATAAGAGGAAGGTGGTCAGGGATGGGTGAGGAACAGCTATAACCTTTGTACTTGGCAACATGCCTCTTTACTCTGAAGACCAGTTGTTCTTTAGCTGTTAACGCTGATCATACAGAAAATTGCACAACACCTCATTTTGATTTGGCCAGTGAAATGCCCTTTTAGGAAACAAGTGGCATTACCAAATTGGTCTATTCCTGGATCAATGCAAATCTGAGAGTTCTTTTGTTGCAGACAGTGGTCCTATCATTTCAGCGTGGTCAATTAGCAGAGGTGATATGAAAACATCCCGCTCTGCTCTAGAAAGCAAATAGCCTTTGGACAATTATTAAGCAGTTTTATCTTGTGTTCCTTCCCTGATGGAGTTAAAGGCATTAGGATTTGAATCCTGCCCACACTCACTGTATAGAGCATATGTCATTCTCTCCATCTTTATTGCTATTCATATTGAGGTCAATTATGAGCTGCTGTTTAATGTCACCGTGAAATTGTTCAATTATTTTTTCTCAGCATCTAAGCAGCAATCCTCAAAGGGATTTAGGAGGAGTAGTATTAATACTGAGGAATTCTTAGGAAGCCAGTCGTGCTAGATGGTTCTCCTTTTGTGTTTCATCCCTTCTCAATTATGAGATCCAAAATGCCTGATAAGTTGTTAATGAATAACTCAGTATCCAATCTTCTCTTTGGTTAATATTGGGGAAAATAGACATAATTTCTTTCCTTGGTGGTAGAATCGTAATTAAAGAGAAGCTGTTATCTTTGCCACTTTCCCTCCTCCTTAATAACTAAACTCTTCTGGACCCCAAGGGCTTGTGTTTATTCCTAACTAGGGAGCCATTGGGGTGAGTTTTCTTTTTTCCATTTTAATGTTAGAATGGAGGCAGGCGAGATGTAAAAAACTTTTTTTTTTTTTTTTTTTTTTTTTTTTTTTTTTGCTGTGAGTCATGGGTTGTCTTTGTACAATGCCAGTATTTATCTGTTTGCAGTTTACAATAAAATGCCGTTGGATCTCTGCTACTATTGTCATGATTTGCAAGGAGATGCACAGAGAAATATTTTGATAAAGAAATAAGTATCAGTGCTTACCTAGAAACATCTCATGTTCCAGTTACTTTTTTTTTTTTCTCTGTAGCCTAGTTTGAGTCTTCTGAAATTAGTCTGATTGCCTGCTTTTAGCCCTGGAATTTTGTTCTCTCTCTAGCAATGCAGAACCAAGAAAGTATTTTTTGAGGTATTTCAGTTTATTTATTTATTCAACCAAACTATTAAGTGCAAGTTGCCATGGTAGGTATTCTTTGGTGAAGGGGAATAACTGAATGAAACAGCCAGGGACCCTCTTTCAAGGAGTTTGTGGTATAATGGAGACCATACACATGTAAACAGCTAGCTGTAATGCAAGGCAGAGAGAACTAAATGTTATGAGGACAAACAAAAGACTGTGGGAGAACAGAGGGAGGAACAGTTTTCAAAGAGATAGCTTCATGGAAGAAGAAATATTTTAGCCAAACCTTGAGAGTGAGAAGGATTTTTATAAGCAACACTGGGCATTTAGGCTGAGGCAGCACCATCACAGTCACAAATGCCATTACAGCTTATGGTTTTTTCATCTTCTTAACCATTCCCCTCCACTGCTTTTGTCCTGATCTTCAGGGTCCTTCTCTTTTCTATCTGTGTACCCATCTTCCAGCCTCATTCACTTTTTTTTTTACCTCATTTTCCTCCATGCTGCTGTAGTAACCTTTATAACTCACGAATTTCATTGTCTCCTCTGCTTGAGAATTACAATAGTATTCCATTGCCCCCAAATAAAGAGTGAGCTTCCTGTCTTAGTATATGAGACCCACCATGATCTGGTAGGTGCCTGTGTCTGCCCTTTCATGTCTTTGGGCTGTCTCATTTAGGATTACCTATTTGGCAAGCAGACGTTTGTACCTGTTTGTCTTTCTGACTGTAATGCCTTCCTCTCCCTTCTGCCTGTCAAACACTAGGTTTAGTCACTTCTAGCTCTACTAAAGTTAGCCATTAAGACACTGTTTACTCAGCTAGTACTGTAGGCTAGCATGAGTGGAGCAGGTAAGTGGCACCATTCCAGAGTGCTATTTAACCAACCTTACTCATATCCAGTTGTGCCAATATTACCCTCATGATTGGTAGGTTTATTTTTTTTTTTTTTGGACGGAGAGGGGGTTGTTGGTGTTAGTTTATTACTAAATAAAATTTTCAGCTTTAGTGATTATGTATCTTTTGGTCATGTTATGATAATGAAGCAGATACTAGAATAAGTTAATTTTGAAGAAAGAGCTTATGAAAGAACAAAGGGGAACAAGAAGTATCTGAGGGCGATATTAGTAGTTGAAAGTGAGGAGGTGGCATGGTAGAAGATGTTTTCCAATATCCACAAATCCTTTACTAAGAAAATATGTATTTATATGATGTCAGTCTTCAAGTGAAAGATTGGATTCATTCATTCATTTATTTAGTAAATAATTATTGGAAAAGGGCCAGTTATATGAAACTGGGTACATGCTTGATCTGGGGCCTATGCCTGTGTTTTTTCTGTTTTGACTTTTTTAATGGACTCAGGTAAATCCATGCTAGTGATGGAGAGAAACCATGCAAAAAGCTAATTTGGAAACCTGGAATCCAGCTGGGGGGATTTTGTAAGGCTCAGTTTATTTTTTCTTTATGCTTCAGCTCACTCAGTGCTTGACCCACTTGGCTCCTTGTGGTGTTGGCTCTCCTTTCTGATCTATTTTGACTTGGTTACAGGGTTTCGGATTGCATTCCAGTGCCATTCACTTGACAGGTGGAGGGCCATTGCTCTGGCCTAGACGGGCTTGCAGACCCTGCTGCCCCGGACCTGCAGCAACTTCTAGCTCTGTTTGCCCAGGATGGGTTGGGGGAGATCAGACACAGATGTTCAAAGCAGATATGTAGATTATGTGGTGTGACCAACTGGCCCTAAGTCCTGAACTTTAGGTCACTTTCATTGGACCTTTTCTCTAGTAACAATTTATATTTAACCTTTGGCTTGAGAAGAAAATTTAAATTTTGTTGCATTATATAGATGGACTGTTTTGTTCTCTTCAGGAGACTCCATACAAATGCAAATATTCCATTTGTTAAAGGAAAAGTGTGTGTGTCTGTGTGTGTGTGTGTGTATTTATTTTTTATTTTTAATTTTTTCCTATGTGGTGATTGCAAACTTTTCTTTCTTGAAGCTTATGTAATATTGTCATCATTCCTCCTCTTTGAGTGCTTTTTAAAAATATAACTTTAAAAATTAATCAAATTTAGGGGTACCTGGCTGGCTTAGTCAGAGAGCAAGTGACTCTTGATGTTGGGGTGGTGAGTTTGAGCCCCACTCTGGGTGTAGAGATTACATTTATTAAAAAAGTGTTTTTCATTTATTTAAGTAATCAAACTTCCTTTTTAGTATATGAATTTAATCTACTATAGTGGATATAGGGGAACTAGGCTGAGAGGAAGCAAAAAAGAATTTTTTTCTAAAATTCTTTTTTTTAATGTTTTGGGTTTTTTAAGATTTACTTTTGAGAGAGAGAGAGAGAAAGAGAGAGAAAGAGAGCATGTGTGCGGGATGGGCAGAGAGAGAGGGAGAAAGAAAATCCCAAGCAGGCTCTGTGCTGACAGCCTCACAACCGTGAGATCATGACCTGAGCCGAAATTAAGAGCCAGACGCTTAACTGACTAGGCCACCTAGGCACCCCTAAACTTATCTTAATATATTAAGGGAAAAGAACTAAAACAATGGTACTAAAGAGGTATATCTAGTGACCCCCGAAGTTACTAATATTTGCAGTGTACTGTACCTATTCTTCAAGACGCTGTTGCCTAGAAGTCCCCTCACTTTTTCCTTTTCTCTCCCATATGGAGCACAAGTAATATTGTTCCAGAATGGTAAGTGATGCTGATCCTTGTCCTCATTAATGTTATATCTAGATAGTCTTTTATTAGAAATGGGGAGTGAGCTCTTAAAAGGACATCTAGTCACCCTGGAATATATCATCTCAGGACTTGATTCCCTGAAACACAGGAAGTCAATGTACCCTTGTGCTTATCTAGTGCCTTCCTGCTTTCTGATGAGAAACATCTTCCATTCCCAGATATGTGATCCAACTGGTTCTTCTTCCTGTAACTCAAGCAGTGACAGTGCTATTCTAGGACCAGACCACAGGATATTCGGGAAAGTGCCATCATTTGCTGGCTGCTAGAAATATTTGGCTTTAAATCAATTTCAGTAAAAGTCCTGACCAAAGACCAATGGCTGCATTTTGGCTTAATCAATACTGGAAGTTAAATACTTATATGGCTTTAGATTTTTTTTTTCTGCTTCCAGCCTCTTATATTTATGTAATAATAAATAGTATACTTATATTGATGGACATTTATATCAGAAAAGTATACAACTTGTTTTTAAAAATACAAACACCACTTGTGCTCATTGTAAAACATTTAGAAAATATCAATAAGCAAAGAGGTAATTACCTGTTGTCACTTAAAAATACCACTTTTGTGACTATTTTGGTATATGTTCTTTTAGTGATTTCTCTCTGTATTTAAAATAGCTTTGTAAATGGTCCACAAATGTCTTCCAAAATTTTCTTTCTGAGCCAGAGGCCTGATCACATTACTGCTCACCTCAAAATTCTTTACTTGCCTTGGCTTTCCTATAGAACAAACTCAGGTTTTTTTTGGTTTGGCTTTTAAGACCCCTCATGTTTTTTTTTTTTCATTTCCCTTAAACCGTTTGATCCATCATCTGGTCTCTGTCATTTGAATAGGTACTGCTCTGGATATTCGAACCTTTTGTTTCAAATACTCTTCCCCCGTCATTATCCATCTTGCTAAACTTTTTCAGATATCTCTTCCCTCAGAATGTCCTCAGTTAGAATTGATACCTTGCTTCACTCTGTTGCACAGCTCATTTCTCTCAATATTAGGATATCTCTTCGTCAGCCTCTATGTTTGCATGCCATCTTTCTCCACTAGATTGTAAATCTGGTAAGTGGGGATTATCATCCTCATAATTTCTTGCCATAACTTCTTTAATGTCAGTTTCTCCAACTCTCCTGTAGTCCAAATAAAAGCAGGGTCCACCTTCATGGCTCCAACATCATGTTCCTGTTGTTGGAGTTATAATAGCACAAACTTAATAATATTTGAGTCCCATTTACCCTGCATCATTTGCACAGTGCCTAGAAAATGGTAATACCTGAGATATTGATTGAATTGAATTATTTGTTATAGACCACAAATAAGGAGCACGCATGGGCAAAACACCAAAGTTCTATGACTTGTCCAAATTCTTTGGAACATTTTCAGAGGAAATAAGCTCATTACTTTGAAACTTATTTGAGTATAAAGCATTTTGAATAGAAATACAGTAAGTAAATATTCTAGGCAGCAGTTGGTATTACAGGGTGTTCTTAGTGACCTCAGTAGCCACTATAACCTTTTGAGACATTATTCCTCTTACTATTTTTGTTTTTGTTCAGTTGGCTACATCATCACTGAGATAGAATCAATAATTGTGTCATCAGCTACATTCCAGGCAGAGTTCCACCCATTTACTTTAGATGACCACTCAATTTTGCCTTAATTATTTTGGGTTTTATTGGTCTTCATTGTCATTTGCTTAACTCTTCCTCAATTCTTGGTACTTTTTCAGATTTTATGTATTCCAGTTGGATTTATCTTTGCAGGTTTACTTTGGATAGAAAATGGTTTTACTTTTTTTGGTTGCTCTCTAAGTGACATTGAAATATACATACTTTTCTCACTCTTTCTAGGATCCTAATAGGAAACGGCATGTTTTATTTTCTATCACACTGTGCAATCTTCTGAGTCTTTCTTCCTTTATTTGTTGGGTTTTCTTTTAATTAAAAAAATTATACCTGGTTATGTTTTTTCCTTATGTATCATTCTTTTCTCATTTACTTTCTGGCAGACTAGCTGGGAAAAGTTAGTCTTCAATTCTGTCTGAAAAAAATTAAAAATTTATATTGAAATCTGTTCTTTTGCATTCTTGAAAACGAGTGTTCCCCAAATCATTGTTGTCTCATGGGACAAATGCAATGATGAAGGAATGTTGGCTTCATTGTATTAGCAACAGTGCATGTAACTGAGGAAACAATGAGGAGGTATGGGTGGTTCTATCCCGTCTTCTAAAGACTGAGCTGGCATCTGGCTTCAATGTGGGTAGCATTTCTTGGTTGGGATTATGTGCTACCTAAATACATTTGAATTTCATATAATAAGAAGTGATTTAGATTCAGTTGTTTAAAACACTGTGTATTTTTTCATTGGCTATCGATTCAACATTTTCTACAGCCATTTCTAATGTTGCCTGGCCTTTAATTTCCAGCTATCTTCTACAAGTATCTCTTGAGTACTTACAATGTACCCAACCTGAAGTGGACTCTCTGAGGGGTACAAATGGAGTATAATGTGTTGTAACTAGAAAACACTAAATTTTCTTCGGCATTTTCTCTTCTGTTGCCCTTTTTCTGCTTTCTTACTGTATGATTTTCTTTTCCCTTTCCAAAGCAGACTGCTCTTCTCTCACAGATTTTTGTTTAAAATTGACTTACGCAAAAGGGATTTTCAAACTAACAATGTTGAAAAATATAATTTTCAGTCAAAGTTTGAGCTTCATGTTTATAATTTTTCCTTTTTATTTTGGAATCTCTAATATTTTATCATTATATTTCACTACATATCACTATACACGCACACACACACTATTTTTGATTGGAATTTATATTGAATCACTTTCTAAAACAAGGTTTTATAGTCAGGTTCTAATATGGTAATAGACTATTGCTGACAAAAGCATAATCAAATACTAGTCTTTGGATTTGTGAACACAAGTTTCTCACAGATTTGTGGCCAGTTAAAATGCTGACATTCTGATGAATTAGAAGTCTGTAGTCTAAAATAAGCCTAACCCTACTTACTCATTTCATATAAGAGATATAGATATGCTTTCAAATAATTTACATTACATGGAAAAATAACATACTTGCCATTTATTGCCATTTTAGATTGATGCTTAAATGACACAACATTATATATCACTGCTAATTCTCGGAATTGTGTTGCATTTGCCAAATTTATTTCTAAGGCTTTATACTTGTACTTTAAGATTTGAAATAACATCAAGTGAGTTCATTCAGATTCATTCTTAATTACTGGATTCTGGTAGGACTGTTTAAGGAATGCCTTCTCTTTGGTGTGTGGGAGATGAAAGGTGATATAAAAATCTAGTGTTGTGGGGTAGCTTCTGTGTAATTTTGGCTCACTGGAATGCCAGTTGGGGAATGGCAAAGGCTAATACTCAACAGATGGCAAAGTCCTAAAACCTATAATAATGGCTGCAGTTATTTTCATTACTGTCATTTGATGACACATACAATAGTGTGAAAAGGCTTGAACTGGGTAATCACAGTATATATACTCAAAGGGACCAGATGCATTTCAAACAATCAAACCGGTGATGGATATTCAGGCTGAGTGCCACTTCTGCACATATTCTAGGTGCATTTATTGCTAGGAATTAGAAGCAACATTACTTGTCACAGAGAGGAGCTCCATTTCCCCTTTTAGTAATAACAAGCAACAAAAATTGACATCTGTTGTAACACAGACAGATTATTTCACATCCTTTATGATTGTGTGTCATTATCATGCATATAAATTTAGTTTGCAGATGTTCAACGTCAGAGATCAAAATACCAATTTTGCCTACAAAGGAGTTGCAGTGGATATGGAAAACCTAAGCACTTTTGAAAATAGATAAGTTAAATCTTTTAGAGTGGGGACAATAAAAACCAAATGAGATTAGGAAGGAAGAGCATCAAAAGACATCAGAGAGAGATGTATGGAAGTTTCAGAAGATCTTAATATTTCTATTTCCAGCCTTGTAGAAACACCCATTCTTGATTTTAATCTCCAGAGACTGTAGTTATATCTTTTCTCTTTTCTTCAATACAATGAATAAAATGAGGCCATAATTTTTCCTTGAAAGACAGAATCTGTCATTCTGGAACATTAATTAGATCACATTTGAATATTCATAATTTCCCCTGTGTTTAATATATAAAAATAGTTCTTGGTGATTGCCTGTGGGGGGTGGGGTAACAATAGACTACAATGATGCTATTAAACATGGCTTGACAGACAAATTTACATTTTGAGGTGTTCAGTAACATCACATTTGTTCTGTGTATATTTTAGTTTGTTAATATTAAAAATACAGATAGAAGATGGTAGGGAAGGTTCTTTATATTTTGGGTATAATATAAAATGTCTACGAACACAAGAATAATTATGTTTTACGGAAAACACTTTTCCTTTTCCCTACCCCCAAGAAACGCCAAACCACAAACAACATCAACCAAAGGAAAGAAACCCAAGTCACTTATTTTAACAATCTTGTGCCTGCTTCAAAGGCAATATTAACAATGTGGATATATTTTGCATTTGCCTCTGGGGATTTACCACTCAATATTAAAACACGTCCCACTGTGACATTTTTAAAACTGTCTCTTTCCTCTGCTGAGCTAACTATATAATGGGGATCAAGAAAACAGTCTGGAACAAGCACAGCATACAATCCCTGTCAGGCATTGGAAGGTAAGGCATGGCTTTTGACCCTCTTTTTGTAATGGACAAAAGTATAGAACTGCTACCCTCGTCCACACTCTGCCTTTCAAAAGCTTACTGGTTGGGGTGCCTGGGTGGCTCAGTTGGTTAAACATCTGACTTCGGCTCAGGTCATGATCTCATGGTTTGTGAGTTCAAGCCCTTCATTGGGCTCTCTGCTGTCAGCACAGAGCCTGCTTCAGATCCTCTGCCCCCCTCTCTTTGCCTTCCCCTAGTACGCTCTCTTGCTCTCTTTCTCTCTTTGAATGTTAAATAAATATTCAAAAGCTTGTTGGCTTTATTATATTGTAAATTTGAAATATTTACACAAGGTCCTTAGTTCAAATCTAAGTGTGTATCCAATTAGATCAGTTAATATGTATGTGTAAATCAAGAAGTGATGCTGATGACAATTTATGAAGAACCTGAAGGGGCGTAGAGTTGGTAGGAAGCTGAGATTAAATGACGATGACATGTTATTTTCCTGGAACATTGACAAAGATCTTTATTTTCTTTTTCCTAGATATTTTTTGATCTTGAGAAGTAGAACATTAAGTTTAACGATTGGTTATTTTCTGGTGTTTCTTGGATATAATCTATTCTTAGTAAATTTGATAAGCTGAGGGCATATTTTATTGAGCTGTTTTACTCGGGGCTTTGATTCTAGTTGCTTTGGGACCAAGATGTTTAAGGATATAGTAAATATTAATAAAATTAAATCAAAGATGTTTGAACCTGAGCAGTGTGAAATCATTTTGGATCGTTTTAAATTTAGTAACAATAATTGGCCTATCCATAATTAATACAGTACTTATATGTATTATTGCTTAAATAGGTATTTAAATTTTACATGCTCTGGATAATTCTAGCTTAAATGAGTTGAAAGGACAATTTAATTAAGACCAATGAGATGCTGAAAGAATGCATTTGTTTTATACTTTGCCTAGATGGTGTCTTTCTATACAGTACTCATTTACCAGTGGCAAATAAAAAGTCAATAAATCCCAGTTTCCATCAACTAGACTAATGAACTTCATTAGTTGATCATGTTATCAGTATAATTGCTACAGACTACATTTTGCCCTTGGTTATTAATGCAGTAGACTTCTGCAACTTTTTCTTAGGAGAAGTAAGAGGACAAGAACTTAGTTCAGCTCTGGAAAAACCTTGTTTCTTCTCTTTCCAAACTCATCATTAAATCCTCCTGGAAATAGTTAGAATATTCCATATACCCAGTTGCAATGGTTTTGACACTCCACTTTGGGAATATTTTGCTAGACATCTTTGTTTTGTTATAGTTTTCATAGTTGGCTATCTCTTTATGGGATATACTTTGAGTTGAATTGTGTCTTCCAAAAGATATGTAGAAGTCCTAAATTCAAAATTTAATAATAATAGTTTAATTTAATATTAAATTATTATTTTTAATAATTTTAATTTTAACAATTTATATCTATAAACCCAATGTGCCATATTGTGTTATGGGCAGCTACAGTAGGAAATTTGGGATCACATTTAAAAATAACTTGTATAAGATATGAGAGCCAAGAAAATACATATAATTTAACCATATTTTAGGTCTAAAGATATATGTCAGGCTTTCTAATCTTTTTTATGTAAACTTAATGTCTACCACCTGTATTAGCTAACCCAGGAAAAGCTTAGAAACTCACTATATATAAGAGACTAAAAAAACTAAACATTATTTTTGATGATTTTTCAAACTTTTACTCCAAAAATGGAGCAGGCATTATAAATAAGAGCTTTATAGTTTTTCTCTACCCTTTGGAGATGATGACTATAACAATCAGGAAATAGTCTGAAAGATTGGCAATAGAAAGGAAAAGAAAGAGAAGCACAGTCCTTAGCTAATTCATAGAAATGACTCAAATAAGAAGCTGGTGTTAAACAAACAGATCTGGTGAGACAGAATGAGATTGGGATCGTGACTGTGAAGACGAGAAGGGCTTAAAGACAGAAATGTTTCTTGGTAAAAAGTATGTTATTGATGACTCTTTTTGAACATTTATCTTTGAACTAATATTACAAAGAAAAATCCTTATCACATGTGTCATCCTCCATTGTGCACCTGGATTTTAGTGGTCTCATGATTTTATGTGAGCACAGAATGATCTAAACACAGTATAATTTTAGTTTATTTATATATGTATATTATATATATTTATGTAAACATATATATTTGCCAAACTCTCAGGTTTTTTTGATTAATTTAATTATAACAGAGATTGCAATTTTCTAATTTTGTGGTTCTCTTTTTTAGAAAGAGTGCGAGCTGAGGAGAGGGGTAGAGGGAGAGAGAGAGAGAGAGAGAGAGAGAGAGAGAGAGAATCTTAAGCAGGCTCATGCTCAGTGTGAGGCCTGATGTGGAGACCATGAGATCATGATCTGAGCCTAAATCAAGAGTTGGACAACTCAACTGACTGAGCCAGCTGGCCCCTAATTTGAGGGTTCTAAGGGAGAACTATCTTTGTCTTTTACTTTATGCTAGGTAAAGGAAAAACATTTTTGCAGTTAAGATAAATGAGTATGATTATTTTTGCCATTCAGACTTCCAAATCCTTTGGTGAAGACGGTATTGCCCTATTGAAATTTCCTTGTTTGATTTGGAGTTACTGCTGTTAGACTCGGTAAGAGTTTTGAACTTTGATTTTGATTTATTTGTTTGCTACAGTGATAGCATTGAAGAATTCGTAGCATTATAAGTGGAAAATTGCTACCAGAAAATATTGCACTTTATAGTCTTTTTGAGACAGTTTTGGTTAAAATTTCACATTTGGCTGTCAACATTCAGAGAGACAATTCCATTTAAGAGAAGTGGCAAATATTTCTCTTCAAACTTTCTAAAAAGCACTGAGTGCCCTTCCATGAACCAAAGCATAGCTTGGCATATACATAACAGCTGTATATAATCCAAGAATTCTCTGGTAACACAATAAGAAGGTTGAATTACCTAGGAATTTATATTTCAGTGACATTTTATGTACCTATCAACATTCTCCCCATTTGTTTTTATTCCTTAATGTCTATTTCAAAATCTTCATTCACATGATTATATTGTACTTAGCACGTTAGAAAGAGTACAAGGCACTATAGTATATGACCTTTTTTTTTGAAGGGAGGGCAGCTATCTACATGATATGATTTAATGGGTTTTGTGAAGTCCTCTTATGCCAAATATCTCTCTACTAGCTAGCCCCAGGACTCATATTACCCCTATATTCCTTTAAATATTTTTTAAAAATCATTTTGTCTTTAGAAAGTATATGAGGGGCGCCTGGGTGGCTCAGTCAGTTGTGTGACCGACTTCGGCTCAGGTCATGATCTCACGGTTTGTGGGTTCGAGCCCCGTGTCGGGCTCTGTGCTGACTGCTAGGAGCCTGGAACCTGCTTCGGATTCTGTGTCTCCCTGTCTCTCTGCCCCTTCCCCACTCGTGCTCTGTCTCTCTCTGTCTCAGAAATAAATAAACATTAAAAAAAAGAAAGTATATGAACATAGATGTGTTACATGGGAGGAACAATCATTCCACACAGATTACCTACAAGAGATCAAACCTGTGAGCACATGAGCATAAAACAAGAATCTTGACAGATGAAATGGAATAGTATGTTTTGAAAAAATGCCTAGATCACTATTAGTAGCAATCAGGTAACAGAATGACAATGAAGGGTTTTGAGTCACCAGCAATCCATGTGAGAATTCTAAATGCTTAGTGGGGATTTGTGAAGAAAAAGGGGAAAGAAAAATTAAGACTATATTCTGTGCAGTGAATCCTGGTGGCACATTTAACAAATATGTTTTTAATAATTTCAAGTGATCTCTTGGTATGTTGGAATTTATAATCATGCTGAATTTGAATCAAGTTCATGGTGAAGTGATAGCAGGACCCTTGGTTAGTGAGTAGATGCCGCTAACCATCTACTCAGCATCTGTTCCTCAGCAGGGCTTTGTTGTTTGTCACTAGTGCTAGTTAGTCTACTGTAACACGGTGAGTTATTTGAAAATGGTCTCATCAGTAAAACCTTAAGTTACCAGGATATATGTAACTCTGGAAGGAAATGTGATTTAAGAATAAGCCAGATATACTTACAAACATTTCAAGATTGTGAATTTTTTGAAGTTTTCGATAATAAAGAATATCAAAAATTGACTCCCTGGGAGTCAGGGAGTTACAAAGGTATATGAGTATGTGAAATTTATTTTATAGATACGTTCAATGTTTGAGTTTCTTTTCTCTATTTTTCTTTTCTCTTCCCTTCTTTTGTCTTCCCTTTTCTTTTCTCCCTTTTCTTCCTTCATTCTCTTTTTTCCCTTTTGAATATTTATAGCGATATAATCAACCAACTCAGGCAATTTGGCTGCAGTAAAGATTTTTGTTTGTTCTATAAATCTGTGCTTTTCTCTCATATACTCAAAAATACTTGTGAGGAGAGGAGTTTGAGTAAGGGTTAGTAGGAGCACTAAAGAGAAACTTGACTTCCCTTGTAATTTTATAAGCTATCTGGTGGTATCACATTAGATCTATAAAAGTATTGACGGCCAATTTTGCCAGGAGTGAATTAATGGGCATTTATATCTCTTAGGCTATAAGAGAACCTAATCAGTTCTGCAGCCTTACAGTACCTCTTGCTTCCACTTCTGTTACAGTTAAAAGTGAATATTTAAAATTCTATGTTTATGGTCGGATTGTTTGATATGAAATCACTACATATTTTGTTAGCATTCTGTCTTCACAGTATGTTTCATTCATTCATCAAACCCTTTTCCTTGCCTGGTATCATTAACCTTGCTTTGTAGATAAAGAGACACAGAGGTCAACAGTCTTGGCAAGTGTTTTGTCCACTCACTGCAGTTGTTGATATTAGATAAAAGTAATGAAAAATGCAGCTTTATTTCCTTGTTTACCTTGCATGAAGTTAGGTCTCAGTTATGCACTAGGGGATTATACGCTGCAGCAACACTGCACAAATGATATAAGCCATAATAAAGATGATCAGAGTGTTACCAAATTACAGATATATATGTGTGTTTACCTATAGCCATATACATTTGCATCTACGTTTATTGAACCATATATTCTGGTTTTCATGCCACTACTATCCTCTGTTTGTTTCAGTGGTTAAGAGCAGATGATCCTGGAACTTTCTTAGTGTATAGAATTCAGAGGTTTTTTTCCCATCATTAGCTCCATTACTTTTATATAGCCAATTTTAATACTTATAATCATATTTTAAAACATGTGCAAGTTTTTTTTTTAATCTGGTCAGATAAGGTCCATTTTAAGTGCTAGAAAACCTAGTAACTCAAAGGCTTTCAAATATAGTCTATTGTCCAGGGCTTTCATGGTGCATTTCAACAAAGAGAATCTCTGTGCTCACTCAATTTGCAAACATCTGGAGGAAAATAATGTGATAATTAGGAGGCAACATGGGCTCATCAAAAACAAATCATGCCAAACTAACTTAATTTCTTTCTTTGATTCCTTAACAAGCTGAGTGGGAACACAGTGGGTATTTTTATTATAGAAATACACTTGATATAGCTTCTGAACATTCTTAAAAGATCTAGGGAAAATGCAGTTAGGTAAAATGATTTGCTAATGTAGGATATCTTTGTAGAAACGAATAAGCGAAGATATTTATCTATGGTTCAATATATAATTAGGAGAGATGGGTAAATTTTATCTTACTAATTGTATCTTCATTAAATATCTTAAGTTCTTGACTTTGGCTAAATATATTTTATTTCTTATAGTTTTCTTAAAGGTAATTGGCTATAACAATTTTATTTTTAAAAATTCACATTGGTAGTTTTCTTTCTAGAAAGAAACATATACCTTGGCCATTTTTTTCCATTGGAAAACTGTGAATATCATATATGCATATATATATATATATATGCATATATATATATACACATATACACACACACACGTATAAATTATAAACACACACGTGTGTGTGTGTATATATATATATATATATATATTTCCCCATAATCTCAGTTTCCATATCCAACTAATATTATCTTGATAATTGTTCTTCAGACTTATTTCTGTCTATAGGATTTATGTTTTTATAAAAATACTCTATGCTTGCTATTTTTAAATTAATATGTTTTTACTGAATAGCATACTGTTAAAGATGGTTCCAAGTCAACAAATGCGCTTCTGTAGCATCATTTATAATGACTGCATAATATTCCAGTATCTGGATATGCTGTAATTTATTAACTGATCACTTTTTTTAGGTAGATTACATCTTTGTTGTTGTTGTTACTATAAACCATACCAAGATAACTATACTTGTAGTTAAATCTTTCTGTTATCGTAAGATAAATGCCCAGACATTGTATTATTGGATCAAAAATATGGACTCTATAAGAACTTGATATATGCTCCTTAATTGCCTTGCAAAAGTTGGGCCAGTTTACATTCTTGCTGCTTGTTTGTTAAAGGAAGCTGTGTGTGTGTGTGTGTGTGTGTGTGTGTGTGCATATATATACATATGTATATATGCAGGCATCTCTGTCTCTTTCTCTTACCATATATATACATAAAAATATGTTTTTTAAGGAAAAAGGAAAGTTCCTCCCTGGGAAAAATGAAATTACCTGAAAATATTTAAATGATGAAAGTTATCATATATGTTTTAAAAACCTAATGTTTCTTTAGGTAGCTGTGATGGAAGAATTCTAAAGTATAGCATTAAATTGACTTTTCTCCTATTTCTCCCTAAAAAATTATCAAAAAGAGAAATTCATTTTTATGGCAGTTATTGTTCTTATTGAACACCCTGAAATAAGAATTATTCTATGCCTCAAAGTGATACTAAATTATACTTTTCGTTCATATGTGAAACAAACCAAGTTCTTTTAAATGGTGCTACAAAGGAAAGATTGTTTTGTGCTTTAATCCTGCAGCAAATACAGTTTCTTAAATTCTACTAGTAGGTGGCTCTGATTTTCCATTCTCTTCCCTTCCTCCTTTTTGCTTGTTGTGCCTCATTAAAATTTCAAATGGAACTGTGTGGCACTGATTGGAATTGTTTCTGTTGGGGGAAATGTACACACTAGATGTGCAGCAGAAATTCATCTACGTTTGAACCCTGCTATTTGTTTGACACAATGGATTTTCAGGAATGGGATTGCAGGAACGAAATCTTTAATAAAATTGCTATTGACTGTCCCTTCAGGAGGCAGTGTGAATGGCAGCTAAACATGAAGGTTTGAACCCTCAGCTCTGCAACTTATTGGCTGTGTAACTAACCTCTCTAAATGTATTTAGTCATCTAAAAGATGTTAGTGTGAATCCCTTAAGGCTATTGAGAAGATTCAACAAGATAAAGTGTCTGGGATCTAGTAAGTTCTCAATAAATGTTAGTCTTTACTGATATTGTTTCATGATCCATACTTCCCTCAGATAGTAGAGGATAACCTTTCCTAGAGCCTTTGCAAAAGTTACTACTGTTTGCCCCAGGTTATTGCATCATTTTGGAACAACTATATCAGAATTGGTAAAGTAACTCTTGTGTCAATATTTTCCTCTCCTTCTTTCCTTCTCCGTCATTCCTCTCTTCCCTATGTCACTTCCTTCCTACCTTCCTTCCTTCCTTCCTTCCTTCTTTTTTTACCCTTTTCTCTTTTCCCTTCCCAGTATTCATTGTGCACCAACTGTGTTCTATACTGTACTAGACATTGGAGAAGGAGAAACCGAATTAATCCTTTTGAAAGAATTCATTGACCAGTGGAGACAAATATTAATCAGATAACCATACAAATAAATTTAAAATTGCAAGGATGTCAAGTACTATATAAATGAGAGATACATGGGTTGTAAGAGCATATAGAAGATTGGAAAGATTTTTCTGAAGAAGTGAGACAGGGGTTAAAGAAAAAATAAGGGTTAAATAGGGGAAGCAGTAGGCTTCTGACTAGTCTACTTATTTCTGCCATTGATTCTTATAGTCTATGTTCTCCACAAAGAAGACAGAGTGATCCCATGGAAATGGAGGTCAGATTACATTAAACCTCTTCTCAAGTCCCTCTCCTTTATGTGTTCCCATTTTATAGTAAATCTCATAGTCCTTGACTCAACTAATTGTGTCCTAAGTGATTGGCTTCTCACTACCTATCTGACCTCATCTTCCTTCACTGTCTTCTTATATACTGTTCTCCATGTACACACTGCTCTCCAAAGAGGCCATGCTGGCCTCCTTGCTGTTCACAGAACACACAGGTAAACTCCACCACAGAATCTTTGATCTTGATGATTCTCTGTGCCCCAAAATACTCTTCCCCAGATGCCCTTTCACCTAATTGATGAGGTTCCTCTGATGGCCCTATGTAAAATAGAAACTCTGTTTTCATAGCGCTCCACATCACCCTTACGCTGTATTTACTGCCACTTCCGATTGTCAATTCACTTTTTTGCTTATTTTTGGTTCTCTCTCCCCATCTCTACTCACCTTGTTGAAAACTCTGTGAAATCAGGAGTTTGTGTTTACTCCTGAAGTCCCAGCTCCCAGAAAAGTGCCTGGAAGGTATTAGATGCTCATGCAGTATTTGGGGAATAAATGCAAGATGAAGAGACATGGAGGTGTGAGCATTTAGGATAGAGGGAGAAGAATATGCCAAGGCACCAAAGTAGGTAGGGGTCTGTCAGCTAAGAGCTGAGGGAAGTGCAGTGCTGATGTTGAACAAAGCGAACAAAAAAGTGTGTGGAGTGACAGAGGCTTAAAAGAAAAAGTAGGTAAGGACTGGATCATGCAGTGGTTAAACATTTTTCTGAAATAATGCCATTTGTGACAATATGGATGGACCTCGAGGGTATTATGCTAAGTGAAATAAGACAGAGAAACACACATACATGACATCACTTATATGTGGAATCAAAAACAAAAACAAAAACAAAAACAAAACAACCCAAACACTGAACTCATAAATACAGAGAACAGATTGGTGGTTGCCAGAGACAGGGAGTGCAAGGTGGGTAAAATGGGTAAAGAGAGTCAAAAGGACAAACTTCCAGTTATCAAATAAATACATGGGGCTATAACCAGAGTGACAACTATAGTTGATAATACTGTATTACATATTTGGAAGTTTCTGGGAGAGTAGCTCTTGAAAGTTCTCATTGCAAGGAAACAAATTCTTCAACTATGCATGGTGATTGGTGTTCAGAGACACAGTGGTGATCATTTTGCAATTTATGGATGTAAGATTGATCAAGGACAGCGTGGATAGGGGTAGGTCAATTAGGAGGCTGTTGTAGTAGTTGTTTGTGTTGAGAGATGATGGCAGCTGAGCCAGTGGCTTCAGTGGATCAGAAGAGGAGTGAATGGCTTCAAACCATTGGTTGGCAACTGGGGTAGTTATGCTTCCCAGGGGAAATTTGGCAATGTCTAGCAACATGTTTTCATCTTAATTTAGTGGAGGGTGGAAAGGGTAGGTTGTTAATGGCATTTGTTGAGTAGAAACCAAGGATGCTGTAAACTATCTAGCCATGCACAGGACAGCTTCCACCACAAAGAATTAGTGATCCAGACTTAATGTCAATGGTGATGACACTGGGAACCTGTTTTAGAGGAACATGAGGTAAAAACTCAGAACTTTGTGTTGGAGTAAATATGAGGATTAAGGAAGTGAGGTATTATTGGTAACTTAGATTTTGGGCTTGCATAACTAAATGGATGAGTGTTACTCACTGAGGACTTATAATACTACTAGGTTCTTCTGCTCATATTGAATCATTGATTTCTGTCCATCCTATATCTTGCCTTTTATTTGATAGTAACAACACCAACTGAGAAGGTTAGAATGGTTACTCATGTTTGTACTTTATGATTGGGATGTGGGCATTTTGGGATATATTTTATGGTAGTGATACAAGGTAATGAATGACAATGTTTGGCTTGATATTTCAGTCAACTAACTGATGGCACTGAGTTATTGACTATTCACACAGCTGGTATATGTGGCACTCATTTTCAGTGCAGAGATCAAAATAGCCATTGAATTTATCTGTTGAGAACATTAACACTCTACTAACAGAACTTAGTTGTCCAGCTAATGTCTGGCTATGTAAAACTAATTAAATATTTTATTAACTTTTTATAAGGAGCCCAAAGCTCTTTCACATTCATTTTTTGCCCTTCATGCTCTTTATGTCCTTTTAATGACAGGAAGAGGCCAAATTAGCCTTTTTTTTTAAATGGAACAAAGTTTGAGGCACTGAGATGTTAGTGAGCCTTACATTTCCCTGGCAAACTGGGAAAGGAACTAGAAATGGGGAATCAGGATTTTGCTAACATGTTATTGTTGCCAGAGTGTAATCGTTGTATCATTTATTTTTCATTTTGAGGGCCTCCTGAGATTATATAAAATATTTAATCCAATATCTTTATAAGTTGAATCTACATAAGAAGAACTTATTAAATTATATGTATGTTTTTTATTTTATTTGTTTGATATTTTTGCTAAACACATTATCCAGACTTCCAGTAATGTCTAATTACATGTGCCTCTATCGAAGTTATCTGACCCCTAATTCTTTCTCTTCTCCCACTGCATATTTCATGGTGGGAATATATTACAAAGAGGAAATTATAAAATTTAAATTTTTTCATTTTATATCTGACTGTTTTTAAGCAGGAAAAGTTTAGTATGAACAAGAGAGATGGGATTAGTGAACTCCCATGGCATCACCGGTTATTTTCTCCCTTTGCAAAGGATATTGAGAAGTCCCTGAGTTTGATTTTAGAATTGTGTCTTCCCTGGTGAACACTTCTACATTTTCCATGTGTTCATGGCATAATTCTGAGGTAGCACGTACTTTGGAGGAGTATAATTTCATTTTGGAAGAAGTCAGACTCTGTCTAGTTAGCATGCTCTGTCTCATCTCCTTGTTTGGATTGACCTGCAAATCTTCTTTTCCCCCCACTACTTAACTTCTGTAATTTGCTTCTGTGCTCTTTTTAACCTTTGCTTATGTTTAAGGGATGAAGCTTATAATTATATGTCCATTGTGAACCCTTCACTCTGGTTTTTGGCCAATCCTGGTATTATGTTGTTTATGTTTGTTTAGGTAAATGCGGGTCAGTGCTCTTCCAGATGTCTTTTAATGTAATTTAAGCTTATAAGTATGTGTATCCTGACCAAGCCCTTCTACCAACATGTGTCTGTGGTGTGGATTGTATCTACACTGAGCAATCTCATTGATCCCTATGAATTCATTTAGCTATGAAGCAGAATCAGATAATAGAATAAATTCAGTGTAAGAAAGTATCATAGAACTCTCCTATCTCCCAACCTATTTTTAAAATGAGAAACCGAGTCCAAGAAAATAGAAATAACACCTCACATTTGTTTAACACTCTACAGTTTGTAAAATACACTGATACACATTATTTTAAGTAACTTTTTCTCAGCAGTTCTGTGTGGTAGGCTGGGTAGGTATTATTTATCACTATTTTGCCAATGAGGATACTAAGGTACAGAGAAATTGAGACTTGTCTCAACTACTTACAGCAAGTTAAGTGGTGATCTGATCTAAATGCCAGGCCTAGAGACTACACTTGATTAGGTGGCCTTTCCACAATGTCATCTGCCTCCTGGACAGAGCTTCCCCAGCCACAAGATGCTGTGCTGTGCTGTGTTGAGATACTGACTCTATCATAAACACTTAAGGTCGCTGGGGCAGCCATTAACCTCTAGCTGTAAGCTGCCTTCTTCCCTCAGCGTAACACAGGATGGCTATTATTTTCTATATACGATGACTTCAAGAAAGCTTGGAAGCACCGTCTTAGCATAGTGATGGGAGACCTGCTTAGGTCATGGAATGAGTTTACTTGGTGATTACTAGGCATGTACAGCTTGTGAGTTCTGGACAGGTTTCTAAGCATGTATCCACCCACCCTCTGATACCTGAATCCATTTTCCTGTAAGAAACCACCTTTCCCCACTCTCAGTCTGTGAGGTCCCTGGAAGCCAACTAACAATACCTCTGACCCAGGTTGGAGTGTGAGCCTTAGCAGGTCTGTGTGCTGTCTTCTTTTGTCATGGTGATTGGCTCCACAGTGGTCATGGATTCAATCAGAGCTAACCAAATCTCCTGAGACATTCTCTGTGACTTTTGGGAAAGAGAATATTGCTGCCCTTTTAGAACTGAACCAGGATGCATGCAGGCTGGAGCTGCTACTACTGCCTTGACTTCTCCTGAAGCAAATACTGTAACTGAGGAGAGCTGAGGGATAAAATGAGCCCTGCTGATATAATATGATATTGAACTGCACAAAAAAGTCAAAAATAATTCTACCCTTTAGAGTTATATAAACCAAAAAATTCTCCCCTTTTCTCGAAATAATTGGATTAGGTTGTTGTCATTTGAAGCCTAAAGAATCCTAATATATTTCTGGTCAAGAAAAAACAGACAAACAAACAAATACTGGCACTTTTTCACAAATGATGAAAATTCCTGATTTGTCATTTCAAAGGCCTGTGGAGATAGGAGAGATTTAGAAATGGATGCCCTAATTTGACCCATCTCTTTCAGCTGAAGTATGTTTTTCTTGTACCTTTGAAAAGGTGATTCATAACTTATGAATAAAAACTATCAGTATATAAAGTTTTACATAATCTATGAGTTTCCAGAAGGTGATTTTGTCATATCAGTTAGCTATGTTAATTCAACAAATAATTATTGTTTTGACACTAAACTAGGCTAGAGAATAAGGCATAATCCTTGCCATCAAAAATTTTGTCATTTAGTTGGTAGAAAAGGTATATTATTGTGTAAAGAAAATCAAGTACAAGTATATACATATATATATATTCTTTATATACTTATAACAACATATATAACTTAGAACAATATATATATATACTTATATACTTATATATATACTTATAACAACATATATAACTAAATGGGAGTGTTGCTGAGTAAGTCAAAGTAAGACAAGGCCATCAAAGATTGAAAAATGACAGTTGCCATGAAAGAGGCAGGGATGGAGTCCACTCTTTAGGATTTGGGTAGGTGAAGAGGAAGAAGTCTCTCCAGGAGCTAAGCATAAATAGCACAGGCAAGGAATCAGAGGAGAGAATGGTGATTGAGGAAGGTAGTGAATCAATAGGATGGGCTGTGTTGGAGGAGTAGGGTATGGGAAAAAAGTAGCTTAAAATTTCCATCTAGTATTACTTTGGGAAACAAAGTAAAGCTCCTTGCTTTGGATTTGTATTGAAAAACAACATCACAGCAACCCTTTTTAAAGCACTTACATATACCTGACATTAGGTTAAACATTTCACAGGGATGATCTCGCTTGATAATAGTACTTTTGAAGTAGATATTATTGTCATCTGCATTTTATGCAAAGTTGCATGTGTTTACCAAGCCTGTAAGTAGTTGAGGCAGAACTACCCAGGTCAGTCTGCCTCTGAAATTCATGCAATTTCTCTGTCATGAACTTTCCTCTCTTCTCTAAGATGGGCGGAGTGGTTACTTTGCATAAGCAAATTGATATAGTGTTTTGCATGGTCCAGTGAATATTTGTATTTTTGGCAAGTTTAATATTCAGAGTTATTACCTGCAAATTCTTAGAATGATTGGATTTCAAGCATTTGAAGAGCTTCTCTTTTAACATGAGATTCTGTTTCTTCTAGACTTCAAACAAGACAGCAAAATCTCATAAATTAGTTTCAGCTAACAATTATTGAGAACATCACAATATCTAGGGATTGAGTTAATGTTCTTGTGTCATTATTATTTCATTTTTTCCCCCAACAAGCTGGGAAGTTGTCATTATTCCCATTGTATATGCAATAAAACTGAGATCAAAAGTATTTAAATATCTTGCTTTAGGGCATGTAGTTAGTGAGGGAAGAGCTGTGACTTGAACTCAGGCCCTTTAAAGTCCAGTTCTTTCCCACTACTTTAGGCCAACAGTGGCTGAAAGGTTTATCTCTGAAACTTGGCATTTGGATTTATTACTAGTTAGTATGAAAATTTAAAGTAATTATTGAGTATTAGTGATGATTTGACAGAGGTAAGCCTTTTTCAAACTGTTAAATTTGGATTTCTTATTTGTCTCATCATTTTTTTTTCTAGGATCTATCATTAAGTCAGATAACAAATATTTATTGAGTACCTATTATTAGGTGAAATTATGTATCAACTTAAAAAGGCCTTTGTGTGGACCCTATGCCAATGGCACTTAAAATATGATTGAGGGAGAAGGTGAAAAGTTATACAACAGTACATGAAAGGTTAAATAGTATGAATGATGAGTAATGAATGAGAAAACATTGAACAACTGTTGTGGGGCAGTATATTTAACTAATTGCCAAATGAATGATAGCACATGAATATTGAGAACTATCAGTTCAAGAAGAAAATAATTGTAGGCACTGGAGTGGTCTAGAGGAGCTTCATAAAGGAAGTATTTGAAGTAGGTTTTTGAAAGTAGGACTTGAAGAAATGAGAATGTCCTGAAATCAGAAAGAGTAAAAGCAGAGAGATAGGGAAATACATGTTATACTCTAGGGAGCAGTTTGTCTGAAACCAAGATTTAAAAAGGGGGGACAGATAGGGATGAAACCAGAGAAGTGGGTCAGGATCAGCTTGAGGAAGTCTTAAAAGGAAAAATAAGGGGTCTGGATTTTATGATGTAGGCAGAATGGTGGTTGGGAGAGGTTGGTGCACAGGGATGATTTTAGCAGAAGAGTCAAAGCATAAGGAGAGTAGCGAGAAAGATTCATTTGGTATATAAAAGATTGGGAACATTAGGTGACATAAAGAGGACCAATTAGAAAGTGATTGGAATAGGCCAAGCCTCTACAAGTTATAGGGGAAAGAGGTAAAAGATAGATGGTATTTCAGGGAGACAATCAGAGAAATTCAGTTCTCTGACATTTTCTCAGACAAAGTGAACCTTTATGAAAAATAGGAAGGAGGGAAGTAAAAAGGAGATCAAAGAAATAGAATAATCAAATACAACTTCAACTTGTAAACTGTAATGGAATCAGTTTAACAACAACAACAAAAAAACAATAGCTATAAGAGCCATGGTGGGGGGAATCAGTGAGGCAATTTGAATATAGATTGAATTTCAGGTAATATTAGTGGATTATTATTAATTTTTAGTTGTGATAATGATATTGTGGTAATATAGGAGAAAGTTTTTATTCTTGAGAGGTGTGTGATGTGTGCTGAGAAGTCTCATGATTATCTGCCCCTTACTTTCAAATTGCTTGGCACAGTATATGTATATGTATATGTATATGTATATGTATATGTATATGTATATGTATGTGTATATATGTATTTTTGTATCTGTGTTTACGTCTACATCTTATCTATGTCTGTATTTATATCTATACCCATACCCACATTCATCCCTATCTCTATCTGTATACCTACAGCTAGATTCAGCTATAGATACAGAAAAAGAAAATATGATATAATGATAAAAAATATTATTTCTAGTTTGTGGGTACAAACTGTGTACCCACTGTTATTCTTTTAATTTTTCTATATGCTGAAGATTTTTATAGTAATAATTGAGCCAGAGGGAAGAGGGAGAAATAGGTCAGGCTTGGGAGCCTAAAGCAGAAGCAGTATGAGTAGAAAAGAAGGAGCAGATGTGCAGGGATAATTGGTAACACTGGGTGATTTGTTTAACCGAAAGCATCAGAGGACTCTCTTAAGCCTGAGTCCTGGCATGAAGGCCTTGCTGAAGGGATGTCATCACATTTTCTACAGAGACAGGAAAGTTTTCAGAGGAAGTAGGTGGGGGGTGGGGAGGATACATTTGCAATTTCGGAAGGGGTTAGTTTCAAGTGAATCTGAAGTTTCCTGGGAACACTTGCTAGAGGAAGGTGGTTACAAGTTCTGAGGAAATCTAGGCTAGAGATGCAACTTTGTCATTCAGTCACAGAGGGTGATGGCTGAAATTATGGAATCAGATGAAAATTTTGAGTAAAGAAATTTTCAAAAGGAAAACTGACAACAGCCTTGAGAAATGCCCGTGTTTAGGAGGTGGAAAGAAAAAGTGGCATTCACAAAGCAGACAGAGCAGACCAAATCGGAAGGAAATAGCTTAGTGTCATGTGGAGAAATCGAGGTTGGGTGTGACAATTGAAGAAGGCCCTCCATAATTGTTTTTGAACAAATGGATGAATAGAGTTTTGCAAAGGAGTAAAGGTCATCAAAATAAAAAGATGCATTGCAGTAGAGAAAATTGGAGAGTGAAAAAAAAAGGTAGTTAAAAGGTTTAAGGTATCATTTTTAACTCAGACTAGAGGTTTATAAAAGGATATGTAGCAGTCCATTGGGGAAGCACAAATCAGCATCAGGAAGAGAAGAAGCTGAGTTGAAGAAGGCTCCTCCGTGAATTTGGAGATAAAAAACATGGATTCAAGTCATGGCTCTTAACTCATAAAAGATTTCCCTAAGCTTCAATTTTTATTTTTCTAAAAATGTGGTTGGACCGAGGGTTGTTCAGTATTTCTTCCAACACATATTCTATTGGCCTTACTATTAGAGGAAAAAAAAAAGTATTTAGACGGGACTGTTCTAAGTTCCATATTACAGTGTCATTTTGAGAATCCTGTGTGTCATATTTGTGTTGACCATTGAGACCATATGTAGACCACTGTATTAGAAACATCTTACTCTCTTTTATGCAACCTCACTGATTTTTTAATCAATTATTGGAATGGTTAATAAATATATCCATAAAATATTTTGATACAAACAAAATGTGACTTGGTTGAATAGCAAAATTGTGTTTTAAATTTTTGTTTCCAAATCAAAGATTTTTTTTTAAGAGGTAAGGTAAGGAACTGTCATTATAGGTTGCTATGCATTAGGAACTGTTTCTAGCAGGAAGTTAGTGGGAAGACCTACTCAAAACTCTGAATGTTTTCCTTGTCCCATTATAAACCTTTCCAAACACTATAAGGTCCAAATATGCAGAAAAGAATTATGCAGATGGTACTCTTCTACTTACATGACAAACCTGGAATGATAAATGCCTTTCCTGGTCAATTAACCTCTGCTAGCGTTCTCAGTGACTAAAAGAAATGCTGTGGAACACAGTCTCAAGTAGACTATAAAATATATGAATCACAGATCTTCTGAAGGGGATAGCGTTGCCTTAGAAATCTACCAACTCCTCTACAGTTTCCTATTTCTCAGAACATTTTCCAGAGGCTTGAATGGAAAGCGGCTCATAACCAGTTTTCTTAACAAAGCTTTCAGATCTTTGTTATCACAAAAAGAGATAAAAAGTCTGAAATCTTCCTTATGATTCAAGCATCATCTGCTATCCTAGATCAATGTCAAACTAAAGATTTTTGGAAAGGATTCTGGCACAGTGCAGTTGTAGATTAACCCGCACCATTCTGTTAGATAAGTGACATAATGAAGGATTTTAAAGAATGAGTCAGAGGCCTGAGTTCTGATCTTGAGATGACCGATTTTCTCTGTGACCTTCAATTAGTTGCATAACCTTTTGGTCGGTGAATCAGTTATCTTATTTGTGATATTTGGATACTGTTTTCCTGCTGGTTGGTTTGGGAATGCTATAGGAAATATAAGGTGCTGTTATTTCTCATGTTTTAGAGAGATTCATTTTTTCTTTACTTTTCGCTAAGGAACCTTCTTCTCTTTTAAGCATATGAGACTTGACTGGCCGGCAAAGGATGCATTAACTTGATGAGGAAAGTCAATCCTGAAAAGAGGGAGAAACCTGTGGTACTGAAAGTGCTCGCATCCACATCATACTGGGTGTGATGCAACATGGTAGGATGTGCATAATGGGTTACACATCTTTAGGTCTTTGTCTCTGTTGCAGCCCACAACTTTATTGCATTTCATGGACCATAAATCTGATTGTTCAAAACAATATAATCATTATCATGGGGTTTATTTTCTTTTTGGCAACTTCTAATACTTGTCCTACTCCGGGTCCTTCTTTCTGCTGAGGGTAACTTACCCCACCCAGCTTAGTCCCCAGGACTTTTTCACTGCCCTGGAGGACCCCCGAGCAAGCACTTGAGTTTCTATCTTTTTCTTTTAAATGGCTCTTTCCAATGACTGATAAAGAAGGTTACGTGAGCACACTTTACCAGCACTTTGTACTAATATTGCACTCAGTTTTGAGGCTTCAGGTCATACAAAACTAAAGTGTTCTTTAATTATCCATTTTGCTAGTTCAAACCGCTGCATATGACTCTTCAAGTTCTGATTCACAAGTGTGTCTTCCATTCTTCCTACTCAGGTTTTATGTTTTAATAACAGCAAACTAATAATTCCCCAGATGCAATGTGGTGTTTATCATTCCTATGTCATTATTCATGCTTCCCTTATTCTTGGGATACTTTTCCCACACTCCGCCTACTTAAGTCCTACTCATCCTGTACATCTCTGCTGGGACTTTCTTTTCCCCAGCCTATCTTTTCTGACCTCTTCACTACCTTCCTGTACTGGACTGAGGTCTTTCTGCACTTTCTCTTGATATCTTTAATACTTCTCACTGGACATCTCCCATCTCGCTTATATTGTGTTTATGTATGGTATCTCCATAAGTGTCAGATTTTCTTAATTATCGTATTCCGGTACCTTGCCCAGTGCTTAGTACATAGTAAATGACTAATACATGTTTAAGTGAATTGGCCTACTTGGAAGGAAGAATAAAAATGCAGATTCATGCATTTTTTAATGTTTTTATTATTTTTTAAATTTTTTTTAATTTTTAAAAATGTTTATTCATTTTCTGAGAGAAAGAGACAGAGCGCTAGTGGGGGAAGGGCAGAGAGAGGGAGACACAGAATCTGAAGCAGGCTCTGAGCTGTCAGCACAGAGCCCAATGTGGGGCTCAAACTCATGAACTGCGAGATCATGACCTGAGCCGAAATCAAGAGTTGGACGATCTGACTAAGCTACCCAAACGCCCTCACACAAATTTTCACGTACACTTGGTGTCACAATAACTATTATATGTGTAGCAGGCAACTCATGTGTGACCTTGGACAAGGTAACAAGGGAATATTCATTGGATGAAATGAAGCAGGACTGGCAACCACTTATTAATCTAGAAATAAAGGCCATATATTGACAGACAAGTCTACACGGGAGGGGAAAATGGTTGAAGCTGGCAACGATATAAGCTTCTTAATTATGCAATATACATACTTCAGCTATTATCTTACATAAAACACAAAAAGAATTCCAGGTCTCCAGTGCTCCAAATTTCCACAACCAGCAGCACCATCATTCCTGACTCTGAGTAGCAGGATTACAAGGGAGAATGGCCTGATTCTAGTAGGCAGATTGCCAAGGGGCTGGGAGAGGTTACTGAAGCATTTTATTACTGACACTGAAGAAATGATTATAGATCTTGAAGCAGGAGAACCTACCATACCGTGGCAATGAGATTCATTGGTTTCCAGAGAGTTGCATTTTGACTTAAAAAAAAAAAAAGATTTTTAAAAATGATAGTCAAATGCATTTCAATGGATTAAAAAGAATAACCATTTTAAAAGCGGAAGGATAGGAGCTGCTAGAGAGTGTATTCAAATCCATGCTTCTTAGCAACCAGACCAGATTTCACCCATAATAAAAAGCTAGAGCTATAATAATAATAATAATAATAGCCTCTTTGGTTCTCTAGAGAATATAAAGGCATATTAGAGAAAAAGAACCACTTTGAGATCTTTAGATGAAAGGCACAGTGTGGGTATAAAGGATTTTTATAAAAAGAGAAGGACAAGAAGTGATGTCTAGACTGGATAGGTTATCTTGGATATATATGAGAATAATTGCCAAAGTCAAAATGAGAGAAGATCATGACAACTAGAATTATTGCAGTGTTCAGAGGTTGTTATTACTCTTTATTATAATGGATAGGATTTTTCCCCCTGAATCAAAGTAAGGGAAATATAAAAGGAGAATATGTGGATGACTTGGCAACTTGAGAATATTTTCTCAAAAGGTTTTCACAGAGAAGCGAGATGAAAAGGTGCAAATAAAAACGTCACTAATGTGTTACAGAATTAGATGTCATCTATCTTCAGACAAAATTTCAGTGAAATTCTACGCAAGTACTTGGTCTTAGTGATTCAGTGATGTAAGGAACATTGGGGCATTTATGCATAGTTCTTTGTAATTTAAGGTCAGAAGAATCATCATAAATAAAACAGAAAACCAAGTTAGAGATAGAGAGAGAGTTAGAGATAGAGAGAGAGAAAGAGAGAGAAAAGAAAAATGAACCAAAACCCTACAAACAAACTCTTTTTAAAGAGGAAATCCAGTGGAAAGAATGTCATTTTCTGGTCATACAATTGAAAAAAAAATTTGTGAGTTAAACTAGAACCTTCATTTCCTCTGAATTAAATGAGGCCTTTTTGTGTATGTATAAGGAAAGAGAAGTATCGGGTGTGAATGCAAGGGTTCTATTCTTGGGCCAGAAACAATGTATAGGTTATCTTCAGGAAAACTCAAGTATGTTCCTGAGTGATATATATAAAGATTGATGTATTTAAAAAGGAAGGAAGGAAGGAAGGAAGGAAGGAAGGAAGGAAGGAAGAAAGAAAAGCAATAGATGTTGCCTGGATAATCAAAGAACCTGAGTTTGGAGCTAGAATGTGTAAATGTAACAGAGATTTGATGTCTTGGTCTGAACAGACGGTGGTGCAGTTGTTATCTGCTGAGGTTATTCTATGATGGCTGCATTTTCCCTTGAAGCCAGACCCCATATGGGGTGGGATGACAAAAGCCTCATATATCTCACTATCATTAGGCTAATGAGATTGGTCAAGGCCACATGCATTCTAATTCTTGGCAAAATTTTAGATAAATCTAGTAAGCCATTCTAATAGCTTTGTGCTGTGTTTGAAAAGAAGAAGTAAAAGAATTAAGCAATGAACAAAAGTGAATCTTTGAGTACATTAATTAGGTTCTCTTTCAGAAATCCTGTTGTGTTATCAAAATGATTCTAAGAAAGGTTATTTTTTATGCACATGATTGTAGAATTTTACGATCAGAGAAAAAAAATCACGTATTTATGAAAATCCAATATGGAAACAAAACTATATGCAACATTTTTTCTTTAGCATTATTTTCATACACAAAAGTCTCTAGTTAAAAAAGTTGAGTTTTGAAGATTAGGATACATAGGTATTGAAAATAGGTTTCATTACTTCTGGAAAGTTTATTCTTGGACTGAGACCACCTCTTGGAAATTATAGCCAATTTATAATTGCTAAAAAAGTTGAATTAGAAGGAACCATAATGAGTGCTTTCTGATCTAAGGCTTATGATAACTTCTGTGCAGTTGAGGGAGATATCATTTCATTTAAAATCTTTGGATAGATTTTCAGAGCTAGTTAAAAATAATTCAGACTCATTTTAACTTTGGTGTGTTAAAATAATATTACAAGCTGTTATGTGGATAATTCATTGATATTACTGAATTTGTGTTTTATATTGGTAGGTAATAACTACATAGTGTTTTCTATAAAGTAGAGGCCACTGGTGAAAAATGTTCAGATTGCTGTCCAAAGGCTGAAGTTATGATACAGTGCAGAGCAACACCCAGAAATAAATGAGAGTACAATCTGCAGTATATTACAAATGAGTCAATTTAAAGCCATGTGTGGGACTCTCTAAACACAGTTGTAGCTACACAGACAGAGTGAAGTGGAGAGTTTAGAAATTATCTGATACATTTATCAGCTTAGGCAGTCACTGTGGATAATTTACGTCCTACAACCCTTCTTCTTTCTGAGAATTAGATATTCTTGGCCTGAATAACCTATATAATGGCTTTAAATTTATATATCTCTTTGCCTGATTTGGCTGTAGTGTGCTCAGAAAGCCAAGATGGATGGGTTGGTGAATACTTCCCTCCCCACATTTTATCCCTACGTCTTAGAAAAAAAATATACTACTAACTTTTCTGGAACAACTCATGTTGTAAGTCTTACTGATAGTAGTTCAGTAATATCACATTGACAAAATATTATTATAATAGATTCAATTAGAGAGTGACATTATAGTGCTAGGCCCTGTGCTCATTAAGAGACTTCACATGGAAAGTTGTTCCTACTAAGAAACTTCCTAAAATTATAAGGGTTTAGTTCAATTCAATTCAATGCTGAATGAAAAGACCATTGAAGCATTAAAATTGTACAATGTTTTGTAATTACTCATTATTCTCAAGACATTTAATGCTGCATTTTGCACCTAGTACTGTATGTTGTTCCAAATGCAATGCATCCCCATGAGTGCTCTAGGATCTGACCAAAGAAAACAGCAACAACAAATATTTTGAAGAAGATATTAACAGAGCTAAAAATAGGACAGACATTTTGGCGTGATATTTATAAAAATATTTTATAAGCATAGGTAATAAAATTCATTAATATTCTCAGTAATTTGTCATTTTACCAGCAAAAGAAATAGACTCAGTCTAATTAGAGGTATTGAACTAATTTTTGTAAGTCTTGAATTTTCCAGTTCTCTTTTTGCCTGTTATGTTAATGATGCAAAATCAACTACTGAAGATTACGCATAATTTCACTTCATTTTATTGTTTGAAAGTACAAATGCAGGGATTTTTTTTCCAGCATCCCATTATTAATAGAATTAGTGCTATTTCAACTTTTTTACTTTCAATTGCTTTCTTTGATTTGTTGTTTCGTCAGTAGCATGTCCATGAAATTACCACTCACAAGCAATTTAACAATTTCACTTGTGTTAACTTATTCACAAAACTGTGGTCACCATCCGTAGGGCCATGGATTATTGGATATTCTAGGTAGTAGCTCATTTTAATTGTATTCCCTTCCTTTCTAATGTCTTCTTCTTAGAAGGAAGTTTTACCTTATAACTGTTGTCAGGACATGAAATTGGAAACCATAATTCTCATTGAATGTGTCTTTACATTACTTCAAAATGTATTTGATTAAGATGGGTATTGCATCTTTCATAGCACAAATGATATCAGTCCCCTGGTCTGACAAAGGACACATTATCCATTTGTAGGTTATAGGATGTTCTTTAGTAAGCCCTGAGATATCTGCAGTACTGATAAAGAGCTAGAGACTCATATAAGATCTGAGACCTTATATCTTTCATTCAGTGAGCTGCCATCAGTTGGCTGTGGCACTCAAAAATTGCCTTGTACTTCCTTTTCTCTTCAAGGACTGGTGGTTGTGGAGCAAGGATTTACTCATAATTGAAATTTTTGTCTTCTAATTAATATGTTTATTTAAAATATCTTTATTTAAAATTTATTTTAAATACATACATTGAATTAAGAAAATCTCTTTATTATGACTAAGCAAAGAATTTTATCTTGAAACAAGTTTTAAGATAGAAAACATCTCACAGCTCATTCTATAGTGTTCTCTCTATCAAGATTGCTCTTCTGTTTTGTTGCATTTGATTCTGTTCTTCACCTGTTTACATGTAAGTGTATCTATAATTCTGTGTCTTGGGGTCTTTGTATCTTTTTCTCTGAAAGCTTCCTTTCTGGCTACTTTGAGGTTTGCCAAAGGTGAGTGGGCTATCAGTCAAGTTAGGTGCTGGTTTTTGACTTTTCTCACTTATATGCTGGATGGTGAATCACCCTGTTTCTGAAATGTAGAAGCTGGAACAGTGACTGGAGTATGTTACCTCTTTTTCCTGGATTCCTCATGATTCTTCTGAAGTAGAGAGCATTCTTCTCAATGAATGGTAGCTGTGTAACTAGCTTTATTCTTATAAGTTAACATGGTATCAACTCACTCTCAAATCTCCCTTTTGAACACAAGAAGTATTTCCATGGTGTAGAATGAGAAGTATAAAGTAGGGCTCTGAAGGCTTCCAGAAATATTCCAGTGTGGTAGAAGATTTTTAATATACTTTTCTAGAATTTTTTTGAGACCTATTTTATTTAGATGATCATCTAATAGACCAAATGCCTAGTGATGAAAAGGAAACATGGCAAATATATTTTGGGGGAAACTTATTTACTGCTATGTGCAATGTTATATCACTTTGCCCATGGAAGTATGGCTGATTCTTTTTCAAAGATGGATTCATGTGTCTAGTATATGGGAGACAAGTTAATGGTATTTTACAGACATTATCAATGATGAATCCATTACTGCCACATGCAACCAAACAAGTCACATGAACTCAATGAATAATGATGAAGTTAATGTAACTATAGTGTATTCTTAAAATAAGAATAACAGCAAGTGAAAGCTGCAGTCAACTCAAGACATTCCTGTTTATGATCTGGCAACAAAGTTTCCTTCCCTAAAATTGTGGGACTATGAAAGTACATCTGCATTGTCCTTCAGTGCTATGTGACAACCAAATTTAATAGAATACTTAATTTCAGTCTCAGCTCTAGTAATGTGCCAATATTTGTTTATGAATTCTAAACTTTAGAAACAATTAATAAACCATTCAAGAGGATATTTAGTAGCTTGCAATAGTTTGTAAAAACAGATTTCCAGCCAATTACCCATATGAACTCAGGAAAGGACGTGTAATTTTGTGAGGTCCATGGCTCATCAGGCTGGCCCTGTGTGAGCTGACAACAATGCACATATTTGGCAATTACCATTTTGTTTGAACCCTCTTTTTGCAGATGAAAAAATGAGGCCTACTAATGAAAGTAGTTTGTCAGGTTGCACTAAAGATGAATATTTTTCTCTATTTTTGGTGAAGTATTTGCTTAAGAATCTGAACTTTTATGTTATATGTTGGGTTCAGTTTCCTTATTTATTAAAAAGCTCTGTTTAAGAGAATCTGTAAACAGGGATTTCTCCCCATAATGAAGCCATTTATTCCATTATAGGGCAATTCTGATTGTTTGAAAGTTGAGTTTGACATTGGGCTGAAATTTATCTTCTGATAACTTTTATTTTTCCATTTTTTGAATAAAGGTAAAGTTTCTTTCGTTTTGCTATCACACTTGTGTATTTCAGGTCCATGATATGGGCACATCTGCATTAATTTTCGAAGTAATAATAATGAAATATTTTGGAGTCAAAGGATTCAAAGCTTTCTTCTGCACTTATGTGCATTATAGAAATTGTCCAGAAGATTTATTTCCAAAGAGAGCTTCCTCCTTGTTACAATGTAATTTGCTTTGAGATGGAAATGGCCCAGGAAATGATAGAGTTTATATTTAAAGAGATCATCTTTGGCTCAAATCTCTGATAATTTTCCCAAGACTAAGAACTCCAGAATACAGAAGTTCCAACTTCTTCACCTGGCATTTTTGAATACTGAATATTTTCTGTATAACTTTTTTAATTTTAATTTTCATTAATTAATTAATTTCATTTTTTTAAAAATACAATTTATTGTCAAGTTGGCTAACATACAGTGTATACAGTGTGCTCTTGGTTTTGAGGGTAAATTCCCATGATTCATTGCTTACATACAATACTCAGCGCTCATCCCAACAAGTGCCCTCCTCAATACCCATCATTCATTTTCCCCTTTCCACCCCCCTCTCCATTGACCCTCAGTTTGTTCTCTGTATTTAAGAGTCTCTTATGGTTTGCCTCCTTCCCTCTGTGTTTGTAACTATTTTTTCCCCTTCCCTTCCCCTATGGTGTTCTGCTAAATTTCTCAAGTTCCACATATTAGTGAAAACATATGATATCTATCTTTCTCTGACTGACTCATTTCAGTTGGCATAATACCCTCCAGTTCTATCCACGTTGCTGCAAATGGCAGGATTTCATTCTTTCTCATTGCCAAGTAGTATTCCATTGTATATATAAGCCACATCTTTTTTATCCATTCATCAGTTGATGGACATTTAGACTCTTTCCATAATTTGGCTACTGTTGAAAGCTGCTATAAACATTGGGGTACATGTGTACCTATGCATCAGCACTCCTGTATACCTTGGATAAATTCGTAGTAGTGCTATTTGCTGGGTCATAGGGTAGTTCTATTTTTAATTTTTTGAGGAAACTCTGCACTGTTTTCCAGAGCTACTGCACCAGTTTGCCCACCAACAGTGCAAGAGGGTTCCTGTTTCACCACATCCTCACCAACATCTGTTGTTTCCTGAGTCGTTAATTTTATCCACTGTGACTAGTGTGAGGTGGTATCTGAGTGTGGTTTTGATTTGCATTTCCCTGATGATGAGTGATGTTGAGCATCTTTTCATGTGTCTGTTGACCATCTAGATGTCTTCTTTGGAAAAGTGTCTGTTCATATCTTCTGCTCATTTCTTCACTGGATTATTTGTTTTTTGGGTGTTAAGTTTGGTAAGTTCTTTATAGATTTTGGATGTTAACCCTTTATCCAATATGTCATTTGCAAATATCTTTTCCCATTCTATCAGTTGGTTACCTTTTAGTTTTGTTGATTTTTACTTTGCAGTGCAGAAACTTTTCATCTTGATGAGGTCCCAATAATTCATTTTTGCTTTTAATTCCCTTACCTTTGGAGATGTGTTGAGCAAGAAATTGCAGCGGCTCAGGTCAGAGAGGTTGTTGCCTGTTTTCTCCTCTAGGGTGTTGATGGTTTCCTGTCTCATGTTTAGGTCTTTCATCCATTTTGAGTTTAACTTTCGTTTGTGGTGTAAGAAAGTGGTCTAGTTTCATTCTTCTGCATGTTGTGGTCCAATTCTCCCAGCACCATTTGCTAAAGAGACTGTCTTTTTTCCATTGGATATTCTTTCCTGCTTTGTCAAAGATGAGTTGGCCATACATTTGTGGGTCCAATTCTGTGTTCTCTATTGGTCTATTGAATTCTGTGTTCTGTTCCATTGGTCTATGTGTCTGTTTTTGTGTCTTGATGATTTCAGCTTTGTAGTAGAGGCTAAAGTCTGGGATTGTGATGCCTTTCTGTATAACTTTCTGTTATGTGTAGCAATGACTCTTTTTCTTCCTACCATCAACATATTTTCTGGGAGCACAAGCAATATTTTGACAATGTAGTTATAATATTGGGAATTTGTTAAAATAGTGATCTGCAACCATTTTTGTCAAGAGCAGTCTAGAAGTCTTATCTGGCAGGAGCAGTCAACCAGTAGGCAGTTTTTTAAGAGGTAAACTAAAGTGCTGAATAAGACTTGCAAATAGGAAAAAAAATGCTGTATCACTGAGGCAGAGGTAAACTTGGAGTGCGGGTGCTATTTGTATTTCTTCAAAGGTTATGGGAATGACAGCTATTAGCAGGCTGAAGGTACAATTCTTTAAGAACTAATACACAACAGTCTTTGTTGCCTTTTGCCCTAAAATCTCACATCACATTTTATTTAGTTAGACAGCTATTGAACTCAAAAGAACTTTGGAGTTTCTTTCAAGTTTCTTTTTCTACCTTTCTCTTTTTGGTGTTATAAATACATTGAATCTCTTGAGCACCATTTGAATTATTCTGTTAAACTCTACAAGATCTTAGTAATTGGTTGTTGGGACTTCCCCTATTATGAAGACCACTGTTAAATCTTAAGGGCAAAGTCATGGTCATAGAAACAAGAAAATAAGGATATATTAAGATAAATAATTTGGAAGAACCATTGCTCAATTATTCAATTATCTTCTGGAATATTGGAGAGTATAGCGACATTGGGTGTAAATATATTTGTGGTATTTAAATAAGTAAAAAAGAATATAAAAAATATATTAAAAAAAACCCTGTGGAAATCATATTTAAATTCTACTGAATTTTTTGAAGCATTTGTCTTAAGTCTTTAACCAATGGAAAGATAGAATGATTTTTTAACAACTAAAAAAATTGTCCAAATGAATTTAGAATATATAAAATTGCAACTGAACAGGTTGCATAATTGTTTCAATTAACTGGTAGAGTTTTAAAATGTGTATTAATTTTACCTCCTCCATATTAAAGAGTGTTATTCTTTGAGAGAAAGAGAGAGAATCCAAGGAATATGAGACTTAAAACTAATGTTTCTTACTTACATCCACTGAAGGTCACTTTATCCAAGGGTAAGGCTTTTCTTTCTCTTTTATTTTTTATTGAAGTTGGACTGCAGCCTGCATAGACTTTCTTTTTCCTTTAAAGATACCGTTTTCTGCCTAATTGTGCCCAGCTTCATTTACACCCTGAAAAGGATTGTGTTTGAGCTTATAGACTCAGGAGACTCTTTCACTCAATAGCCAAACTCCAGCTACAGCCCTTTGGGATATTTGAGTAAATGTAAGTGAAAGCTCATTGTGTTTGTCTCTGTGTTTCTTTTAAACAAAAGTTTAACTCAGGACACTATGGGAATATTTAAAGAAATTTATCTGTACAACTGTCTTCAAGATAAGATCTGAAAAATACTTTTTGGCCTGCAAAAGTATTCATCAGTCAGCAGAATTTCCAATAGCACCTCTGATGTTTTCCAGCCACCTTCTTCCCATATTAATAGGTAAAGAAACTACATCTGGCTACCAGAGATAATGATATTCCTTTGAAATTTTCCATAAAAACCCAACAGCAAAGGATTAAAAAGAAAAGGACAAACCAAGGATAGCAAATTGATTTTGCTTCCAATGGAGTGCCAATTGCAATCAATTAGTGACTGTGGAACAATTACAGGCTAAGTCAGATGATGAGAATGCATTCAGGGGGAAAGCATGCTATGATTGAATTATGATGTCTGCCATGGGCATGAAGAGTAAGTCTCGTATTTGAACATATGTTCAGTGTTGGCATATTCCACCTCCAGCTTAAATCTTCAACATCAGGTTTGTGTAAGCTGATAATTATAGTGACCTGTTTGGTGTTCTGAGCTACATCATTCATCTTTTCTTTGTTTGGGCTGCTTAGGCCCAACTGATTCAATTCAATGGGCTCTAAGGCCATTGGGTCTCTACACTAAGTGAAATATTAGAATCTGGGAGTCATAACTGAAGGTTCAATAAGAGGCCAGCTTTGTTCACTTGGTGCTCAAGTCCCAGAACTAGGGTTATGACTTTGATTTTATGAGCATAATCCTACTTTGTGTTACAGCTCTGCTTGAACAACCTGGCTTTCCCTCCATTGGAACCTGGTGTATGGTACTCCAATGCTTTTTTGAACTACTTTGGTTTATACTCTTTTTTCAGGGAATAGAGCCTTGGCACAGACCACAGACATGTAAGTCAGAGTTTACACACAGACCAAAGAACTTCCAGGACCTCTGTCTTTGTGTAGCTAAAATCCCTTAAAATCATGTCCTTCACACCTCATGTCCTTTATCTCGACTGGGACTGACTCACTTTCTGGTCTGGTCAGTGAGGCTGGACTGTACCTGGTTAACCTGCTTTCGCCACAAATTGATCTGCTGCTGCAATGGCTTCTTTTTGTTTAGATATTGTGCCTTGGTTGTCTTTCAGGCTTGGAACTACTCTAGCCTTTATTAATTTGTGGAATGAACTCACAGTGCCTTACATGTTATTCAGCTTTGTTGAATGTGTTGCTAAAATAGAGATTGGTATTTCTATTGGATATGTGGTTTAAGACAGAAAAGAAATAAGTTATCCAACTGGGTAAATATGTTAATAGGAGGGACTCCAGTGACATAAGGCAAATCAAAGGAATTTATTTTAAATGTAGTATGGGTTAAAAAATGCATTGAACAAACTCAGCCTATACCTGGAGTAGAAATCCTTTTATAGACTTTCACATTAAGTAAAACAGACGTCTCCCCAAAATGGAAAGTCTGCCGAAGAAAAGTGGAGAATTGAATATAAAAATGGATAAGGTGCAGGTGGCTATTACTTTGAAAGGAAAATACTCCAACTTGTAGCGATGGAGATGAAGAACCTGGAGAGGAGAATGCTGATCTAGTGAAGCAGATGGTCCAAACAAACACAAGCTAGGAAAACAAAGCAGAAAATCTGGGAGGAGAGCCAACATCTACAATGGACTAATAAAAGCGAACAAACACCTCGGCAACCATGTCATACAGCTAGGAACCTGAATTGGCACTACTCACCTCATTGTCTTGGACATATTGGAAAAAACAGAGGGATCACCCATCTGTAAATGCTCACATTCACTGTGGACCAGTGATCACTGGAGAGAGTTAGAGTTCTCCTGGTGCCAGGAAGTCTCTGCAGGTTTGCATATTGGTCATTGCTGATACTATTTTTATTTTAAATGCATCAGCAAACCAAAGAAGTAACTTAAGATATTTCATTAAGAAGTTGTAACCTACCTGGGGCAAACCTTTGAAGGAGGATGAGGAGAATGAACAAATGTCTTATTTAGAGATCAGTTTTTGTATATTTTTCATAAATAGTTATGTTTGGGGATAGATAACACTTTGAGAGGTTTGAGGAGAGAGAAGAGCACATTAAAAACTCCCTTGCTCCTTCTGTATAGTGCTGCACATATTAATTCAATGAATGATTATTTTTTAACGTTTCAATTGTATGATTTTAACAATGCATCTTTTAGTTATTTCTATGTAATAAAAATTCATAATATAATCAGTGTTGACTGCATTAGTTTTGACTGTTTGCAATTTATTTACCATTCATATTTTACAGTCATAACATAGAGGTTGGGTGCTTTGGAGACCGTCAGATCTGTCCTTGAATTCCCCGAATTTGCTGTGTGACTTTGGACAGTTTTAAACTCTGTAAACCTCAGCTCCAAATTGAGGACGATAATACTTACCTCAAGAAAGTATTAAAACTATGAAATGAAATTTAGTATAGTTTCTGGTGTGGAGCAAGCCATCAATAACTGATAGCTATTGACATTTTCCTGTCATTGCTACATATACATAAAAATAATTATGTAATTATTAAACTATTTCATATAAACTAAAAATGAAACTTCTAGTAACTAATTATGATAGTATTAACATTTTGAGAATTCTGACTTTGATAAAATTACATTATCAAACTTTAGACCTATCTAGAACTTGTTTAATCTAGAAAAAAGAATAGTCTGATAACTGCATCTATATGGACAAGAGGAAGCATCTGTTAAGTCTAGAAGTCAAATGGACTTTTTTTTTTTAATTTTTTTTTCAACGTTTTTTATTTATTTTTGGGACAGAGAGAGACAGAGCATGAATGGGGGAGGGGCAGAGAGAGAGGGAGACACAGAATCAGAAACAGGCTCCAGGCTCCGAGCCATCAGCCCAGAGCCCGACGCGGGGCTCGAACTCACGGACCGCGAGATCGTGACCTGGCTGAAGTCGGACGCTTAACCGACTGCGCCACCCAGGCGCCCCTCAAATGGACTTTCACACCATGACCCCAGACACTACAAAAAAAGGCATGAGCATTTACTTTAGATAGATATTCCTAAATTGTCTTCCAAATGATTGTATCAGTTTGCATTACTATCAACAGTACAAAAAAGACTATTGTTCTACATGCTTTTTAAGTTTTGCCAATTTTATGGGTAAAAAACCGTATCTCATCATTTTCTTGGACATTTTCCTAATTATTAGTGAAGTTGAGCATACTTCTAATGGTATTAGCTATTTACCTGGCTTCTATGAATTATTTGATCTTATGCTTTGAGCACATTTCTATTCAACTATATGTGTTTTTCTCATTGATATATAGAACCTTTTTTTTTTTTTTTTAAATGTTTGTTTATTTTTGAGACAGAGAGAGACAGAGCATGAACGGGGGAGGGTCAGAGAGAGGGAGACACAGAATCTGAAACAGGCTCCGGGCTGTCAGCACAGAGCCCGACGCGGGGCTCGAACTCACGGACCGTGAGATCGTGACCTGAGCCGAAGTCGGCCGCTTAACCGACTGAGCCACCCAGGCGCCCCGTATAGAACCTTTTTATATAGATCTTGATTAATAATGTATACATCAAATCCTTATCCCTAAAATATTTGCCTTTTAATTTTTAATTGTGTTGTATTTTAGTCCCTAGAAATTATTACTATTTATTTCAGTGTACATCTTTTCCTTTAAGACCTCTGTTGTTTGTTTTTTTTTTTTTTTATGTTTATTTACTTACTTTGAAAGAGAGAGAGAGAGAGAGAGAGAGAGCTGGGAAGGGGCAGAGAGAGGGAGAGAGAGAATCCCAAGCAGGCTCCACATTACCAGTGTGGAGTCCAACACAGGGCTCGGACCCACGAACCCTGAGATCAGGACCTGAGCTGAAATCTAGAGTTAGACGCTTACCCAAATGACCCACCTAGCCACCCAGGCCTCTGGGTTTTATATCTAACTTAAAAAGATCTTTTAAACTCCATATTTAAAGACAAATCTATATTTTAACTGCTTTTAAAGTTTTTAAAAATGTCTAGATTTTTATCTGCAAGTGATCTTTTAATATTATATAAAAAAGATCTAAATTAATAATTCAACTTAATATATTCTCTATAAGAATATCCACTGCTCCTTATGTAATTTTGAGTAGTCCAATTTCTCCCCACTCATTTGAATATTTTAATTATTAGTATTTTATATTTCTGTGCCCCATGCCAGTAACATTATCTTAATGAATATGGCTTTATGGTATATTTCAGTATAGTATGGCAACTGCTCACTATTCTTTTTTTTTTTAACTGACAATCTCATATAATTCTTGTTATTTTAGGTTAAATTTAGAATCTACTTCTAAATTCTATTAAAAACCTATTTAGATTAGTTTGAGGCTTCAATTAATTAAAAATTGATTTGTGAAGCTTTGGCATTTTAATTATATGGAATCTGCCATGTAAGAAAAAAGTCTCTCTTTTTTTTTTTTTGTCCTTTAAGCATTATTTAAGTTTTCTAATTTCCTTGATGTTGATCTTTAACATTTCCAGTTGTGTCTATTCCTAGGTATTTTATTATTTTTTATTATATATAAAATTCGGACCATTATTATTAATTAAAAAATTTTAAGCAATTATACCAACTAATCTATTTAAGTATTTTTTAAAGTAATACATGTACAGAGTTTTAATATCAAATAATAAAAATTACCTGTTGGACTGGAGACAGGTGTATGGGTCTCTTCCCAACTGTGCGTTTGGGGATTACACATTGGTACCTTTAAATCAGCCATGGTGGGAATATTTCAACCACGGAAATCAGCACATCCTAAAAATCAGGGTTTTGTTTTGTTTCCAGAGCAAATTTTAAAAATTTACCAGCCCACCCCTGGATCAACACTACTCCATCCCAATTCCCACCCCCAGAAACAAAAAAATTTCAACATTTTTAGCAGTTTCTTTGGCTATGTTTATCTATTTCTAAATATCATGTTTTACTGCTAAGATTTTGCTATTGTTGTTCATTTGTTAGATAGTGTCTATAGTATTTACTTTCTACCCTGTATGATGAGAATTTCACTTTCTTCCATGGTCCCTTTCCTTCCCAACCCATTATAGTTACATAACATTTTAAGTTAATTCATTATTTAGGCAAATCATTATGATTATGCTAATATTTTTCACACGAGCTATATTGTACTCTCTAACTTTGTTTCCATTCCTGTACAAACTTTTTGTCCTTATTCAAGTTAATAATTATTTTTCCCTGCCTAGTTTTTTTTTTTTTATAAATCTCCTACACTCACAACCAATTATGTGAAATTCCTCGCAATAAAGCAAACACATGGGTAGTTAATATTAATTTTATTTCTTTTCTCTTGGACACATTCCTTTTGGAGCCTCTGTCTTCCTGTTCCATTCTGTTCTCTTGGTCTGTAGTGCAGCTACCATCCTTGGGCTTTCCTTCACCATCATCTGGGAATTCTTTTTACTTCTAGCCCCTAGAATTTCTTTTCCTTGGGCTATTCCTTTATTTTGAAGCACTCTCAATTAGCTTCCTTAAAGAAGTGAGTAGGAGGTACATTTCCCCCCCCCTGGATTTTGCATGATTGAGAGTGTTTTTATTCTTGCCTCATAATTATTTGATAGTTGAACTGAGAATAGCACTCAATTTAGAAATCCTTTTCCCTTGGATTTTAAAGACATTGCTCTATTATCTTATTGCTTCCAATGTTGTTAAAAAGTCTGATGCCATTCTCATTTCAAATTGTTTGTAGGTGGCCCCTTTCATTCTCTCTGGAAAAGTTTAAAATCTTCTGTTTTGTTTTATCCGGGGTGTTCTTAAATCAAACTGATATGCCTCAGGTGGGCATTTTTTCCCCTTGATTTGGTAGGTTTTTAAGAATGAGAGTACATGACTGGTCCCCTCTGTGACTTATTAATATTTTTAAATTGATACTAATAATATTTGGAAGAGTATTTTTTTATGTTGTCTGTTAGTTGGCCACTTGATTGAACTTTTTTATTCTCAAGTTTTCTGGTGATTTTCTTGGATATTCCAGGTAAGCAATACTACCATCAACAAATACTGACTTTTTTCCTCCTGTATTTCCATATTTATTCTTAATGTTTTCCTGTCTTATTTTATTGGCTAGGATATCTAGACCAATGGAGAATAGTAACTGTAGTAACAGGTATCCTTTTCTTTTTTATGACTTTAATAGGAGTCCTGTTGCTATGGAGGTCTGGGGCATATACTTTTCAAGTAAGAAAGTTGCTTTCCATTCTTAGCTTAATATGATCAGCATTAGAAATAATTGTTAAGTTTTTGCTAAGTTATTTTGGCACCAATTATATGATATATATATATATATATATATATATATGTGTGTGTGTGTGTGTATGTATATATATATACATATATAATATGATGTATTTACATATATAAAATTTTGCATTCTTAGATAACTCATTTGAGGCTATTAGGTATTATGTTGTTAAGAAACTGTTGGATTGTTGCTAATATATATTTTAGGAATTTTATATAAATACAAAAATGGATGTTCTGAGAGACTACCTTTTTTGTGCTTTTATCCTCCTGTTTTGTTATCAGGTTATGGTAGCCTTCAGAAATTTTCTGGCCAGTTTTCTGTTGTTAATCTGAGAATTTGGCTAGTTTATTTGACTATAGCTTGTATGATTTATTGAGATTTTTTAATAAGCGTAATACATGTTAAAATTTTCTAATTATTGCAAAAGATATTGGCAAAATGTGTAATTCTGTCATATATAAAATTATCTATCTACTTATTGTAAGATTATTAATTGATTATTATTAAAATGACTAAAATTTTATTTTGGGGTACTTTATTACTTTATTATTTATACATAGAGGTGTATTAATGTGATTATAACTTCTGAAAGTAACTTCTTATGTATCTACATAAGTGTTAACCTTGAATGCTGTTATTTGATATACAAAATGTAAATCTCTGTGTATTATGTTTTTTATTAATAAAAATATACATATTGTTTCATTGTACCAGTATTTCATTTTATCTGATAATAATATGTGCTCATAGAAGGCTTTCTTTGGAGCTATGGGCAACAACAGGCTGAAGTCTGCTCTTGGGGTAGAAAAATTTGGTATATTTCACTTTTGGACTTCACATACTGCTAAGTTATCTCCTTGCCCTTTGAGGAAGTTTGGTTTGTTTTTCTCTCTGTCCTGGATATCTAGGCTAAATACCCTCTCAGGGAAGATTCTTCTTTGTTTGGAAAGTAATTCTTAAGGTTTTATCTTGGGAAGAAAATGCCAGTGTTTCTAGATACTTTGCTTTTTGTCTCAGAGAAGGAAAGCCAATATTGTCACAGTAGGAGCTGTTTGACCGATGGTCTTTTAATTAATTGTCCCCAGGATTGTCCTGCTCTTTGAATTTGCTGACTAAGCTTGGTTTCTCTGGAGCTTCTTTGGGAAGAAAGGTTCTCACCTTGGCAATGGCTTTTTGTAGGTCACTCGAGTTGATGTTTTCTCACTGTGATTTCTGTTTGTTTGATCCATTATTATTCTCTCTTCTAAAAATCCTTTATTTCAGGTTTGTTTTTGGCATCCTTTCTTTTTGGTGACTACAGTTATTGTTGAGCTATTTTCTTGGGAATTTTTTTTCCTGCCATACTGGAATTTATAAGAACATTTGTATTCAATCTGCTATCTTGAATTAATCTTGTCACGTGCTTTAAAAGACCAGGATTTTTGAAAATGAATATAAATTATCTAAAATATTTAGATATAAGAAATACCATGATAATTACCCTCCTCTCAAAGTGGTACCCACAATTTTAAATTTGCACAAGTTGTTCCCTTGCTTTTTGTAATAATTTGACACTATAGGTTTATATCTCAATACTATATCCAGTTTTGCATATTTTTTCTACTTTACATAAGTGGAATGTCATCTTGGCAGCTTATGTTTTTGCTTTACAAATTGTATGGGAGATTCATCCATGTTGATAAATGCAGTTCTAGTTTGTCATTTTTGTAAAGTGGAGAATCACCCTGAATAAAGATAGAGCTCATTCTCTTATTGATGAACATCTAAGTGGTTTCCAGATACTTTTTTGTTTAATTAGATACAATACTGCTAGGATTCTCTTACTTTTCTCCTAATCCACAGTGGCAAAATTCTTATAGTTTATATGGGTAGGATTAGAATGGGTGGCTAATGAGACAGATACATATCTTGGATTTTTTAGATAAAATTTTCCTTCCAAAAAAAGAGGCCTAGGTGGCTCAGACAGTTAAGTGTGTCACTCTTGATTTCAGATCAGGCCGTAATCTCAAGGTTCATGGGATTGAGCCCTGCACTGGGCTCCGTGCTGATTGTGCAGAGCCTGCTTGGGATGATCTCTCTCCCCCTCTCCCTGCCCCTCCCCTGCTTGTGCTCTCTCTGCTCAAAACAAAACCAAAACCAAAACCAAAACAAAACAAAACAAAACAAAACTTAAAAAAATGTTTTCTCTCCAAAGGCTGTATCTATTGCATTCCCAAAAGTCCTTTATAAAAGTTTGCAAGGTCTGCACCCTCAGCAACATTTTCAAGTTTTTAAATTTCTGCAAATATGTTGTATATCAGGTTGCTTTTAATTTGCAGTTTTTTTATTACTAATGAGGTTGAGTATCTTTTCATATGTTTATTTATATTCCTTCTATAAAATACTTCTTCATAATCACTTGCACACTTTATTGGCTTGTTTTTTTTTTAATTTTTTTTCAACGTTTTTATTTATTTTTGGGACAGAGAGAGACAGAGCATGAAGGGGGGAGGGGCAGAGAGAGAGGGAGACACAGAATCGGAAACAGGCTCCAGGCTCCGAGCCATCCGCCCAGAGCCTGACGCGGGGCTCGAACTCACGGACCGCGAGATGGTGACCTGGCTGAAGTCGGACGCTTAACCAACTGCGCCACCCAGGCGCCCCATGGCTTGTTTTTTTAATTGATTTGTAGGAATTTGTTAAAATGAGTTTTAGATATCAACCCTTCCTTGATGATATGTGTTAAACATCACATATACCACTAATATATTCCCACTGGTTTTTGATTCATCTTTTAATTTCTTCAATCATTTTCTTCATGGTGTATGTCTTTGTGTCTTATGATGGAAATCTTTCCCTATCTTGAAGTCTTAAAGTTATTCACTTATATTTTCTTCTACAAGCATCAAAATTTTTTTTTCTTATATTTTAGTGCTTATTCCTATTGGAATTGAGTTTTTTTGGGTATGTTATGAGGTAATCACATGATTTTATGGATTTTTTTCCATATGGAGTTCTTAGCATCATTATTGCCCCACTGATCAGCAGTTCCACCTGTTATATATCAAATTTACATGTATTTGTGGGTCTAATTCTTTGTTTCTTTGTCATCATTTTTACTAATCCTGTGTTGTGTTAATTATATTTTTATAAAAAGTGCTAAGTCTACAGGAAAAGTATGCCATCTTCTGTGTACGTGTTAGTATCATTTTGTCAAGTCTTTTGACAATTCTCAGACATTATGATTTTGATATGCATTAAACCAATTAAAGTGAAAAATTGACATTTTAAAATATAATCATTTTCTCCATGTTTGCGGTTGATTCCTCTATTTATTTAAAAATTTTTTATTAGTTTTTATTTTTTATTGAACTTTTTAACTAAAGATTTTTAAATATTTATTTATTTTTGAGAGAGATACAGACAGAGCATGAGCAGGAGAGTGGCGGAGAGAGAGGGAGACACAAAATCTGAAGCAGGCTCCAGGCTCTGAGCTGTCAGCACAGAACCTGACGCGGAGCTCAAATTCACGAGCTGTGAGATCATGATCTAAGTTGAAGCCGGATACTTAACCAACTGAGCCTGGATGCCCCTATTAATTTATTTTTAGAGAGAGAGTATAAGCGGGGGAGAAAGAGAATCTTAAGCCCCAGCATGGGGCTCAATTCCACAACTGTGGGATCATGACCGAAACCAAAATTCAGATGCTCAACCAACTGAACCACCCAGGCACCCCTTCTCTGCTTTTTAAAAGGTCTTTTTCTTTAATGTCTTTTAGCAAAGATTTTCCTTTTTTCCGTGAAGACCATGCACCACTTTCTTTAGATGTGTTAATGGGTATTTATTAATTATTTTATTTCTTATTATAAATGAACTTATTAGAGAAGCTTTTTAAAAACTCTATCTGGTTTAAATATAAATGCAATTGATTCTTTTACATTTATCTCATATATAGCAATTTTGTTAAACTTGTATCAATTCTTATAATTTGTATATTGTTTCAAGTTTCAATGACAATATTGTTTCTTCTTTTCCTATTTTGATCTATTCTATTGAATTTTTTTGGTCTCATTTTACTGGCTATGGTAACTGAAAACATTCTTTTCTTGCTTTTAAAGGAAATATGAATATAAATTTTGTTGTATTGTTTGTGGTTATATTTTCTATTAAGTTCAAGGCATTTTCTTCTATTCCTAGGTTCTGTTTTTTTTTTAAAATATTGGATGTCAATTTAATTGTCTTATATGCTTCTTCTAATATATTAAGGAGATCATATGATTTTTGTTGTTAGATGTGTTAATATGATGAAATTGCATTAATAAATTATATACTGTTATATCAGTCTTCATACCTGGAATAATCCCAGTTTGGTCATGATATATATATGTTATTGAATTTAGATTGATAGCATTTTGTTTGGGATTTTGTGTCTATATTCATGAGTGAGTTTTTCTATAATTTTATTTTCTAGAAATCCTTTTGTCTAATTTTGATATCTCTAAATGATTTGGTGAATGTTTCCTATAGTTTAGTCTCTAGTGACATTTATATAACATCAGAATTATATATTCCTTCACCTTTAGTAGAAATTTCCTGTAAGTGTGATGAGTTTTTTTAATGTAAAGATTTTAAGCCATTGATTTCATTTTCTTAATTATTCATGTCTTTTTTTTTTCTCCTTGTATCAGTTTTGATAATTTATATTTCCTTTTTAAGTAATTGATTCATTTCACCTCGTTTATCCTTGGCCTGTTAGTTACCTACAAAAAGAAGTTATCTTTTTGTTATTGAATCCTATCTTAATTTCATTTTGGTCAAAGTAAGCACGTGGCCTATAAGAAACTGTCCAAACTTGCTGTATGTTTTTAATTGTAAATTTACATAAATCCTTCATGTACGCTTGAGAAGAATGTTTATTTTTTTATTGTTGAGAGGATACTTCTATACTGTATATTTTTGTTAGATCAAATATGTTAATTGCCTTGGAAACATCAGAATTTCATTCATTTTTCTTTTATTTGCTTAATCTATCAATTACAGAGAGAGGGACCTACTTAGAAAGTCAATACTATGATGGTGGATTTGCCAATTTCTTGTTGTGGTTCTATTAATTTTTGCTTCATAAATAATTGAAGCTTTGTTGATAAATACATGCAAGCTTCAAATTGGCATGTCCTTATCTTAGACTAAAACATTATTATGTAATCCCTTTTTAACACTTTTTTGTCTTAAAATCTTTTTTATGTGATATATTTATACCCTTTTGTGTTTGATAATATTTAATTGATTAATGTTCTACTTTTTTCCTTTACATACATCTCTTTAAAACACCCAAAGCTGTATTTTAAAAAAAAATTAAAATTCTGTCTACCTAGCTTTGTATTTTAACTGGGAAGTTTCATCCATTTACATTCATTGTGATTACCAATATATTTGATTTTTTTTTTCTTATTTGTGGGCTTTTAATGTGTCATATGATTTTTTTACAGTTTTTAAAAACTTATTTTTTATTATTATTTTTCCCTTTATTTTAGAATTTACACTCAACCCACATATTCACACAGACAAAACCACTGTGACTCCATACCTGTTCATGTATATATATACACACACATACACACTTACAGACCCAAGACTAGGAAAGAAATTTCCATATTGCCTCCCTTGGTGGATTTTTTTAAATTTGCTTTTTCAGTGTATAGCCCTTTAGAGAGTTTTTTCCCCCCAGCTTTATGTGTTCAGGTTTCAAGTCTACTGCAAGTAGATCATGGCCTTCTTTCTTGTCTCCTTTGGCCATTGTTAGAAATAGATTTCTTGTGTTGCAGATACCCTTATAATAGCCACAGGCTTAAATTTCTCCTAATTTTCTACTTTACTCACACTTTATTCAGCTTTTATGAGTATTTTCCTTACTTCTTTGCAGAATCAGCTATACATTTAAAAAGATATAATTTTTAAAGTCCGACATTTTTAGTGTTTGGTAGTGGAATGCTCCAAGGAGATCTAATCCACCATCTTTCCAGAAACAGAAGTCCTACATGCTCTTTTACTCTCTTCTCTCCTATTTCCTGTGCAGGTGAATAGGATATCAAGTAGGGAGGGACTAAGAAGCTGTAATGTGTGGTGAGTGAACTGGACATAGGACAGTAATACTCAATGAAACACATCCACCTGTTTTCATCACACACGAGCTGTGTTGCTGGTATTTTTAGACAGCTATACAAGTAGAGTGCAGTAGACAATTTTTATTTTGTTTTATTGAAGAAGAAACAGATACGGTCTTTGAGTGATATGGGAAACATTTTATCCAGTGACTTTTGTTCTTAATGCTTTATCCATAAAATTTGAGATTAAAATGAATTAGAAACTTCCAAAACTGTTTTTATTCTTCTTTTCTTAATGAAATTATTAGCTGAAAATATGACAAATTAAAAGATTGTTTAACAAAATATTAAGGTTTGCTAGGTGATTTTCATCTACTTGGAAAGAACAGATTCAGTAAAGGAAGCCTGTACCACATATGATTTCTACGAAATTTGAAAGTATGTATTGTGACCTAAAGACATAGTCTCTTTGAATGAGCACTAATCAGGAAGATAGGCAGTCTGAGCTTTAATATTGTCTTGGTCATTGATGTAAGTCTGTTAGTTTCTGTTTCATTTTTTTCTTCTACCAATACCTGCCTAACCTTAGTCCAAGAGGCATGAGAATACAGTAGGGTTCTTGCAGCCCTCTTCTTTTTATCTTTAAACATAATTGCCTGGGGACACCTGGGTGGCTCAGTCGGTTAAGCATCCAACTTCATGTCAGGTTATGATCTCACAGTTCATGATTTCGAGCCCCATGTTGGACTCTGTCCTGACAGCAAAGAATCTGGAGCCTGCTCTAGATTCTGTATCTCCCTCTCTCTCTGCCCCTCCCCTGCTCATGCCCTGTCTCTCTGTCTCTCAAAAATAAGCAAACATTAAAAAAAATTAAACATAATTGCCTTTTTATACATTACAATATGATATACTCTCTTTCCCATTTAATACCTATTTCTAGTTGCCATGGGGAAGTATTCTTTTCTAGCCATTATTTCAGTTTTGACAACATGCCTGTCATTATTCAATAGTGTATAAACAATGATGAGAAAAAAGTAATTGTTTGGGGCGCCTGGGTGGCTTAGTCGGTTAAGCGTCCGACTTTGACTCAGGTCGTGATCTCACTGTTCCCAAGGTCGAACCACGTGTTGGGCTTGTGCTGACATCTCAGAGCCTGGAGCCTGTTTCAGATTCTGTGCCTCCCTCTCTGTCTTTTCCCCTCCCTTGCTCGTGCTCTGTCTCTCTCAAAAAGAAATAAACATTAAGAAAAAAAAAAGAAAGAAAGAAAAAAGTAATTGGCAGTGCTGTTGTGAGGAAAGTGGAAGCCATTACGATGGACCAAAGCAGCAAATATTTAGCCTTAATCAGACATTCATTATATTGATTATGAGTTTAATTGTGAGGAAAATGAACAAAATTAAGCTGCATGAGTAAAATGTTGGAAATCTATCATTGAAGACTTATTCAAAAGACGAGATTTAATTTAGGACATTATAACTTTAAGTTGTCAAATAGAATTCCTCTGTATCTACAAGCCTTTTGGATGACTGACTTTAGAATATTTGGCTGTGGTTCATCATTTTAAGTTTATATTTTGTCTTTATTACATGTTGTGATATTTGAAGGAAAATTTTTCAAAACGGTTCCAAATCAGAGTGTCATCAACTCTTTGATCATTATCAGCATATTAGAAGTATTTTTCAGTACCACTTTTGCAAATGGTTATATTGGAGAATTCATCGTTAAAATAGTTATCTCATCCTCTTTTTTGTGTGTACCATATGAATTATTGAGAATGACTATAATTTTCTTTAGGACACTCCTACTATGGCGTTTTTTTTTTTTTTTGTATTATTTTTCTGGCTCACAGAACAATATAGGGCCATTTATCCTCACATACCCCACTCCATTCCCTGCTCTTTCTCTCTCTCTTTTTAATCCCAGCAGGATTTTTTAACTTTAAAAAAATCCCTTTTTAAATTTTCACAAATCTATGATGGACCTTTTCACTTTCTGGAGCCCTAATCTTCAGTCTCACCCTTTGCTTGACCAGTTCAGTCTTTCGGGTAAGCATACATTGGGCCAACCATTCTCTTAAAAATGACTTAAAAATTCCATAGCAATAAATTATGATTATAGAACATAAAACTTAAGAAAAAGCTATAATGACATCATCTGTATCTCCACTACCTAGAAATAATTAATGTTACAATTTGATATATACTTCTTAAAGTATTTATGTGTGAATATAGCCTTATTTTATTTATCTTATATACAAAAATTAATGGAATCATACTTGACCTATGTATGGTTTTATAATCTCTTTATTCATTCAACAGAGAGAACAACTTACATCATGGGTGTCTTTCCCTGTCAATAAATATACCTCTAAAATTTATATTTTATATCTGCCCAAATTCAATTATGTGGATGTGCCAAGATTTACTCAATTAATTCTCAATTATTAGAAATTCAGGAGGTTTCTAATAACATCAGTTTATTAAACACATGTTTTGAGGATCTACCAAGTGCCAAGCCTTATTCTAGGCAGTGGAGTTTCACAGTAAACAAAACAGGTAGGTTTCTGCCCATGTGACGCTTATTGTTGGAGAGTAGCATTCAAATTATCCCTCTTTGGGTGAACTACTCTCCCTCATGATCACATAGGTACCTTAATTTGCTATCCACAGCTGATGTTTTTTATCCAACTTAAGGAAAAAATGCCTCATGTATACTTTTCTATCCCTCTATCCTCTACTATGTAAGTAACTGTTAGGTTTCTGTGCTTTTGTTTGGAGACTTTGATGGTACAAGAGAGTAAGTGTTCTTATAGAAATCCAAATGCATAGCTGGAATTATTAGTATTTATTGATTCAGAGTCATCTCTTACTGTCACTCATTAAAAATAAATGTTCCTGGGGCGCCTGGGTGGCGCAGTCGGTTAAGCGTCCGACTTCAGCCAGGTCACGATCTCGCGGTCCGTGAGTTCGAGCCCCGCGTCGGGCTCTGGGCTGATGGCTCAGAGCCTGGAGCCTGTTTCCGATTCTGTGTCTCCCTCTCTCTCTGCCCCTCGCCCGTTCATGCTCTGTCTCTCTCTGTCCCAAAAATAAATAAACGTTGAAAAAAAAATAAATGTTCCTAACCGAACACATTTTAGTACATATGAATTACAATATAATTTTACCTGACTTTTATACGCACTGTATGTTTTAATTGTTTTGGTGGTGGAATTTTATTTTTTTATTATTATTTTAAGTTAATTTGTTTATTTATTTTGAGAGCGAGAGTGCGCTGAAGGGGCAGAGAGAGAATCACAAACAGGGTCTACGCCATCAGTGTGGAGCTTGAGGCAGGGCTTGAACCCACAAACAGTGAGATCATGACCTGGGCCAAAATAGAGAGATGGATGGTTAACCAACTGAGACACCCAGGCGCCCCTGGTGGTGGAATTTTGAAAAAGCTACTTTGTATTCCATTGTTGCTTTGTGTGATATTGCTCTGTATCCTCAACTATAAAACAAAGAGTTTGTCTAGATGGTTTCTACAGTGCTTGTCAGCTCTAGACAAGGAAGCATTGCGCCATCATAAAATAGTTCAATGGGTGATGGGCACTGAGGAGGGTGCTTGTTGGGATGAGCACTGGGTGTTGTATGTAAGCAATGCATCATGGGAATCTATCCCCAAAACCAGAGCACACTGTATGTACTGTATGTTAGCCAACTTGACAAGAAATTATATTAAAAAAATAAAAATTAAAAAAAAAAAACTTCTTAAGATTTTAGCTCAAATAGCTTCAAACCTTTTCTGTGTACACATATTCATGCACTCTCTCAGCTTATGGTCCTGATTTTTCTTAAATATATTATACTATTTTTCTCAATCATAGGGATAGCAGGATTTTTAATTAAGTATAGTCTATACTGACAACCTAAACTTAAGTTTGATTTCTCCTCTCTCACTCAGTTCTGGGAAACATTTACCCTCTCAAAGGCAGAAGGGCAGTCCACTCACCTCCTCAGGGAATCTTCTTAACTGTTAGGTTCGCTCATAAGCTGATAGATGAAATTTTCGGAGGATTTTTCCTTTTACCAGAAAAATGAAATACCATTGGACTTCATTTATTTTCTTGCTTTCATTCTTTATAATACACAGGAGAATATAATTCTTTATAATATAATACATGCATTTTCCCCTCTATATATTTTTACATGTCCAGGGTCAACTATTATTATTAGGAAAATGTAAATTAAAAGATTTAGTTAATAGTTAACCTTGTTTGGATTTAATGTGTGGAAGTTCAGTTGATAATTAATTGGGCTTTAATTGCATCTCTCTTGATGCATAAATCTATTTTCAGAGGATTTAATTCCAGTAGGATAGTAGAAATCAAAGATCTCTCCAGCCCTTAACTCTTGGCAAACTCTCCAAGTTGCTTTTGGATAATCTCAATTTCTTCTGCCATTTCTCCGGGGAGAATTCAGAATTAGTGTTCAAGAATTGTTTTTTTTTTTCCTTTTTGGCAAAAACAAACTCTATTAGATTATTTCAAGTGAGTCACTTATCACAAATTTCATAAGGTCATATTCCAACTAGCATGTACACTTTTAATTGACATTCAGAAAGGATTTTTAGCTGGAGTTAAAGACAAAGATGAGGAACAAGCATTTATAGCTCAACTGTTCTGAAAATCATCTGATTTTTACAATGCCACAAAATGAATATGATTATTTTATTATTCCTAATCTGAATTTACACCACTAAAACTATACTCCACTAAAGGAACATATAATACAAGTTCATTGCCATATAGTGTCACATTGAGGGATTCAGATGCAGAGGGAAAACTTACTCCTTTGAAAATCAGCCCATCCCCAGATGTTGATAGAAGGATTTATGTGGCCCATAAAACATCCCATGAGGCATGTGACAATGATCACAGTGTTGGTGACTGTCTCATTCTTGCCAATCTTTTCGTTCCTACTCAAGTCACTTCTTTGCTTAGCCACAGACTTTGTGTTTTGGGAGAGGTGTTGCAGGTGTGGTACCTCTGTCTGCTCCAAGTCATTTCTACAGACATTCTATCTCTCTGAGCTGGAGTTTTGGGTCTTCAGGTTGGGAACAGGAAAGAAGGGTTTTGGACATTATCAGCTGGATGATGTTGACAGAGCCTTCCTAGAGGTAAGGGGGGATTAGGTGGATCTAATAATCTCCAGGAGGAATGAAAGGCAAAGGGAGCTGTATGGAAAATGGAAACTGTATGGAAGCTGTATGGAAAAAAGAAACCATAATTGTGCAGATAGTTTATTGCATAATCAGTGAAATTCAGTTATCCTTGAAGGCAAGACTTTCCACTGTGTCTTTTTTCTTTTTCCTTTCTGATCTCTGGTATCTCTAGTGCATAGCAATTTTCTGGCACAAATTAGATGCAAGATAAAATTTTATTGACTGAATGCTTTTTATCTAAATGATATATATGGTGACTTCAGTTTTGGCTTAAGTCTTGGTTGCTTTTATAAGGCAGATGTCTCTCTGTCTCTGTCTCTCTATCTTTCTCATCTATCTATCATCTATCTATGCAGGGAATGTAGCAAGGTAGACTCTTGTAGTTCACTCCTGGTCGTGTGAATAGTAGTAGTGATTGACAGTGAATTTTTTTTTTAATTTTTTTTCAACGTTTATTTATTTTTGGGACAGAGAGAGACAGAGCATGAAGGGGGGAGGGGCAGAGAGAGAGGGAGACACAGAATCGGAAACAGGCTCCAGGCTCTGAGCCATCAGCCCAGAGCCCGACGCGGGGCTCGAACTCACGGACCGCGAGATGGTGACCTGGCTGAAGTCGGACGCTTATCCGACTGCGCCACCCAGGCGCCCCATGAATTTTTAAATACTATTTTGTTTTGTTTTACAAAAACACGTAGGAGTTCCTTAGTAATATTTGTAGAATAAATGGATAATCAATAAAAACTTGTTTGCTTTAAACACTTATTATAGACTAGACACTGAGTGAATTACTTTATTTACATTATCTCATTTTACTTTTATGGTTCTGTGAGGTATTATAATCTCCATTATAAAGATGAGGAAATGGACTCAGAAATTATATAACTTTACTAAGATCATATTAGTTTGTAAACAAGTGGAGCCGGTATTTGATTGAGGTCTGTCTGATTTGCTTTCTCATTATCCTCTTAACCACTGTACATGTTGCCCATGAATTTATAGTTCTTCACTAATGGAATTTTTATTTTGGTCCTCATTCTAATTATGCATGGCAGAGTAAGTATTGAGTTTCTACAGTTGGTGCCTCCTTGATTCAATAAATGTGTATTGAAATTTTATGTACATGATGTTGTACTATCCACTATAGGACAGACAGTCCGTAGCTACCTAAGGGCAGGAATTGTGTTTCACTCATTTCTTAGTCTCAGAGTGTGTACCTAATGGAACTTTTTACTTATAAAAGCATACAAACACAATATGCAATTCCAAATTAAAAGAGCAAAAAACAATAACATAAATTTCATAAAGTAATACAAATGGCAAATAAGCAAAATAAGCAAATAAGTTATAAGTAAAATGAACTATGAATTGAGAAGTGTGAGAAATAGTTGTTGGTAGAAATGCTCAGGACAGTTGGGTTTGATAACTTTGTAAGATGTTTTGAAAATTTCCCACTTGGATTGTTTTTGATAGTTCCTAACTGCTTTTCAGTAGCGACTTGCAGGACATTTCCTTACATGGGATGGAAAGGGTCTGCGCGCTTGTCTTGGGAACAGCAAGTAAGAGGAGAGTGCAGGAACCCTGTTCTACTCTCAGGCAGTATTGGGGAGGATGGGGTTCAGACCAGTGACAAATCAGAGGGGATGTCATGGCAGCTGAAAGGGAAGTGGGCAGCAGACTGGAGTGTGAGGCTCAGGTATCACTTATCATCAGCCATCTAACAGCAAGAGGTTTATTTCAAAGGTAACTCCAATATCAGAAGCTTCAGGAAGTAAACATTTCTCGGCCTCAATAATAATGGGAGTGTTGGGAAAGTAGTCTTTTGGAGAAAAAACATATTCAGTAGAATGAAACAATTCAAAATAAATTTCAATCTACACACTCATTTTTTGAAATGTATTTGATGACTTTGGAAATACAGTATTTCTAATAGGTACATTCTTATATGCTTTCTGTGTAAATTTTGAATCAAATTAGTTCTAATACTTATATGTGCATACATTATTAAGTGCCTAGATGGTGAATTCCTAATGCTATATTTTATTCATCTTTTTATCTTTGGTCCTTACCCATAGTGTCTAATTTATAATAAGTGCTCAGTTTGATTAATGAACAGATGTTCATTTAGTGTATTAGCGGCACTGAGTACCTAAGAAAAGAACTCTTTCTTGAGTTTCAGTTTGTTTATATCAGATATATTGATGTCAATATATCGATGTGTTCACATCAGAATGATATGATATGAATTGTATTCATATCATTCATTTCATTCATAATGAAATGATATTGTAACTGTGGCTACAATAAATCTGCTGTGCTTATGAAACACATAGTGGCAAGGAAACTTTGTTTTATTCTGGTTGCTGGTAATGAGCTGATTCTGAGGTTAAAAAAAAAGTGGATTTAATGTGGCCATATCCAAACATTAAAAAAAAAAAACCTCCTTATCTATCCTTGACATTGATTTGTACGATATGTAATCAAGAAAAATTAAAACTGTCATTTGAAATCATCCTGGACCCTACATCACCACTCGTTCATAACTATTTATATCCAGCTCTCAATAAAATATCTATTATTTTATAATATTGTATATGGTCCTGCTCTCCAGGTGCTAAGATTCTAGTATGAGAAAAGAGTCAACCAATTTAGTTTACATATGAGAAAATATAACAATATAGGATAATATATCTATTAAACAGTGTGAAGAGGCAGAATAGTTTGAATTGCATGAGAATATTTTTGGGTAATTTATATTGGTTTTGAACAGTCCAAAATAAATTGTATGGGCAAGATTTATATCATATCCTTACTATTTGAATACTGTGACTCATAGAAGAGTGATAAAGGGAAAGTAGGCATAAGAATAATTTTTTTTTTGGCTGAAATAGGAAAGTTTGAACTGGATAACATGCAAATGGGTTTGTTTCATGGCTTGAACTCGAGTGATAGGTGGCTTTTGTGTGGCTATGGTTTTGAGTCCTACTTGTTTGGTTATAGGAGAACCCTGAAAGTTTTGAAGGCTAATCAACATAGTTAAAAAGGAAGATTACCATGGTGCTCCTGACAGTAATTAAATGGAGATAAAAAGGAACTTAAACAGGTTTATTTGTCCCGGAAACATTACTATTTAGAAAAACTTGGGGTGCCTGGATGGCTCAGTCGGTTAAGCATCTGACTTCGGCTCAGGTCATGATCTTAACGATTCATGAGTTCGAACCCTGCATCGGTCTGTCTACTGTCGGCACAGAGCCCACTTTGGATCCTCTGTCCCTTTCTCTCTGCCCCTCCCCCATGCTGTCTCTCTAAAAATAAATAAATAAACACTTAGAAAAACTTTGGATGTCCCCAGTACTAAGGGTTGTTTCTTAGATTTTTTTAATGAAAAGCTATCAGGAAAAACCTTTAAGAGGAATGAATTAATATAATTTAGTAATAAGTGCATTGATTTACTTCTTTAATCAACTCAAAAATATTGTTTATTGTGAAGTTGCCTGGGCGTCATAGGAAACCATGTAGTGTCAGCCTGATGAAATCCATCATCCAGTGTTAGAGATATGTGACTGGTCGTACAGTCAAGTGAGAAGTGCCAGGCTGATATTGGTGTGGGGGCTTTTGGCAATACACAGGTGTGGCATAATCCTTCTTGGAAAAAAAAAAAAACAGCATGACTTTCTTCACTTCACAATTTTACTTTAAGTTAATTTAAATTGCTAATAATGTGAAAATGAATATGGCAGAATGCATATCCAGTATCTTTTTTTGTGCCGGTTCTGTGAACATGTTTTATGTGCATCATGCCATTTTAATCCGCAAAACTACCCTACCAGATGGGCACTAATTTGTTTTGTTGTGAACTATTTTATGAAGAAGGGAAATGAGACTTAAAAATGTTGTGTAGCTGTCTGATGGTCACAAAACTAGTCAGGAGTAGAGATGGACACAGGCTAAAGGTATACTTTAACTTGCATAAACACACGTGCAAAACTTCTGAGAGGAGACAGTAAGTAGCACACAGAGTGTGTGCAACTAACACAACCACTGCTTCAAATTAAGAACAGACGCTCCCCCATCTGAGTTCCTATTAAATTTTTAAAATTACCATGGCAAACTTGTTGAACTTCTTCAGATCAATAGGACTCAAATGTAAAACTCACTTTTTGGCATCCGAGGACAGGAAATATAAATGTAAAATGAATTGGACACAGTGAAGCCACTCACTGGAACAGAGATGCTTTTCAATAATAACAATTGAAGGCTTCTTTGGCACAAGAATAATTGTAAAATATTTATGTATGAGTGAAGCAGCAGTACCACACAAGGAAAAGGTTCACAACCCTTCCAATAATAGGCTTGGAAGTAGGCAAACGTCTTTTTAATGCAACGTAGGAAACAGTTTTAGGTTAGTGTTGAAGGTTAAACATTCAATTTTTAGCTTTCCTGTTTGTTTTCTGATGTCAAAAATTTCCAGCTTGGCAATAGTTAACTTCACAGTTGAAGAGAATTGCCAATTACATGAAAATCAGAGAACATCATTTATATATCATTCCCTTATTAAAAAAAATGGCTAACACCAATATACATAGCATAGCCTTAGCTGGAATGATCTTTTCCTCAGGTAATCTCTTTTGATTAAGAAGCTGCTCAGTGGCATAGAAAAGGACAGCAGAGTGATTGCTTCCTCTCCAAATCATGTCTGAATAATAAGTAGTCAAAGCAAGAATAACTTGGAATATTGAGGTGTCTTCATTTTGTAACCTCAGAGCATTTCATCACTTGTTTTATCCTCACTATATAGATTTGAAACTTAGTTGTCTTAAAGTTACAGTACACAAAATGATAGTGATGGAGAACAGCTGGGACTGAGTATGCGTCAGAAAAGGACTTTTTTTTTTTCATCCTGAGTGATGACAATATCAAAGTGATCACCTCCTGCATCTACTGATTCTTAAATAACAACTCGGCTAATCAAATCCAGATTTATCAAAGGAACTCAATCTAGTTGGATCTAACAAGTGCCAGAGCGATAATTAACAAAGAGGGGAGGCATTAAAAGGCATTGTAAAACAAAGAAGAAACACAATGTAAATGGAATTAATGACTTGGTTCAGTTGTACCCAAGATATGTAGTAATCCCAAGAAATAACAAAATCGAGATAGAAGTTCTTCAGGTGTAAAGATATTGCTAAACATTTGACGTTTCCTAAATGATGAGAAATCCTAGGTCTTCCATAATACTAAAACAATCCAGGGCACATACCAGGTATGACTGATAAGTGGAATTATGCATCCGAAAACTGAGGAAAACTTACAGGTATTTGATATATTCCAAGTACAAAATAATAAACAATTTAAAGTTGTAAATTAAGCAACATATTAAGTAAATAAAAATATAAAAACTTTTCAGTTCACTTCCAGCCAAAAACTTGTTCATGGGCTTGAAAATGACATTATAAGTGCCTTATGTTTTGGCTCATATTTCTGGTTTCAGTGATTGCATATTTTTTGAGATATTGCATATATAAGTGTATATCAAGAGGAGATGCATAGTTTGTATTTGTTTCCATGTTTGATTCAACACTGCTATATATACTTGTCACTGGCACTAGATGATGTTAATGTCTTGTGATTCCCATAAATAAGAAAGGCAGGCAGTTGCTTGTCTTTTAATTCAATTCATAACAGAACAGTTTCCCTCAATCTTGGGGATAAGTTTGGCTTAAGTTAATAAAACTTGTTCATGAGTGCTTATTTATACCAGAACAAGAAAGTTCACTATGACAACTTCAAGTGTAATTATGATTTTATTTCTCAATGGAAACTGTGCAAAATTAAAAATTTTTACATATGTGTAAATGTATTTGTAAAGGAAAGGTTTTTAATTCTTTATCCATTCTGAGTGATAGGTCAGCATTATTGCATTTGCCCTTTTGCAAATGAAAAAAAATGGGAAGTGAAGTACTCGCTTAATGTCAGACAGAAAGTAAGTGTCAGAGCTAGGGCTTAAACCACAGCTATCTGACTTCAGGTTCAATACTTTTCCCACTAAATCACAGCTAATGTTCTAAATCTGTTCAATAATGCAGTGTTATCCTCAAGCCACAATTTGTGATGTGTTGCTACTGCCAGTGCTGTTACCTAAATATTCATAAATATATGTAATCATTAAATATTGGGAAGATGCAACAAAAAAAGTTGTGCATTATTTTCCAGCTTTATTGGAGTATAATTGATAAATACAAATTGTATATATTTAAGGTGTTGACATGATGGCTTGATATATATTATACATTGTGAAGTGATTACCATAATCAAGCTGATTAACACATTCATCACCTCACATAGTTACTTTTTTTTTTGGTTTGATGAGAACACTTAAGATCTACTCTTTTAATGTCTTTCACGTATAAAATACAGTATTGTAAACTATAAACACCATGCTGTGTAGAACTTATCTTACAACTGAAAGTTTGTGTCTTTTGACCAACATCTCCCCATTTTCCCCATTCTCCAGCTGCTGGTAACTACCCTCTACTCTTTGGTTCTGTAAGTTTGATTTTTGTAGATTCCACATATAAATGAGATCATACAGCATTTGTCTTTATCTCTCTGGCTTATTTCACTTGGCATAGTGTCTTCCACTTTCATCCGTATTGTAACAAATGGCAGGATTTTTTATGGCTGAATATTGTATATTTATACTACAATTTCCTTAAACATTCATTGGTTGATGGATACTTAGGTTGTTTTTATCTTTTGGCTATTGTGAACAATGCTGCAATGAACATGGGAGTGCAGATATGTCTCTTCAAGGTCCTAATTCCATTTCTTTTGGATATATGCCCATAGTGGAATTGCTGGATCGTGTGATAGTTTTATTTTTAACTTTTTGAGAGAACACTGTACAGGTTGTGCATTTTTTTAACAAGTGAAGGCATTTTTAAATAAGATCATCCATGTTACCTGTTTTTATCTCTATCAAGATGCTTAGTAGTTATAACACAGTAAGTGGTAAAGAGTGGAAGTAATGGGTACAATTCTCTGATCTGCTATGGATGCAATATTTCAGTGTGTTGGGAGATAAAATGGCTGCCTACAAAGGACTGACAAGGTCAGAAGCCATGGAGGTCCAGTCCCACAGAGAGTTCTGGGCTAGAAAATTGGGACCTAGGAGTCATTTAATATATAAGAAGTCACTTACTATACATGAGTATCAAATATTCTTACTTGTAAAAACGAGGGGATTGGTAGAGGTCAGAATTCCTCGTGGTGTCTTCTGGCTGATTCTTCTTTCTCTTCCTTTTGGCAGGCATGATGTGCACAGCTTCCTGTTTTCAATCCTTTAGGAAGAACACACACTTAACGTTTTACCATGAGCCCTATAGACCTGTAGATGAATTCCAAGGACCCTTCCTGCGCAAAAATCCATGACTTTTAAATGCACATTTGGCTGATTATATGTCATTGCACATAAATACTAGCAAAGGTCTGCTTCTATTTCAGGCCAAACCAATTTGGGGCTAAAAGACCTGTTTTTGTTTGTTTGTTTGTTTGTTTTGTTTTGAAGTTTTTATTTTAATTCCAGTTAGTTAATATGCAGGGTTATATTTGTTTCAGGTGTACAGTATAATAATTCAGCACTTCCATACATCATCCTGTGTTCATCACAAGTACATTCCTTAATCCCCATCACCTGTTTAACCCATCCCCCCTACTCCTCTGTTCTCTGGTAACCATCCATTTGTTCTCTCTAATTAAGAATATGTTTCTTGATTCCTCTCTCTCTCTCTCTCACTTATGTTTCCCTTTACTTATTTGTTTTGTTTCTTAAATTCCACATATGAGTGAAATCATATGGTATTTGTCTTTCTCTGATTGACTTATTTTGCCTAGCATTATATTCTATAGCTCCATACATGCCATTGCAAATGGCAAGATTTCATTCTTTTTTATGGCTGAATAATATTCCATTGTATAAATATATCACATCTTATTTATCTGTTTATCAATTGATGGACACTTGGGCTGCTTCCATAATTTGGCTGCTGTAAATAATGCTGCTATAAATGTGGGGGTGCATATATCCATTTGAATTAGTGTTCTTGTATTCTTTGGGTAAAATCCCAGTAGTACAACTGCTGGATCATAAAGTAGTTCTATTTTTAACTTTTTGAGGAAACTCCACACTGTTGTCCACAGTGCCTGCACCAGTTTGCATTCTGAACAGTAGTGCACAAGGGTTCCTTTCTCTCTACATCCTCACCAACACCTGTTGTTTCTTATGTTGTTGGTTTTAGCCAGGTTCCTCTGGGTGCCTGGGTGGCTCAGTCAGTAAACCATCTGACTTTGGCTCAGGTCATGATCTCATGGTTCACGGGTTCAAGCCCCATGTTGGGCTCTGAGCCTGAGGCTGGCTTCTGATTCTGTCTCCCTCTCTGTCCCTCCCGTGCTTGTGCTCTGTGTCTGTCTCTCCCTAAAAAATAAACATTAAAAAAATTTAAATTTGTTCCAGGCTGCTCAATTGCCAAAGTACTCCTTATAACATTATGTTAACCTAATATTCTAATTCATGGAAATTCTTAAAAATACTTTAATTACTGGACTCATCAGCCAGGGCAGCCAAAGTTAGCTTTCTCAAATGTAACAGTTGAAGGAAGTCTAATTCTGTGATACACAGAAACAATCAGATTTCCAATGTCTGATGGTTTTAATTCATGGAGATAGCTTCCCTCTCTTGAAGAGAGGTAGTCATTTCCTTTTTATTTCTGATGATGTCTGTGTATCTGGGTCTTTTAGCCCCTCATCCTAATCCTGATGTCTTTTGAAAGAAGATCTCACCATCTTTTTAACTGTATTTGGGACACCCTGTATGATGCCTTCCTTCCATCTCTAACACATTCTCTTTATCTCAGTTCTGGGTATTTTTACTCTTTCTCTTCTTTTTGTCTCCTAGGGGAAGACAAAGGTAATCCCATCCTATCTCCTTTGGCAAGTACTTCTCTCTTTTATCCTTCTTTCTGCATCTCCTCTCACACTGTCAGGACCAAGAAAACCTCCTTCCTTGTGACCCCTGGGACACCTGCCCTCTTTATTCCTGCCTTTCATTGCTTAACTTGTTAAAAGAGTACGTTTACTTCACGTGCGCCTTAACTGCTGACTCCCTAATCTCTTGCAATTGGTAATCTCCCACTGCCCATTTGAAATCACTTCTCCCTTGCTTTGACTGACATTTATTGTATTCTTTCTGTTTTTTAAACTAATATCTATCATGGTAAGACTTGAAAAGATATAAAAAAGAAAACAACAAAAACAACAACACCTTTAATCATTCTCCAGATATGGATATAACCACAGCTAAATTTGATATCATTTCATTTTATAGGTTAATGGTAACTTTTTAAGCCTTTATCTATGATAGATATAGATATAGATATGAATACATATACATATATATTCAACTCGTGAACCTTGAGATCATGACCTGAGCTGAAGTCAGATGCTTAACCAATTAAGCCACCCAGGCGCCCCTGAAAATATGACTTTAAATGATTGTTTAGTATTTTGTTGTGTACTGTAGCATCAGGACTCAGTCTTCAGTTGTTAGGCATTTAGGATGTTTTTCACTATAAAAGTACTAGAATTGTTCTCTTCAGACAGAGTAAGCAATGACTGCTAGTCATCCAACCTAATGACATCTGGCATTTGGAATGGCTGCATCTTCTGACATGAACTTCCTTCTGCCTTTGATTTTTTCTTTTGCTCTTTCATTCCTTTCCCTCTCCCTAAATGTAGGTGGTCCTCAAGGCAGTGTCTATGGCTTTCTTATTTGAATAGACTCTTCTGTGGAAAATTCACTTTTCTGAAATCCACATTTTCAGTCTTGAAATCTCTCACAAGTTCCATCGTCTCTCTTTTACTAAAAATTTCCACCTAAAACCAATGTTTAAAACCAAATTGGACTTATCTAAGCATATATAAGATTGAACTTCATTAACCCAAATTCAGGACTTCTTGTGACCTCTAGATTTCTTTTAATGAATTGGCTAATGCAAAGCTTCTCATATAAAATTGTTCTCACTCATCTTTTCTACCAATATATCTGAGTCCTTCCTTTTTCCTCCTTTTCTTTCCACTGAAATTCATCCTTCATGGTTTCAATTGAACATTTACTTCTATTAACCTCACCTTTGTGCTGCCGATGCCCTCATTATAAATCAATCAATCAATCAATCAATCAGTCAGTCAGTCTTGGAAATGAAAGTCAGTGGTAAAACAGGGTCTTATATGTAATACATCACAATATTAAAGCAATTTAAACAATTTTTTGATACTTCAAGTACCTACATCATAGAAAAGTTTTATTTTTAAACACAGGAGGATGGAGACAGGGGAGTCTTTGCTCCTGTTTCACTGAGGATTTCTGGCCTGTAAGGTTGTTTACTACACACACCCCCCTGGGATTGCTTTCTGATCTTTGAGATCAATATATATTGTGTTAGGTGTACCCAAGCTGATGGCACCTCTAACCTGGTCTGACCTAAATGCAATGTGCCCATCTCCCTGAATCATCATCATGCTCTTGAGGAAAAAATACCTAAAAACATCACTCTACCACCATCTATGGACAAAGTCAAGTCAGGCACTCCATAAGTATGTGTCATTCAGCTTTAGTAAAGGATGTACATGTTATAGACCCTCATTATAATAGAAAAAATATTTGTGTACAAATGTTAAATAAATAACACCTACTATTTATGTGTGTTGTGTTACTTAAATAAACAGTGTGGTTTCTATGTGAAAAAGAAAAAAAATTGGGAGAGTTATTACAGGAAAGTATTTTCATGTGGAGAAGCCATATGTTTGACTAAGGATTTTATCATATTAAGCACCCAGCTGTTTTCAGCCATTGAAGCTTTCTTGGACAGATATGTGCCTGAGTATTCTGAAAGCACTTTTCTGATTGCCAATATAAAGTTTGGCTTCAGGGACTGTCTCTCGTATATTTGCCAGAAAGAATGAAAATACCAATGCTTTCCCTCAGTTTCAGCGAGAAAAACATTTTAGAGCATTGGAATGAGGTACTGTGGAAGGTCGTATAATTACCTCCCATTAAGGTCTTTAAAAACAGAATGGCTATTTATATTCCTGGAGTTCTTAATGAAACTCTTCTCTACAGTGAAGGAACGATTCTGTGATGGTTTCTGAGGTCATTCTAGGTCTCTTTTTGAATAGTTCTAGTGTCTTAGATAAATTTGGTTCAGAAAAACACTCCTGTTCAGAAAAAGTGGGTCTGGTACTGGCTCTGTCATAAAGTTATTGCATAAATCTTAATTCTTTCATCATTTCTGAATTGCATGTTTAAGGATAAGAGAAATAATAAATGTAAAGAAAAGAACTTGAAAGAGAAATTTAAAATCGTCTTGTCCAATTGCTTTCTAATTTCGATACATCTCAGCTGTTGTGATGGTTGAGGTTTGCATTTTAAAGAAATAAGAAGTTAGGACCAAAGTCAGGGAAGAAACATTGTTTCATAGAAGTGACCTAAGTCACCAACTTGATGCATTAAGAGGTGTCACCCCTATTACCAAGTAGTGGGTTCCCTTTGTCCCCTCTGCTGTCTCTTTCTGTCTTACTTTTCTGAGCCCCACCATCAATTCTTTCCCTTGTGTGCCATTCAGAGGAGAGGCAAGATGGCAGAGTGAAAGTGCATGGAGTTGGTGATTTCATACTGACTTGGGTTCATGTCTTGCTTTGCTACTTAGCATTTGGATTGGCTTTGTCAAGTTACAATTCCTCATGTGAGAACCCTGGAATAATTTCCACCTCTCAAAGTTAATACAAGATGAGACAGTATCTGGAAAACACCTTAGAATAGTTGCTGACACAGAATGAATTCTCAATAATTATTGGGCATTATTGTTCTATTTTCATATGTTGTTTCAGAATATCACTGCCAATTTGAATATAATTATTTTAAGACTGATAAAAGGGTACAGATTGGCTATTGAAAAAAAGAATGCATGACAAATAAAAGCAAAAAATATTTGAAAGAGACAGCCAAAAAATAAAAAGAAACAAGCATTATTAACATAGTTTCAGTTGAGATCTATTTTTTAAATACAATAGCATTAAGTTCTCAAATATAATTTATCACCTCTGGTAATCAATAACCTTCCTGATTGGAAGCCAGCATGGAGAAAAATATTTTTTATATATTCTTAAAAATGCAAGTGTAGGTTGAGGTTGTATGTTTATTTGTGAAAGCCAAGTATCAGTTTTGCGTATGGTGTTTTCCAAGTTAGGGGAGCTGCATTTAAGACCAAGGGTTCTGAAGTTGAGTGCCAGGGTTTGTATTCCAGGTTCATCAGCTAGTAGTTGTATTACGATGGGCAAGCTACCTAATAGCTTTGTACTTCATGCTTTCATGTGTAAATTTGAGGTTATAAACGGTCTGTGCAATATAATTTGTGTGCATGTATGTGTGATAATTAACTGAGTTAATACATGTACAGGGATTATATCAGTACTTGGCAAAAAATAAGTATTCTATATTTATTAAGCGCTATTATTATTGTTGTTGTTGTTAATTATTACTATTATTATTATTATTATTAGTGGTAGTAGTAGTAATAGAAGCTACAAGATGATAGTGCTACTTGAAAATGATTATGTGTGGGTGGCTCATTGGGTTAAGCGTCCGACTCATGGTTTTGGTTCAGGAGGTGATCTCATGGTTCTTGAGTTCAAGCCCCACATTGTGTTCCATGCTAACAGCACGGAGCTTGCCTGGGATTCTCTCTCTCTCCCCCTCCTCTGCTTTCTCTGTCTCTCAAAATAAATAAACCTAAAAAAAATTTAAAAAATAAAATGATTATGTTTGATAAGCTAAAATTATTTATGGCTAATGTTGATTAAACACTGAATATCTTCAAAGACTAGAAAAGGCCACTATTTGAGTCCAAAATAAGGGGATTAATATTATCAATACTTTATTTGTTCATTGATAAAGAAGTTAAAGAGAGCTATAGTTGGAAAAGCTATTCCATATGACAGAGTAAGGATCTATCGATATTGGGGTTATACCTAAATTTTTAAAAAATGATTTTTTTTCAAGGAGGTATAGAAAACATGAATCTCACCTTTGTTTTACTGTAAGATGCAACTCTAAGTCTCTGGTACACACACACTCACATACACACTACACACACAGATACACTCAATTCAATTATTTCTGCAAATCTGCAAGGCAGATACTAATATTTGTATGCACAAATAGGAAAACTGGAGATTAGAAAGATTTTATGACTTGCCTAGGACACACACTGAGTGCGTGGGGGAATTTCTTGACTCTTCATTGTGCCACTTTGTCTCTCTAAATTTATGTTTATTTCCTGAGAGGATTGCAGTGAGGCCACTCTGGACCTTTACTATATTTTGTTATGTCCAGAAAATGTATCATATTTAAAAGGAAAGCCCATTCTTGTAAATCAATCTCTATTAAGAAACAAAGGTGCATTCAGATGGAGAGCCATGGAAGGTCTGAAGCTTGACAAGCAAAACTTTGGAAGCAGAAAGGGAAGTGAACTCGCTCTAAAGGAATTGAGGGCCCTGGGCATTCAAAAAGGCAGAAGGCCAGAGATGAGAAACACGTGAGAAACTGATCAGTAGACAAACTGGTAAAATGTGACCATAGTGACAGAGAGGTGGGATTGTAGCTGCGTTAATGAAGCAGGTTCTTGTCAGTTTTGGGTGAATCATGCTGACAGCCAGCAGCACGCACCAAAGAGTAAATCATGCTCTCTGGAGGCCTATCACAGAAGGGATGCAACTAATGAGATTCCATGCATCACTCTGATGAGGTATGAACCAATGCTCATCAGGAACAACTGACCTAGAAACTGATGCCAGTTTTTTAAGGGATATCTTATAGCCAAGCCCCTACTAGTATTTTCAGCTTCAGATGAAGTATGTGATTTTTCTAAGCCAACTTAGTGACAGAGGAGCCCTGACTTTTTTCCTACCATTGCTGACAGGGTTTTTTGGGCATGGTGTGGGGAAGTCCTAAAATAGAACAAAGCAAAGGTAGGCTAAGTCCTCCTGGTCTTGGGTGTAGGGGAGAAAATAGGAACTCTGGAGTCAGAGAGACCTAGATTCAAATTCTAGCTCTCCCATTTGGTTTCTGCAAAATTGGGTAAGTTATTTACTATCTTGCTAAGTTTTTCTTATCTCTGAAATGGGACTGACAATACTTCAAAATGCCTAAGATGACATAGGTAATAGCCTGACATACAACATGTATTTAATAAATTTTGGCTCTAACAGTCTCTTTCTAGTTAGGGATAAGAATTGATATACAGTGTGCTGTCTTTTCCTGATTATATTTTCCTTGCATTCTTGCTCCTTTCCTAAAGTTTGAGAGTCATTCAGCAGATGTTGAACATTCACAGTATGCCAGGAACTGAGCCAGGTACTGGGATTATAGAGAGGACACAACCTCTGCTTCCACAGTGCTCACTGATCACTGCAGAATTAATGAACAACTTCAATACAATGTGTTGAGTACAGGATGCTAAGAGGGCACCTAGACATCTGAGGGTTATGGGTCATCTATGGAGCCATCTGAAGTGAGACTGTGAGATACTCAGGTAAAGGAGAGTGAGGGTAATGGTATATTCCCTAAAAAGGGTAACATATACAAAGATATGAAGGCCTTATTTAGAAAACCATGGATGGGTCTCTTTCCCATATTTTAAAGGGCATTTATAAGGTTTAAATGGCTTCCAGTAAATTAGTCAATTCAACTCTAGTCAAGGACACACATTTCCATCTAATCTCTTTTTTGTCACTCACTCCCTCTCACTGTTGGCTCCATCTATGTCTAATTATCAAACGTTTTCTATGCCGCTTGGCTGTGTAAACTAACCAAGCTCTAGGGCTGGGCCTTACAATTTCAGGCACAGTCTTAGATGTTTTTCTAAACAATTTAACAATTTAACTATTGTGGTCAGTGTTGCGCTGACACAGATTTTTAACTAACATCTGTGCTAGTTAAAAAAAAAAAACACGTGTAAAATTTTATTGGGTATTAGCATTTCAAAGCAGTTACTCCTATACTTTGCATACGGCCTTGAAAAAGAGTGTTGTAGATTGAATAACCAGTAAGGATTATGACTCTCTACTCCTAAAATGCATGTTATCCTAAGCTTCTATTGTGTTAAAGCACATAAGAACTAGCTTAAAACATGGCTTAAGTTTTGTTCCAAATAAATTTTCTATCAGAGCAAAGGATAGAGTTCTGGACCTCTGTACTTTAGTTGGATTGTGTGAGCTAAAATATGCAGCAATAACTGAAGTCATTTGCATAGTGATCCACTGAGAGCCCCAAATCAGTCTTTACCTATACACTTGTGATTTTTATTTTAGCTAGAAAAAAAAAAATGTTAGAAGAGATCTTTTGGACAAAACAAGTCTTTTTGTTTGTATATTATTGGAATACAATAATCATCTTTAAAAGATTGCTTTGGCTTGCTTTTGTCTAAGTATAGGGAAATGCATGGTATATAGAGAAAATTCTGAATATATTCATTTACATTACTAGGAAATAATTGATGGCTTGTGACTCAAGATATCAAGGGCTGCTTCTTTATCTGTATAGAGCTTGGCTGTGTCCATATAGTTCCTAGTGCTTCTGACATATTGGTTAGTTGCTTAACTGGGTACAAGAGTATCCATTTAAATAAATTGAATACTTCATGATCTGGGACTAAAAGCCAGAAGCAAACCTATCGTTTTATACTGTGTTGTTTCAAATTTCTGTATTTATCAAGAACTTGAAAAAGCCAACTAAAGTGATTAAGGGGGGAAAGGATTCTGAACCAAATATAAGTCTACTTATCATTCTTAAGTATAAGGGTCAATGCAGAAAAGCTAACCCCGTTTTAAATTTATGTTCTTGGGGCGCCTGGGTGGCGCAGTCGGTTAAGCGTCCGACTTCAGCCAGGTCACGATCTCGCGGTCCGTGAGTTCGAGCCCCGCGTCAGGCTCTGGGCTGATGGCTCGGAGCCTGGAGCCTGTTTCCGATTCTGTGTCTCCCTCTCTCTCTGCCCCTCCCCCGTTCATGCTCTGTCTCTCTCTGTCCCAAAAATAAATAAACGTTGAAAAAAAAATTTAAATTTATGTTCTTGAGGAAATATTGGGTATCTATACTTTATTTCAAGAATCTCATTGAACTTTTAGTCTCTGAAAGAGTGTTACAGGTTGAATGTGATATTAATCTGTGGTATCCTGATAGATCAGAGTTGTGTCTTGACAGCAGAGAGCAGTAAGTTTATAGATGTATTTTATTTTTCCTAATTTGGTGTTGAGACTTAATGAAACTAAGAGAACAATAAGGAAAGGTCAATTAAAAAAAAAATTCCAGAAGCTACATTTGACCAGATTGATAATGACAGAATTAGGGAATAAAACTAAAACTAAAAATTTCCTGAAGTTATTATATTTATATCAGAATTTTTGTCTCTTTAGAGAGTAGATGTCTCAGTTGGATTCCATTTAAGTAGAAGGTTATCAGAGTGTTAATGTGGAAACTTCATAGATTTTTAAGATAAGATATTAAAAGATATTTTAGAAGTACATTTAAGAAATGGCAGACAAAAAAGAAAGTGCTAGTTTGTTAATAGGAACAGTCGATGTTAGATGAATTATTCGCTAAGACCTTTAGCAGGGAAAAGCAGGGGACAGATGCCGGCAACAGACTTGAAGTTCCCCAGAGAGGAAAAGAAGAACCATGATAGCACAAAACCAGATGATCAAGGTATTAGAATGTGAAGTCTGACAAAAGATCCAGGCCACATGGAGCCCATCCCATAATTGTGAGATGGAGAAAGGAAGAGATAAACCTATCTTCCCATCCTTGGTTTCCAAAGAAACAAGACCTTACGTTGAAAGTACTAAAATATATTGAATTTAGAATAAGAAAATCAAAGATAAATTTAGCTATGAAAGCAAGATAATTTGTATTGATAATAAAACCATGCATTTTCCCAGACAACAAATTAATTAAGGTTTATTTGAAACTTATAAAATGAATTGATACAACGGATTCTGTCCAATTTATTATGTCATCAATGTGATTATAGTATCAATCAGTTGCCCAAGGAATGAGTGTAAAACAGATATAGTTTATATTAGGTTATAGAAAATAATCCTTAGCGTCAGAAAATAAAAATATTTCTATTTTATATGGCCCTACTGAATAATGAAAAATAAGTGGAGAGAGTAAGTGGAAGTGTGATGGAACCAGAGGAAATTTCTGAGATCATCTGTTGAACAGGAGGGAGAAATTTTTCTTATTTCAAATACTCTTTATAGAAGGTGATTTCCTAAGTTTCTTAGATGGCTGGTACTATTGTTTAGCAGCCCAAGGAAACACAGGGCTCACTAGGTTATGGGTGAACAAGAAGGTTATGCTGGCAGTTATGCCAAAGCTCAGTGAAACCCACCACTGGCTGCCTGGTCTAATTGCCAATATCTGAGTTCACATACCTCTCCCTGAGTAGAGAAACATTTCCTTTTCCTGTATTCTGCTTAGGACTTTTGATTTTGTCTTTGGCTTCTCTGAGATACCCTCCCATATTCCAGAATATTTCTGGGAGTCTGTGGGAGTTTCTCATCTGCAGTCTCTGCTTTTCATCGTGGTTTTTCTCCAGTTGCATCTGAACTTCCTCTGGCTGTTGCAAACTGAAGCCTGCATTGGTGCTGCTTGCACCAATGGGTAGCCCCGCTCGAGTTCAGGAACAGGGATGGCCCCTGGACTGCCATTTCTTATTGCTCTCATCCCACAATTCTGGCTGAATCACAGACCCTCACGTGTTCCATGGGGCCTCCTGCTGGGTAGTAGGTCACATCCTACTGATTGCTGCCTCTGCCATTTGCAACTATATACTGTCACCACTGCCTCCAGGTTTATGGCCTGCACATGAACTACTTGTAATAAATAATTTTCTTGTTTCGTTGTTGTCATTTTGTTTATTTAGAGTGGCCCCACAGCAGAGTCGCTTGGGACTCTATTAGCATCTATTTTATTCTCACAGTCCTCTCTTCCTTTAATTTGATTAACCTTTCTAGATTTATCTTTCTTTGCTTTACTCAACTCACCTTGATATCTCAGTGTCCCCTAACACTTTAAGAAATATTTACATTTAAGTGTAATTCACTGTAATTTTAATAGACAAATATATTCTCAAGGTACCAAAGTACTAGAAATCTTTGAAATAGTACCTGCATTTTATATATCTGTGCATCTCACATATTGGCCAGAATTTTATCTTAATCAATTTAATATGTTTAATTGATAAGCAGTTACCAGGTAAAGAAAGAGACACTTCAGTCACAGAAGAATTGTTATTAGTTAAAATCTTATTTTCAATTTTCTCTCTTAGTTTTTATTTGTCATAAATTAATTCTTCTTATTTTTGGTGTGGAGTCTTTTAGTTAAGACAAATATATATTTGATTAGATGTGTCTGAATTGGGTGAAAGATTGTTCCTTTGTGAACATAATCACACTCCATTTGTTACAGTGTCTTCATTAAGATTTAAGCTAATTCTGCTATTTGAAAATCTATTTTTTCAGACATGGCATTGTAATCATTCACGGTATGGGTATTCTCATCAGCGTCAGAAATCTTTCATTCAGTGCCATTTGTGGGTTTTCCTATGTTGGTAATTATACAAAAGAAGTTAAATTTTGTTCAAACATTTCATGCACAAGGTCCTATGACAGGCACTGGGGATTTGCAGATGTATTGAACATGGTAAGGGTGTGCATGTGGTGAAAAGGGGAGAGGGAGAGTTTGTTTCAGATGGAAGGCATGCATGTGCATAAAGCATAGTGTGTGGAAAACACACGGGCTGTGTGATGTCAGGTGAATGGTCAGCTACGGCAAAAGTTACAGAAATAGGGAATCCAGAAGATTTGTCAATTGCATTGTGCAAACCAGATCTCATGTCTTAGATTATTTTTCCAAATGACTGAAGAGTAAATTCTAGGTAGGATACACAGATGTTTAAGTAAAACTCATTTGATGACAGGAAAGCATTTAAAAACCAAACAAAAACAAAAATACGTTCCCGGTAGAATTAGGAAGATGGTGTATGTACGTTTCAAAAAGTGACGTACTTTGTCAAGAGACTTAGTAGTGACTGAGAAAATTGTAGAATTATCATGCAATAATCAAAGGAGGGAATTCACATAATACAAGAGATCATTGTAGGAATTATTGATATGAATGTAACACCTGGAGCTGCCACTGTTAATGAGGTAGCTTCAGTCAAAAATACCTGCTATCAGCATTTTTTATAAGCAAAGAAGTGCTAAAACAGCTCCCACATAAACCATGAGGGAAATTTCTATTAACAGAATGTTAGTGCTGGGAAATGATCACAGTGATCTGAAGCTGTCAGAAACCTTCAATGGTGACAGCCTTAAGAGAGCTTCTAGTTCAATCCCTTGTTTTAGAGATAAGCCAGCCGGGGTTCACAGAGGTAAATGGAGTTGCTCAAAGTCACACAGCTGGTTAGTAACAGAGATGGCTCTAACTTATACCACTTGTTTCATAGATTTTGCTACTCCTATCCATCCCTTTATATTAGCCAAATAACAAAACAAAAGAAAAACTTATTTCTGTACTCTGAACACTTCTGACACCCAATGTGTGAGTTTTCTGCACATTGCAATTCTGACACAAAGTACCTGGAATTAGCAGAGACTCCACAGATTAAGGGTTCATTCCTACAAGACTGACTTTCACATCAGAGGCCAGTCACAAGCCCAGGGTTGTCACCTATACTTCTAATCAACAGGCTCTAAATCAGCAGTTTCCACAATCACCTCTTCAGCCTTGTTAGTTTGCTAGACTGGATCATAGAATGCAGGAAAGTGCTATACTTACTATTATTGGTTTACTGAAAGGGATACAACTCAGGCACAGCCAAATAGAAGAGAAGTATAGGACAGGGTATGGGGAAAGGGTGCAGAACCTCCATGCTCTCTCCCCAAATCCTTCATGTGTTTATCAACCTGGTAGTTTTCTGAATTCCTTTGTTGAGGGTTTTTGTTACATAGACAAGACTGATTAAATCATTCACCATTGGTGATTTAATTCAATCTCTAGTCCTTCTCCTATCCTGGGGGGTCTGGGAGGTGCTGAAAGTTCCAACCCCCTAATCACTTGGTTGGTTTCTCTGGCAACCAGCTTCATCCTCCAAAAGTCACTTCATTAGCTTAGACTCAGGTATTGTTGAAGAAGACTTGCTATGAATAACAAAAGACTCCTATCACCTTTGTCATTCAGGATATCCCAAGGGTACTAGACACTCTGTGCCAGGAAGGAGAGATAAAGACAAAGTATATATTTCTTATTGTATCACATATTAGGTAGTTAGATAAATAGGTATTTTTGGGAGAATTAAGTGGCCTTTCCAAGTCATTTAGTTTCAGAATAATAATAAAAATATATAACAATAATAATAATAATCAGTCCTTTTAGTGTTGCAATCTTTCTATCATATCATACCACCTTTTGTGTATATTTTTGTATCATAATATGGTCCAGAAATACCAAATTTCAACTGGAATTGATTTATATTTTTTTCTGTGAAAGTTAAGTGATTTTGAGGTATTTTGAGAGAACTTTACTAGGATGTGAACTACTTTCACTTCCCAGAGATCAAAAGGACTTTATATTTATTATAATATATAATATATATCATACATATATATATGTATGATATACACATATATATGTATATATATGATATATATATGAATGACATATGCTTTAATGTGACATTTAATAAAGCTACTCTGAGTGGGAAAAGCTCGTTAGGTGGGGTAATGCCATTATCCTTATCTCCAATGCATCAGTAGACCATGAGTCTCCAAGACTAGACAGTAAGTTCACAGGACTTCTGAGAGGAATGTGGCTTGTGAAGGACAATTACATGAGGTGACGAATTTTTCAGTAATAACGGTCATGTCTAAGAATTTTGATTTCATAATGTAAAATGAATGGAAATATGTAATCTTAACTATTTTACTTGGTTGATAAGTTTGTGATTGTTACTAGAGGGAGGCTGCAATCCTTGTGAAACATCAGTACTATGTCAGACTGGGTCCTAGGTGATTTGGAGACATTCCCTGTTTAGTCTACTGCATCCATTTTTGCTCAGTCTCCTGCTACTGGAAGGCTGGAGAAGCACATCTAGATCTCTGTACTTCATTCATTGCAGTGAGACTTGTAGAAGCTATGTGTCTTTTCTAGAAACTGGAAAGTTGATATCCCAAACCAGGAAGAATCCTGGAGATAGTTATCAGGAGCCAGAGGGAAATAGCAGGAGGAGGAGAGTAGGAGTGATGGGTGAATAGGCCACCAGAAGGGTAGTCTGGGAGAGCCCTGGGGTAGAGGTGATGATCGCATTCAGCAGTATACTTGGGTGAGTCTTCCTCATTGACAGGCAGCAAGGGGCAAAGTGGGCAATGAGGATGGAGTGTGGTTGCTCAGGATCTTGGGGAGAGGCAGAGGTCAGAGTCTAAGGCCTAAACTAAACACAAGGATATTAAAATGCTCTTGGACACTTTGGGTGGGCATGTGGGAATGCACAGTTCCAAGCCAGTGTGGCTGGTACAACAAGAGCAAAATCAGAGTAGGTATGCACAGGTGGGAATAGAATTCAGACTTCTGGGGGCGCCTGGGTGGCGCAGTCGGTTAAGCGTCCGACTTCGCCCAGGTCACGATCTCGCGGTCCGTGAGTTCGAGCCCCGCGTCAGGCTCTGGGCTGATGGCTCAGAGCCTGGAGCCTGTTTCCGATTCTGTGTCTCCCTCTCTCTCTGCCCCTCCCCCGTTCATGCTCTGTCTCTCTCTGTCCCAAAAATAAATAAACGTTGAAAAAAAAAATGGTCTAAAAAAAAGAATTCAGACTTCTGTAAGAGGTGCAGGTCTTTGGAATAGCAATTCCCTAACCTAAGTATGTATCAGAAGCTCCTTGGGATCAGGTTCCTAGGTTTGTGGTTAGGAAATGTATTCTGACTTTATAGGTCTTAGTTGAGATCCAGATCAAGAATCTGTGTTTTTAAGGGTTGCCTGGGTAGCTCAGTCGGGTAAGCGTCCGACTTCAGCTCAGGTCATGATCTCACAGCTTGTGAGTTTGAGCCCCGCGTCAGGCTCTGTGTTGATAGCTCAGAGCCTGGAGGCTGCTTCAGTTTCCGTATCTCCCTCTCCCTCTGCCTGCCCCCCCCCCAAGCCCCGACAATCTGTCTCTCTGTGTCTCTCTCTCAAAAATTAAAATAAAGATTAAAAAAAAAAAAGAATCTGTGTTTTTAAACAGAATCCTAAAGTATTCTGATATACAACTGGATATGGGGTTACATTCCTTTGGAAATTTTTTACAATACTAACAAAGTAATTCATGGTGATATTTTAATGTTTAATGAACCCTCTGGAATGCTTGTAAGAGATTACCTTCACTTTACCAAATTTCTTGAGTCTAAATAGAGATTTTAAAATACCTCTCCTACTCTTATACCATTGGGAAACAAAAATATCATCTGAAATAAACATCACTGAGATTAACATACAGACACGAAATTGAAACATAATCTCATGCCCCAGTGCTTAATGGAAATGAGTACCCACTGACTAGACCTTGGGCATGAATAAATAGAAGTATTGACCACTAGTCAGAAGAAATCATTGTAGCATTTTATAAAGGATGAGTGATGCCTCTTCAGAAATGTACCACAAAATATGTCATTTGAAGGAATGCACACACTATTAACCTTTTTATAGTTCAAGTCATTAGAATGTGATGTTGAATATTTTCAGACATCAGGAAAGATAGATTTACCACGAGGCAGCTTGTGAGAGCAAAAACAGCTCTTGATGTCAATTCAAGGAATCTAGGCTCTACCCTTCATTCAGCTACTGACCCAGTGTCCCTGAAGAAAGGAGCAGGGCTATGTCTCCAAGGTTTTTCAAGATCTAATAGTCTATGATATTTGTCTTTGTAATTTAGGATTCTCAGACAGAAATGAGTCAGATGACTGCAGTACTATAGTGGTTGGCAGAAAAAAAAATGCAGCAATACAGCTTTACATTCTTCTAGTAAGAGGCAACAACTAATGAGATCATTTCTGGATTAGCCATTTATGTCCCCTAAATCCTTAAAGCTCTTTTAATTAGAATAAAAAATGACAGCCCATATTCCTGGCTCCTTGATCTATTTTCTTTCTATAGACCATCCTAACTTGTCCTTCGTTCATTTACTCATTCATATAACAAATATTTATTGACATATATTGTGTGGAAGACACTGTGATACTTAGTATGAAAAATCTACTCCAAAGGGATTTAAAAATTAATAGAGATGATAAGAAGCATACAGTGTTTCAGAAAAGAAGAAACACTGTGGTTACAAATGATGATTGTCCTAAGAATTCAGACTAGGAAAGCATATTTCTGGTGTGATTCATATTTATAGGATGCTATGCGAGTGATACCCTAAAGTTCACATAGGGTTTGAAAGTAGAAATTTGGTGGGGGCAGCGTTTCAGGCACAGAGAGATGAAACAACTGGATCATATTTAGAGAAGAGTGAATAGTTCAGCTTGTTGTACCAGACACAGGAAGGAAATCCCTGGGAAATGAGCTGAAAACATGGGCTGGATTACCAATGGTGAAGTGCCTCTAGTGAGGCTTATGGGCCTGGTTTTTTTTAGGAAACAGTTTTCTGCAGATCAGGCCATTTCTGAGCTGGTCAATTTCTTATTTCTGCCTTCAGGACACCTTTGCCTTTAGCTATGATCACCACGATAGTGTATGTGTGTTTCCCTACACCCGGGCTTATTTTCTGGGAGACATTTGCTTGGTATCCTGGCTTTGAAACTTGGCCTTTGATATGTAAGACTGGGATACCAAAGGTTAGGTTCAGTCTTTCTACTTTCTTGACTGTTTTCTCTCAGGCTATACTCTGATTTTATTAATTCTTAATCTTATTTCTTCAGTATGTCTCAAGATTCTTTGTGTGTTGGAAAAAGAGACCATTGTTCACAAAACAAGAGAGAATCTAGGCTTCCTAGTAAGAAACACTAGAGATCCTAGGTGTTCAGAGCTTTGTTTTTGTCTTACTAACCACCTAGCATACTTAAAGGTCTATAACTGTGCGAAGTGGTTGCATGTGTTTGAAGTTTCAGTTTAAAGAACAAACCAGACCTAATCATTAGTTATATTCTAAAACCTACTTTTGTCACTACGAGAAGAAAATTCCAAATCACTTCTTCCAGTATCCAATGTCTCCTGTGTTTATTATAGTCCTTTGGAACAATTTTGCCTACCTCTTTGAAATCTACTGATTTTGCCCCCTCAGTGACATTTGAATCTTCCATGGGATGCCTTTGATGTGTTGTTGAAATACCTTCCAACAAAAATAATAAGTAGATTTGATTTGGAGTATAGGTAATCTAGAATGTGAGTCTAAAGGACTCAAATTCACTATGTTTCTTTGTCTAACAGCATTCAGTATATTTGGGGCTGGCTTTGGGTAGAACCGAAGTGAGGGAGCTTAATCTTCTGGTTCCTTAGCCTTCTCTCTGATTCCTCCCTGTCTGGCTAGTGGCCCTAGGTTTTCTCTCAGGAGAAGTTTTTGCTTATTCTCTTCAAATCTCATACTTTGGTAATGTTCCATTAAACTAATTCACAAAAAGGTTTAATAAACTGATAATTCTCGGTGGGTTTCCTTTATCATTCTTACTTGCTTTTAATAGCTCATATTATCCTAAGCCAAAGGAGTTATTTTTTAATTGGGTATGTTAGAGGTAGTGAGGTATTCCTGGCTTCTTAAAATGAATAACGTACATTTACTCTCTCCCATCTCAATCAAAAAGAGCCATTTTTTAAATTAAGTATTTATTTAGGTAACTTCTAAAGCTCCTTGTTAGGTATTATGTTAAGTTTAGTGAATACACCTGATATTTTATGCCTACAAGCTTCCTGCTCCTAGTTTGCATTTAGAATATGTTTCATTCCTCAAGTGTTTGGTGTTTTCTACTTACATCTAATGAAAATTCTGTGCTGCTGTCAAAATTGAGAAAGCACTGTTATCATTCACTGTGGTAGGTCAGGAAAATTTAAATTGGATTTGTACTCTTTTAAATCATAGTCTGTTTAGACATAAGCAAATTACATGCAAATAATGTAGAAAATATCATGTGTAGTTGTTAGACTTGGATATGACCTTTGGGAAAATAATATTAGAAAAGTGCCTGGCTGTATTGTAGGACCATTGGAGAAATCTGGCAGAATAGATGGTCATCGACACATAGAAAAACTATTAATTTCTTTATGCAATTGCTCATATGAGAATTGGATTGTTGCTCTGATAAGGAAGGGAAAAACCAAAGAAAGTTAGCCCCAAGAATGTGCTAAAGACAAAGGGACAAGTGGCTTTACTTGTTAATCTTGTTAAATCAAGGAAGAGAAGAGAATAATGTTAACATTGCTGTATCAGGAATGCCACATGAAACTCAAAGCAAGGTTCCCCTCAAATCAGCTTAAGTTTATGATAAACTTGAACTTATGTCACTCATGTCATTATCACACTTATGGCCAATAATACTGCCCTTTTTTCTGATTTACACATTATGGTAAATAAATTACACTAATTTTGCTGCCTTTAAGACATTGTTTTAAAGAAAAAAACAGCAGGCAAGCAGTTGCACTGTTTGGCAAGAGTTTTTCCATGAAGACCAAGTAAATCACCATCGATATGATGTGGTTTGGGAAGTGCAAAGTAAAGGTCTCTCAGTGTCAAAAAAAATAAAAAAATAAAAAAGCCCTTCTCTGTGAGTTAAAGTTATGCTATATGTTAAAATTATCCCTCACACTAGTGCTCCTTTAGGTCAATTCATAGGACATGATCCATCACTGCTCAGGTGCTGAGGATACCATACAGGTAAACTATGAGGAGGTGGGGCTAGGTGGTGGTGTGTTGGGATCCTAAGGTTACGTCTGGATTTTAGAGGACTGAGCACTGCCAGAGTGAGTCAACTGAGCTGCCAATAGAGGCATTTGTGCAGCCAAGGAAGAACAAAGAGAAAAGGAACTCCAAAGAAGAGAAGTACTAAAACGGGGAGATGGAGAATCCAAATTTCATCAAATCTTTTCATATCGAGGGAGGTGAATTTTATGTCTAGTGTTATTCATTTTTTTCCCATTTGATTTTAACTTGCCAAGTCACCATGAAGACATTTGGTTGGGGAAAATGATGTATTGAAACATTATTTTAGCTTCATGTTTTTAAGCATAGAAACATGGTTCTTCTTTTGTGTCAAATTTATGTCTCTGGGCATTCCTTTCCCTCAAATGCATGACACAGAATCAGAGCAAAATGAGTTTAAATATTGGCATTGCTACTTAGGAGCAAAGTGAACTTGGGCAAATGAAATAACTGCCTGACCATCCATTTCTCTTTTGTGAAATAAACACAATCACCTTGATGAAATTATCGAGGAGAAATACAATGATATATTTACATCATCTGGTTGAGTGGTACATGGTGAATATTCATTATTAGCTAGTATCATTATTATGCATACAGGTACCTCTCTGCTGACACATTCTGACAATTATTTCTTTCTGGAAATAAACCTATTGGTCAGATTTAACACAAATAAATGAAATTTCATTTTTCCATTTTTATGACTGTGAAGTCAGAATCATTAGGCTGTGTCACTTTTTTCCCCCCTCAAACGGTACAAATATATGCATAGTTAACTTGATGCCAAATAACTGGGTTAAGAGAATCTCAGTCTAACTTTTTTATGTCAAGAAAATTGAAGATCCTATGTTTGGAAACTGATGTGGCTCTTTGTACTCATTATGAAATGCACATTGTGACTTGTTTCTCCTTGGATAGGGACCCCTGCTTACTTTGGCAGAGCTCTGTGTGTAAAAGGATATCTTCAAAAATGTAGAGCATACTGAGCTGATAGATGCGCTGGAATCTGATGTTCTCAAAGTGGATAACACTAGTTATGCAGAAGCTTGAAAATAGAAATATAAACTTTTATTATTTTTATTTTTTACATTTTACTTTATTTTTGAGAAACAGAGTGAGACAAAGTGTGAGTGGGGGAGGGGCAGAGAGAGAAGGAGACACAGAATCTGAAGCAGGCTCCAGGCTCTGAGCAAGTGGTCAGCACAGAGCCTGATGCGGGGCTTGAACCCACAAACTGTGAGATCATGACCTGAGCTGAAGTCGGACGCTCAACTGACTGAGCCACCCAGGTGCCCCTAGAAATATAAACTTTTTAAGAGCATTAATATGATTAATAACTGCAGGGTAACACTAATGACTCATTTTATGTCATAGATTCCTTTTCTTATCTTATGCATAACTCAGCTTTTACCATAAATGTGTTCTCTCCTATTATGTATCTTGGTAAATATGATTCTCATTTTTTTTGCAATTATTACAATATCTTAGATTGATGTTTCCGTTCTTACTTTGTGTGTCCTCCTCTCTTTAGTCTAAACCTGTCTGTAGATTTCTTAAATCCGAAGTTCCCAACAGAACTGGGAAGTATAGCTAAGGGTCATAAGTCATTGCCCTAGGCACAGCAGACGAAAGATGTGCTAGAAGGTATGTGGTATTTGAACTTAGTGTGTGGCGTTCAGATTGGATGAATGGATTTATCTTCTTTCAACTTGAAGCCTTTGGCACTCATCAAGACACAAGTCACCCTTATAGTGGAAGGAGCCCATGCTAGAGAAGGGGACATGTGTGTCCTGTTCTCACCCAGCTCATCATCTGATAGTCTTATTGAGAAACTAACTTGAAATCGCAGGTAGATTTTCGTTGTTAGGACACAGCTAACAATCAAGATTTCAGTTTATCAGAATGCAATCAATAAATGTTGGGGCGCCTGGGTGGCGCAGTCGGTTAAGCGTCCGACTTCAGCCAGGTCACGATCTCGCGGTCCGTGAGTTCGAGCCCCGCGTCGGGCTCTGGGCTGATGGCTCAGAGCCTGGAGCCTGTTTCCGATTCTGTGTCTCCCTCTCTCTCTGCCCCTCCCTCGTTCATGCTCTGTCTCTCTCTGTCCCAAAAATAAAATTAAAAAAAAAAAATAAATGTTGCAGGATGGGATTAATGCTTCAGTCACAAGCTCTTGGCTGCTGTATTGTCACATTTAAAAACTGACAGCAGTTAATATTTCAAAGTACCTTTTTATTTTCATGGTCTTTCTTTCGACTTCTAGTGCTTTCCCCAATTAGCATATTACCTAATTCATACTGGTCACTTTTTTAAAAAAGTAATTGTTGAATAAGTATTATGTTTATTTATCATTGAAATTTAAGAGCTTATTGCATCCTTCATTATCTAATCTAGGGCGGGAGTATATAGCTTGACTAATTTGACATAGGAGGATAACTGAGAGGTTTTAGAATCAGAGGCACCCAGATTTGAATCTCTTCTATCATGTACTAGGTGGAAAAATAAAGTAGCTTCTCTGAACCTTATTTTTTTTTTTCACAAGTAAAATTTATATGTTTTATATGACACAGGGTTTCTGTGTGGATGAAGAGAGAGAGAGAAAAAAAAAATTCTCCCCGTCAGCTTCCTAGAGGGAAACACAGGGCACACTTAATGGGAAAATGAGGGAAGAGACTATTTTACAAGGTTGAAGGATATCTACAAGGTATTATGAAGCTTCCTGGGGCTAGCAACAGTAGGCAGCCACTGCTATGCCTAGGTTTGAAGGAATGAGGAGAGTGAAGAGTTGGCAGAACCCAGAAACAGTGTTGTGCTGTTGGAGGGAGGCATCTGGAGCTGTGACCTACGGTAGAGGGATGCAGCTAGACCATAGCCAGGCAGAGAATGAGATCAGGGAATAAATATCCTGATTTCTCTTTATTTCTACCCTCCCATTTCCTGGTAGTGCCTCTGATAGGCCAAATCCACTCAGAAGGAACACACTAATACAGGTTAGTTCGTAAAGGTCTGTCCTGGGGAACAGAGCAGGGTAGAGAGAAAGATGTTTCTCTCTACTTTCACCCTCTTGCTTCCCTCTCTATGTTCATCTATGGATCCATCATGAACAGAGTGCTTGCTACATAACACACAGGGTAACCATATAATTTATTGCCTAAATTGCAATATTTTTTTTAGAGAAAAAAAAAGGACAATACTATTAATAATAGTACTGGGAGAACAGGCATAGAACAGATTTGTGCCAGGCAAATCAGGGCTCATTGTCATCTTACTAACAGAGCATAATAAGCATAGGTAAATGTGAATTTCCTTCCCTTCCTTTAATGCTTTTTTCATATTCTTTCCTCTTGTAATAGAGTAATGTGGATATTTTGAGAAAGAAGATTGGATTATTTTAATAAAGCAATCTAGACTCATCTCCCTGTGGCAGGCTTTCCAAAGTTGGTAATTATTACTGAGTCCCTTGCTAAAATCTGCCAGAAGAATGAGAAGGATTTAGGGTATTTTTTAAACCTAAAACCTGATTATCTTGTTTGGTAGTTTCTCCCTGCTTAGAAACCTTGTTTGAACACTAAAGACAGTAAAGGCAACAGAGAGTCTATTACTCAATAAATGGGATATACGTACTATGCACAGGGGAATTTGTTGAGGTGTTTATTCTTCTCTGGCATAGTCTTGCTGTCTCACTTATATCTTAAAACCTATTACTGCACATGTTGGTTGCTTTGATTTGGAAGACACCTGTGATTAATATTTTTAGTCTGGGTAAATATTGGCGATTGAACAGGAGTGGTGTTCAATGTCATTATGTATAACACAGAGCAAGAAAAGGGAGAATACTAATGAATGCAGGGAATTAAGGAGATCAACAAACATTTCAGCATATGCTGATAGGTACATATCAGTTCAGACAAAAATAATTTTAGTTAAACCAAGAAGTGTCAATATGATCAAATGTGATGAAGTGGATTTGGAACAAAAGAAGCTCTGTGCAAATTGTGTGTGGTTTACGTCCTACATGCTGGAATTTTTGACAACGTACTAGGGAAACAAATAACCTTGATTATTTCTGCTTATATTTATGGTTTTCTGCTATGTTTGTGATAGCTCCGTCAACGTCAGTGACCTGATGCTTTCCTTTGAAGTTCCCTGAAGTCATGGGCAGCCTGGACTTGAACCTACCTCTGGTGCTCTGGCTCTTGGCTTGTTGACTTTCTTGAAAACATTACTTTTGTCCAGTTTGGATGAATCTCTGTGCTCATAAGCTCTTGCATTGCTTAATGCCATGCAGCCATATTTGAATAAGATCTCTTCAAGGAGTAACTTACTCCTTTTCTCCAGAGACTTCTTTTTAGTTAACAATTGGGAGAGTCACTTGAGTGTGACTCTAATGGATTGGGGTGACATCTGGCTCACTCAGCCCTAGTGTTTTGCCAAGCCTATTCCTTAAGGAAAATGCCTACTAACTTTTCAGTGAGTTTTTTTTTTTTTAACTGAACAAATTTTTTTGGTAAGCAGACATTCGTTCTGGTCATTCAACCTGGTCTGTGCCATCAGTGAAGTCTTGAGTCTTCAGAGCTAGGGTATGTGACCTTGTCTTATATGAAATTTTGAACTGGGGGCACACATAGCAACATTCTAGAGGCAGTATTTTATGTCCTGTAATTGATATCATGATATCAGAAAGCTTTCTGAGGCAAGGTTGGTCACAGCCTCAGTGAAGGACCAAGCTTCCTCAAAGTACAGATTACATAGGCCTCACTAGTTTTTATAATATGTTTGTGCAAGGGTTTGTAGTTTCTGTGAGTTCTTTCTGAAACTTTTTGAGGTCACCACAGAAAACAACCAAGGAATTTTCACAACTTGACATTAGTAAACATACATTTTAAAGTCATATATAATCATAGGAAAAGATCTTTGCTGCCAACTTTTAAGTTGAAAAGTGGCAATTAAAAATTTTTATCCACTACAATTATCATATAAAGGTAAAGCAAAAATTCATAAATAAATTTATTGACTAATTTATTTATTTGTTCACCAAATGCTTTCTGAGTCCTATTACACACTAGTGTTTTTCTCGACATAGGGGGTACAAAGACGAGTAAGATGGGCACATTCTCTAGTCTGGTGGGATTTACATTTATAGTAGGTGAGACAGGCAGTAAACGAGTACAAAACAAGTAAATAAATAAATGAACAGAAAGTATCAAATTCTATGTCAAGATTACTATGTTTGAGTAACAGAGTGGCTGCTCTTTAGGTAAAGGAAGGTCTTTTAGAGAAGGTTGCTTTCAAATGTAGGTTTGAGCGACAAGGGGCATCAGCGAAGCAAAGATCTGGGGAGACATGACTCCAGTCAACAGGAATAGTGAGCACACAGACCCCCAGGCCAGAACCAGCCTGGCACATTCCAGGCATGGGAAGAAGTGTGGGGAAGCTGGAGTGGGCAAGGAGGAGAGTATGATAAGGTGGTAGGAAGGGCTTGCAAGGTCCTGTTGGTGCTTTTAAGCCAGTAAAAACAGTTCCAATTTTATGCTAAATGCTATGGGATATAATGGAGGGCATTACATAAGACAGTGACATGTTATGATGAACATATTTTAAAAATACTCTAGCTGCTGGGTAGACAATTAACCATAAGGAAGAAAGAATGGAAGCCTGGAGATCATTGAAAAACTATTGTGCCGCCAATGAGAGATGGTGGTGGCTTGCACTAGGGTTCTGGTGACAGGGATGGGGGGCAGCAGGCAGAATGGAGAAAAGTCTTGCTTTGTGGATATTTGCCTTTAGAATATGGTCTATATGAACGTAATAGTCAATAACTAGCATCAGAGGATTGTTTCCTTCTTATTATTAGAACAAGGCTTCCTACATAAGATAAATTTATATGTGCCTTCACTATACAACCTCTTCTTTCCTGAGTTTTTTTGGCCACTCCTCTAAAACAGTGCCACTTAAACTTCCTCATGTAATACTGTGGGAAATTCCTCCATAGTGCCTCTCAATCTGCTCCTCTTGAAGGAGTGCTTTGTGTTAGCCTAACTCCCTGCACCACTTGTGTGTACATGCAGTTTACAGATTTTCATGCTGTTCAGAAGAGTGATGGTAACTCTCAAGCCAAGGTGAAAGAAGGACAAGTATGGTAGAAAGGGATGCTGGGAGTATTAGTTGCTTTGGAGGGTGAACTGACCCATGCTGAAGGAATTAGATAAGAACGAAGGAGATTTGAATAAACCACCCTTGGACAAAACACAGCCTGTAAGTGATGTAAGGGATAAATGACTAAAGCTCCTTACTAGTAAGTTAAGGTTTCCAATAAGCCCAGGTCAGGCATCTTGATTAAATATTTAGAAAATATTTAAGAGGGGGGAAAAAAGTCAAGTTAGAGGCAAGGAGGGAAAAGTGGAAATGGAGCTTCAGCAGAGTCAGAGAAGAAGGCTGAAGAGTTCCATTTCCCAGTCCCCTCAAAAACAAGCAAACAAACAGACAACAACAACGAAAACCAAAAACCAACCAAATAAAACCTGAGTCTTTGAACAAAAGCCAGTCAACGCTTTGGTAGACAAAACAGTGACTTTAGAGATTACCCTCTTTTCTTTCCTTTTCTTTTCTTTTCTTTTCTTTTCTTTTCTTCTTTCTTTCTTTCTTTCTTTCTCTCTCATTCTTTCTCTATTTCTTTTCTCTCTCTTTCTTTCAATATTTATTTATTTATTTTGAGAGTGAGAACATGAGTGGGGGAAGGGCAGAGAGAGAGAGGGAGAGAGAGAGAATCCCAAGCAGGGTCCATCTGTCAGTGCAGAGCCTGACATGGGGCTCAGTCCTATGAACCCTGAAATCATGACCTAAGCCGAGATCAAGAGTTGGACACTTAATCAACTGAGTCACCCAGGTACCCCTAGATATTTAAGCTTTTTTAAAATGTTTATTTTATTTTTGAGAGGGAGTGAGAGACAGAGACAAAGAGAGAACAGGGGAGGGGCAGAGAGAGAGGGAGACAGAAGATCCAAAGCAGGATCTGGGCTGACAGCAGAGAGTCTGATGCAGGGCTCAAACTCACAAACTGTGAGATCATGACCTGGGCCAAAGTCAGACACTTAACTGACTGAGTCACCCAGGCACCCCAAGATTTAACTTTTTTAACTTTGGTTTCCTTATCTGAAAAATGGGACTAATAACAATGTCACAGATTGTTGTCTACTATAGTATCACTACTTTACTTATTGTTGCTGGAGTTTTTATTACTTAAAATCTTGGTCAAAAGCAAGCCATGGATAAATGTCATTTTCTTTACTTCAACTCTTGCATCTCATTATCACTCCTCTTCCAGAAAGTCGTTTTCTTCCCACAATGTTCAATTTTTTGTCTCTAAGTTTGCATAAATGGTTATATGGCCGCTTTAAACTATTTTTCTCCTAAGATAAACACATGACTTCTTCCTCTCTGTTTGGAATAATTATTATTAGTTTCCCTTTTTGCTCTCAGAAGTGTACCAGTTTGGACAACAAAATACATGGTCACCCCTCTTATGTTTCCTGTTACTCATGAAATCATTCAATATGTAACTGGAAAACCATATCTATCTATATCTGTATCTATATTTATAGCTATCTGTATCTATATCTATATCATCTATCTATATCTATGTCATCTATATATCTATATCTGTATCTGTATCTATCTGTATCTGTATCTGTATCTATCTCTATCTCTATGTCTATCTATATCTATATCTATCTATATCTATATCTATATCTATATCTGTATCTGTATCTGTATCTATATCTATATATCTATATCTGTCTTTGGAAAACTTAATGCTCTGTGAAGGAAGACTCAAGTCAAGATTAAGTTTGTAAAAATGATTTTCTGAAGAAAGCTGTGCCTTGTTTACCAAATATGCAATGAATCTACTAGCAAACCCTGATTGATGGGCACGGCACGCTTGTGATGACTTGTACTGCTAGAACATTCTGGGCCAAACCAGATGCACTCCTGTAGGTTTATTTACTCAAGTTGCATGTTATAAAAATGCTCATAATGTTGGAAAACACTCATGGCTCCATTTTCCCCAACCATAGGTACCGGGTTGTCTCTTTGATTCAAATGCTATTACATGCACATGGGGGAAGTTTGAATTGTCCTTTGCCAGCCATGTCATGTGAGCTTGTCAGAGAACCACAGCTTTCTTTGGGAAAATGAGCTTTATATGTCCCAACAGAAAATACAGTAGGATGGTACTGGGGGAACCACTGGGATGACATTTTTCTGGGATGGTGATTTCATTTCTCAACCTACACATTGTGTGGAGAAAAACTCTTAAAAATTTAGTCTGGGGTACCTGGGTGGCTAACTCGGTTAAGTGTGTGACTCTTGGTTTTGGCTCAGGTCATGGTCTCATGGTTGGTGACTTTGAGCCCTGTGTTGGGCTCTGTGCTGACAGGGTGGAGCCTGCTTGGGATTCTCTCTCTCTCTCTCTCTCCTTCTCTCTCTGCCCCTCTCCCACTCACACTGTCTCTGTCTCTTTCAAAATAAATAAATAAACTTAAAATAAATTTAAAAATTTAGTGTGGACCCCACCATAGTACCATGTTAGTTTGGAGAAACCATGAAACTTTGAACCTTCAGTATTTTATTCCTGCTTAAACAAGTTATAACAACACTTACCTATTTTCTTCATAGGTGATATTTGATTCATATTTTCATTATTGTACATTATAGCAAGAAAGTAGGAGAGAAACTCATAATGTTATAATTAATAAATGTTACACATTTTGAAATTCATCTCACTATTCTCCATATACCACCATACCCCACCACAGTGTAACTACAAACTCATAAAAAGCAGTTACACAAAGTAGCCTCTGCCTTCAGTAGCTTGCAAACTTCTTAGAGAAATACACATGAAAAAAAAGTTGAAGAAAATGAGAATACAATACAAGGTAAGTGCTAAATTAAGTTATAAATGAATACTTTAGTACAGGATTTGGGATTGTGTTGATTATTCAGTCTACTTGGCAAAGAAAATCTCTGAATACATTATTACTTTAAAACCAAGTATTAGATAGCTTAGGTTTTTTAAAGTATTGGATATAATTTTGGATGTCTGGCAGAACTAGAGTATCAACTTTTATTAAAACAATTTCTTCTAGAAATAACATGAAATATTCATTGCTAATATTAAACCAAACTTCCTTCTATATTAAATCTAGAATTAGAATAGGATGCTTTTAATTTTTATAATGGTAGGTGCTTTATACTGTAACAATAATAGCTGCAATTTAAGGGCTTGGTGGTTGCTAGGTCTGTGGTATGTGCTGTCTTGTGTTATCCTCCCAATCTGCTCAAGAACTAGATATTATTATCTTCAAGTCACATATGATAAAACTGAGATTAGTACTCTAGTCAAAGCTACACAGTTAGACGTTGACAGAAATAGTTTTCAATGCCAGGCTTTGTTCTTACTATGCAGTTCGTTGAGTAAAATTATTATTGTGATGGTGTTTTCTTCCTAAATGTCATTATTGCTTTAGAGGAAGTCACAATTTACTGTTGACCTAAATACTTGTTGAACACCTTTTTATTCTTATCAGATTGTCATCATCAGACTTAATTGCTTTGCTATTTGATGACCCTTACCTCTTAGTTTCCTTAGGATTAGGTAGATGTGAGGTCTTGTTGGCTTTTCTCACTAAGGCATTTTGGATACCTCTTGGTCCTGGTCTTCTAGCTTGGTTCTAATACACCAAGTATTTGGTGCCATAGTTAACATTTACTACCACTGACAGGAAGTAGCAGCATTCAAAGCTTTTCTATAAAGGAAAAAAAAACCCAAACCTCACAAATCTAAGATTCAGAACAATGGAAACTATCCACCGTATAGGAGACATTGCTTATCTCTCCGATGGTATTTTTAAAATAGAGCATTAGAATGGAGCCTAAATGAAAATCTCCATTCCCAACTGTTTGCTCCAATTATTGGTCATGGAGTCATTCCTTTGCTTCTTAATTTTGTTTTATTTTTACATCAGTGTATGCCTTAAAACTGGGGAGAATAACATCATACATAAATCAGGGGATTTGGAATCATAGTGTGTAGCAATTGCTAAAATCATGAAGTTTCACAGAATTTTTGTTTTATGTTAAAATTCATGTAAGTAGTATATTCTTATCAAAATAGATATAAATGTTTTAAATCACATTCACATAAAACTGATGTTTCAGGAAGATATGCCACATTTTCCAGTGGTTTGAGCTATTTGGCAAAGTAACTCATGTTTTTTTGGTGGTGCACATAATTTGAAAATTTTAAAATTAAGGAATTTTCTCCAGGAAGATCTGGTTGGAGTACTAAGCTACTCATTAATTTATTCATTTGACAGGTTTTTTTTTTTTCTTCAGTGTCCACTCTGATTAATGACTATTCAAGCATTGGGTACAGACTTATGGCTAATTTCATCAAGGTTCTTGCTTTCATGGGTCTTACATTCAGGGGAAGATATGCCACATATTATTATTATTATTATTATTATTAAATAATAATAATAAATACACAACCCCAAGTAAACCAAAAAATGTTCCATACTGATCAATTCCTGGATTAAAATAAAGAAATATATTGTGAGATGGAGTAAATGGGCATTTCTTTAGACCTGGTAAGTCAGAAAGGTCTTGCTGGGGATGTGCCACTTTAAGATGACAGCTGAATGATAAGAAGCCAGCCATATAAATATATGTTGCACTAATTTCCAAGCATACAGTTCCAAGACAGAGCAAAAGTCCTAGGGTGGGAATGAGTATGACTTGTTCTTTTATCAGAAAGAAGGCCAGTGGCACAGAGAGTGAGTGGAAGAAAGGTGAATGGTGAGGTAAGGTATTCAGATTGTTGAAGCCCTTGTAGACTGTGATGCTCAGAGTTTGGGTTCAATTCAAAGTGTGAAAAATGTCGGTAGAAAGCTTGAAAGGGGGAGGGACATGATCTGATTTATCTTTCATAAAGATCACTCTGGATGGTGCGTGGAGAAAGAATTATAGAGGGTAAGAATGGTAGCAGCATGAGCTGTTAGGCAGCCTATGAAATGGTGTAGGCGAGAGATGATAGTTGCTCAGACTGGAATAATAGCAGTGGCTGTGATAAATTTGGGATATGTTTTAGAGGTGAAGTCAAAAGGACTTACTCATTTATTAGGTGAATAGATATGTTGGGGTAAGAAGAAGATAATTGTCAGAGATTTTAGGCTGAATAACTGGGTGTGCCACTTCTTAAGATCCAGAGGGTGATGATTTAAATAGTGAACCAAATGTCCATTTTGGGAAATTAATCATCCAGGTTAAGAGGTCAAGTAGGATACAGGAGCCAGAGAAAGGGCCAGGTGAGGGTGTTCTGCAGAGAGAACTGCGAATACAAAGCCCCACATCTGGAGTAGGTTTGATGAGTTTTAAGACCAGCAAGAGAACTAGTGTGTCTGGAGCATGAAGCAAAAAAGACACCAGTAGAAGTGAGGTCACAGAGGTTGGCCTCAGGCAGGATCATTTCGGGCCTAAAGATCATGCAAAAGAGTTTGGACTGTATTCTAAGTGTGGCAGAAAATCATTGGTGGGTTTAGCCCAAGTAACACAGTGTGATTAACATTTTTAAAAGGATTACTCTGGCTGTTCTGTGACTAACTGATGGGGAGATGTTGGGATAGGGAGGAAGAATAGAAGAGGAGGGAAAAGGAACTTAGTAGAAAGTGATTGGAGCAAGGGATAGGAGACATCTTTCAGTGTGTGGGTGAGTTCTGCACAGTCACATGTTTTCTCACTTATGTTCCACATGGTCTTTGAACCCCCAGCTAGAGAGTCATAGAGGTGAAAGATCTACGTACAATTGTATAAACATAAATTTACATATTTATATTAACATAAGTAATTTGTGCATAGTTTCAGTCTACACTAAATTTTCTAGGAATGTAAGTATGGTGTATATTTAAAGAAATACTGTCCTTGTCTTGTTCAGAACTCTGCCAACTGCTGTTCCCTACTTTGGAAAATCAAGTCATTGATGGCGGTGCCCCCATCGTATTTAAATGGCCGGTACCTCACATCTATATCTATCTGGATTTGTGTCACCTTATTGATGGTTCTTTGTATAGGCACAGGCAAGCCCCAGATACTAACATGTCTTGCAGAGTACTAGCATCTGTATGTTCACATACTGAAGTATGTTTTATGGAACACTATACTAATTTTTTGAAAAATGTATAGGTTACAGTATAGACGGATTTTATTTCAGAGTGCTGATCTAGGTAATGATGGATAATGTGGAAAGCTTAGGTTTCTGGTGATGACTGATGTTAAACTCGGTGGATTTAGATCTGACAATCTCTTAGATTAATGTAATTTGCCCAAGAACAGATAGCTAACTGGCCATAGATACTGGTTTTGAACCTAGCTCAGACGGTCTCCAAAGCCCATATTCATTACATCATACGCATCAGGGTAAAGATTTATTTTCAGAAGTTTATTTCCTATAGTAGAGTGTCCTGCTTAAATACTTGGCCTGAAAAAAGTATTGTAAAGTTGTCCCTCTACTGGTAACAAAGTTGTTAATTCAGGCAATTTAGTGATGAAAATAATTAAATTTGGATGGTAAGGACAGATATAATAATGATTTGATCCATTATATGAAAAATAAATCCTGATTTTGGCTTCTTATTTTTCACTTGTAGTTGTTAGGATATTTTGTGCAAAAGGCTGGTTTTTATCATGGTTTCTAATTTAAAGTTTAAAGTAATTTCTATTTGTTTTTAATTATCTTCCTCTTATTGCAAGTTTATCTCATATTGGTTAGGCAAATGCTTCATGACTTACAAATAGAAAACCCCTACAGATTTTTACTTTAAGATTTTAGAACTAATACTTATTTACTAGAAAAGCTGTTCAGTTTTTATCTCTGATTTTCCCTTTGTAGAAATTCACCTAGTAAAATGTTCTTTTTAGTGTCAATGTTTTATCTTATGGGGTATCAACATATTATTATTCTGTAGAAGAATAACTGAGAAGGAATTAACTTGGCAGTAATTCTCATGTAGAAAAGTAATTTTGAACAGACATGACAGTTTTGTGAGCCATAGTTCTAGGGACTATCACCAATGCATTTTAATTTTAATGTAAGAATTTGCAACATTTTAGAAAAATAGTTGCTAGGGAATATGTGACAATTTTTTGTTGCTATATCAAAGGATTTTTTTTTTTTTTTGATAGCGTTTAGACAATGGGGAAATGTAAGTTAAAATGCTAAATATGTCTTCTTTTGTTTGGGCCACTTTGCATGGGAAATTGACATGGTATTAAGAGATTGATTTTTAACATTTCACTTTTATGGTGAGGTGATGAATAGCTTGGATCCACAACATCATAGGAAATTTCTTAATCTTCACGTTGCACCTTGCTCTTCATGGTGATTTGTGTCTGGCTTTGTCTTATGGATAGAAAGGGAAGATCTACTTTCTTACTGTGTTGAAGATATAAAAGAAATTAATTACACTGCCTGTGGTTACTATCTCTACAGAATCAAATTACTTGGTTTAGGAAATATTTCATCTGTTAAAAATCCAATGTGGACCAGAGATACCGTGCCTCAACCAAATAAGAGGTGCAATCTCGAGATAAATGTACTTTTCATGACTCTGACTGTGAAAGGCAGGGTAGCACGTGTACAAAAGCTGTCCCAGTGAGGCACCAGAGGCACTGTCATCGTTTCTTTATCAAATTGAATTGTAAACCATTTCTCTTTAGGATCATTTATGAGTGGTGTGAATGTTACTTAACAAGCATAATGTGGCAGAGTGGTGTTACATATTGCCTAAGAAGGAAGTTTCATGACTTCTATTTATCTTTTGCATCAGTGTTTTTGACAAGTAACAAATGAAATTCCTCTTCTAAAATTAAATCCAGCTTCATTTCTGTCTTTCACCCATAAAGGATGAAACATTATTTTCTTCTTGGACAGTTCCTGTACTCTATCATCTTTCATTACTTTTATAAGTTCTGTCATAAATGCTTTAGCTCTTTGGCCTTAGCCTCTAACTGCCTATTATAGAGATAAGTGTCTGGGTTTGATAATATGAAATCCTCAAATGTTGCTTTACCTGCAATTAAAAAGTACTTTGCAAGCAGCATTAGGGTAGGATATAGTCTTTCATTTCTCTCTTGTACCTGCATTCTCACATAATGTTGGTTCTTTATGACCATGAAAAACAGTGTTTCCAGAACATTTGGGACTCTAGAGTTCCCTTTACTGAGGTCCATACCTGAACACCTGCCTCTGGCCGTCCTCACCTGGATGTCCCACAGCACCTTAAGCTTAATCCGAATGCTATTCCTTTCCATGTTTTTTCTGTTGTAAAGGTTGACAAATTATGGTCCTTGGGCTAAATCTAGCCTACTTCCTGTTCTTACATGGCCTTATGAAAAGGTGAGAATAGTTCTTACATCTTTAAGAGAAAATGAAAAAAAAATATTTCATGACATGTGAAAGTTAGACGAAATTAAAATTTCAGTGTCCATAAAAATGTCTTATTGGAATACAGCCACACTTATTTGTTCATGTATTGCCTATGGCTGCTTTTATGCCACAAAAGCAGAACTGAGTACTTGTGATGAAGACCGTCTGGCTCTCAGAGGCTTAAACTAGCCTACGCTATCTGGCCATTTATAGAAAAAGTTTGCTGACTCCTGCTCCATTTGAATGGAAGATTTTGCCACTCTCTCAATTTTTAATCTCCCAATATCAAAACCTCAGAATTATTTTCCAGCCTTTCCTCTTTCACATGCATATCCTATTGATGTATATAAGGAGCATCTCCAGACCAGACTCCTCGTCTTTATTCTCGCTTCCACAGCTTTGCACGTGGGTCCTTGCCGTCTATTGCCTGTGAAACTGCAATATTCTCCTTTTTAAAAAAATAATAAATTATTTGAGAGAGATAGAATCTTAAATGGGCTCCATGGGATTCCCTGGGATCATGAACTGAGCTGAAATTAAGAATCATACGCTCAACCGACTGAACAACCCAGGAGCCCTAACTGCAATATGCTCCTTAACCCCAGTGTTTCTCCAGTAAAATTCACATTCTGTTGGAGTATTGAAGCTGTCATATGCAAATTAATAAATTAGATCAGTTCAATTCCCTATTAAAGATGTCATAGGGATCCTGCTTCCAACAGAATCAAGTCCAAACTCCTCAGCATTGTAACAGGTCCCTTCATGCAATGGTCCTGGCTTCACCAGTTTCGTCTCCTTTGGCTGCTGTACCCTCTCCTCCCTGTCTTGCACCCTCAGTTCCTGCAAGGCAGTATTTCTTATTGTCCCCCTAGTATGTTGCTGCCTTTCATAACTTTCTGTCATTGTACTGTGGCTGCTTTTTGCTTTACTGCCCTTTTAATAACTTCTAAGTAGCAAACTTGATTTAAGTTTTTGAGATTCAGCTTAACTGTCACATTTGAGAATCCTTTCCTAGAACCTTGAGGTAAACTTAATTGTTCTCACACGGTATCTCAACACTTACGTAGGTTTCAGAGCTCGCCCTTGTTTTTATATCCTTAGAACCTAGGATTTGTCACAAAGAAGATAGTAAATAGTTGTGGATGAATAAATAAATGCTCATATACTTTTAAAGAGATTCTTCAGTTTAATTCAGTAGAGCTAAAAATGTAAGATAGTAACAATCAAGTCTGTTAATTCTGTCCAGTCTGGAATGAAATTCTGATTTGTGGGCAATTACCCGAAAGTCTTTGATAGGCATCTCTAAGTGCTATAGTATTCATTACTTAGTTTTGTGATTTTCCTAACTTGCAACACTATTGAATCAAATATACCAATTTATCTATTAACTCTTTCCTTTCCAAATAATTATTCATGACCTCAAAGTAAACCAAACAAAAACAAAAACAAAAACCAGAGACAAAAAACAAAAATGAAAACAAACCAAAAAACAACAACAAAAACAAACAAAACTAAACAAAACCCTTTCTATTCTGAATTTTGTTATGTGTTCTATGTTGGCCTACTACTTATTTACAAAATTTTTACTATTTGTGAAGGCAATACTTAAATTTTGAAATTCAGTTTTCAAGAGGAGTAGGTTATGTATAGTTTGTGACCATGTTTTAGCTATTCAAACTGGGCATTCATTTGGGGACTTAGCTAAACTCCCGATATTGTCTCATTCTCCCCTGGGACTGTCCTTGGATTCACATTATTGCTTGTTAGCAACTCCACAGGACGCTAGACATGGAGCTTATTGAGCTATTTTGCATGTGTCCTATAAAGACTGGTTAGATAGAAAAGAATATAAAGCCATCTAAAAGAAGATTTTAAGATTATCTATGAGTTTCATTCATCTATTATTTTCCTAGCTCCATTTAGTAAGGATAATAATAGTGAGACAAGCTTATGATTATATAGTACTCTATACTTATTCAAAGTGCTTGCAACTACATTATGCCTCCTGTGAGGAAGGCATGGGTGGTATCGTTATAGTGATTTTTTTCAAGTGAAACTGAGGCTCAGGAAGGTGAAATTACCTTCTGAACTTCTTAGAGTGCATTAGAGATGTGGCTGAGACCAAAACCTAGTTCCTGACCCCATGTAATTTTTCTATGGTTTTGTTTTCTTCACGTAAGATATATGTTGATTATCAAACTATTGTTTCTTGGCTCTGAAGCTACCTTCCCACACTTTAATTTGTGGTATGGGGCTAAGACTGCAGAGTCCTGTTCCTTACTGTTGGCTTCTTGTTAGGTTTTGCCAATAGGGGTACATGCAGGAGGCTGGATATTAGGAGGGTGATATTCTCCCTGCTGTTCCTGTCAGCATATACCTAGTGATAGTGGAATGCAAGCTTCTTTTGGCCTTCCTAGGCCAGCCTCACCCATCATACCTCTCCAGAACTACCAGCACCAGCAGGGCAGTGCCTCTATCCAGAGTTCTGTGTCCCTATCCCTTCTATTGGCTTCCAGGTCCTGATAGCCACAACCCCTCTCCTCTGTTTTTCTAGCCTTTGTGGTGACAGCTGCTCTTCATAATTATGTCCAAGTTACTTTAGTGTTCTTTTTCAATCCTTTCATTACCTGTGAAACCAGTTTCCTGTGCTATCTGTGCTGTATTAAAATACTTGGTCTGGTTTTGGTTTTCCTGACAACATGCTGCATGACACATACTGAGTATCAGAAGTGGTCCTGGAAACACACTCTCAAAGATGATACTTGGACATTGATTTAGGAGATGCTGACATTGAGATATTTGTCTTGAAAGTAGTGCTGACTTCCTTGTTTATGGTATGCACTGGCACACAATTAAACTATTGCCTGTGGTTGATTGAAATGAAGTATCTTGTGAAACAACGTATTGGGGGGATCAAACAGATACTGAATTTAGTATGGCAATGATAACAGGTACAAAGACTAGGGGGCGAGGTGGCTTTTTATGGCTACACTGGGAAGCTTAAAGGAAGAAAAGAACAAACTCATGGCTTTAAACCCTTGTTTCAAATCATCATTATAAAACCAAAAATGTTCGAAACAGCCCAAAAGATTCCTTTGTCCTGTTTTGCTTTAGAGTTAACCTCATTAAAAACAGACACAAAATCGTACTAGGCTTCCCATGCTTGATGTTCCTGTAATTAGTTAACCCGGGGCATTTGCCATGTAAGGGGATGTCCATTCTTCTCAAGACCCATGCCAAATATCTCCTATTGTCTCTATTCCCATATCTAGAATCAGATCTCAGGATATTCCAGGGGAACAAGTATAAAGTCTCACTCAGAATGAGATAGCTTATATTCCAGAATAATTGCAAGATTTTGCTAATTTATACTGAATAGTTCCTAAGAGTTTTAGACTGAGAGGGAAGACCTATAACTGGTTAAGGCTGAATTTATTGATATGGTAAACTTGGTAGAAATTCATGATGTAGTGTTTTAATTTGTGCAGTTGGAAGTGTTCCTACAAATTTGGTTAACTGATTGAAACTTTGACTTAATGGTGGTTTGCATTCAATGAGGTTGAAATTCCAGAACTACTGTGGCACATATAGCAAGGAAGGAATCCAGAGGCATATGGAAGTAGGTACTTTGCAGTAGATTATCCTGTGGAATCATCATAATCAATCTTCTTCCCCTATCCCAACCACCTCCCATGCGTGTACACTATATTCTCAGAGACAGCCCAAAGGGCATTCCTTTAATTTAGGTATTGAGAATACATAAACACCCCTGGGGCCATTGTCTTCTACAAGCCAGAGATGATCATGGGAGATGCTGACAATGAGATAGGGTCCCTGAATTCACTGGAGATGTTGGAATTCTGGAAGGGAAAGGTCCAAGTGAAGTGCCTTTGACAGAATTAGTAGAATACGGAAGAGGCAAATGGGTATTGAGTATTTTTTTTCCTGCATGGATATTTTGGTTATAGATAATTATTATGGTATTTGTAGGAGTAAGAGATTATGGACACCTTATTAAATATTGTTTAAACTGTAAGAAGACAAAATTCTAGGTCTGGTGGCCAGAAAGTTGAGTTGAGTCACCGCAAGGAGGATCCTGATATGTTGCCAAGATTCCAGACTAAGCCTGTTGACAGACCTAGAGGCCAAGATCTTGAGTTGAACCCTGAAATATTGCCACAAGTATATGGTTAATCTTTCTCTAAGCTTTCCCCAAAGGGAACTGCAACCACTAACTAGGACAACTTGTACTTGGGAAAGAAAAATACCCAGAAATTTTAGAAATTACTAAGCAGGTTCTCTAAATTTATGCTAATTAATGGGGACCCAAAATGATAATACAATTGACCAGTCAAAATGGAGATATGGGTCAAGTGATACAGGGCTGGGTCTAGGGTGCAAGATTTTAGGATGTACCTGCAGGTTTATGCAAATGCAAACCTGCCTGACATCTCAGTCCTGCAGTAACAAAGGTACCTTTAGACAAATATTATTCCAGTGGGTTCATAAAACCACCCTTTTGGTATTGCCTTAATATCTGTATATATAATTGGAACACACTTATATGCAAATTGTCAAGTTCCACACATTGACCCTTGACTTACGAAGTGAAGGTTATTCTGACAGAAAGGGCATGTATAAACTTCTGGAACTTTCCATCTCTGCCAGGATGGTGAACCTAAAGTAGTACTGCATCCCTAGGAAGACCACAAATTAGTGCCACCATCAAAAACTTGAAATATGCAGTGGTGGTGATTTCCATTGTGTCTTCATCTAATTCACTTGGTTGGACTTTGGAGAAGATGGATACATCTTAGAGAATTACTGTAGATTATCTTAAATGCAATCAGGCAGTGATTCCATTTGCAGCTGTGGTTCCAGATGTGATTTCTTTGCTGAAGCAAATCAACACAGCCCCTTGGACCTGTTACACAGCTATTGATCTAAAATTGCTTTTGTCTGTATAACAATTTGCAAAGATCACCAGCAGCAGCATGCTTTTACTTAATACAATCAATAGTGCATCTTCGTAGTCTTGCCTTAAGGCTCTGTCAACACTCCTTCCCTCTGCCTTAATTTAATTCTCAAAGATTATGGTGATACAAAGTTTGGTTGGCTAATTTGGATTTGGGAGACAGCATATACCACAAACATGCTGCTCTACCATATTTACTGAGTAACTCAAAATGAAGCAAGAAAAGGCTCTGCAGTTAGTAGCACAGCAGTGCAAAATGCTCTTCTGCTTGAGGTTAATGAGCCGTCAGATCCAATAATATTTGATGTATCTGGAAATAGGGATGTTTGTGGAACTTCTGACAAACCCCTATAGGAGAATTGCAGCTATGATCTCCAGAGTTTTAAACAAAGCAGTGTCTACTTCTGCAGATATGTTTCTGAGAAACAGTTCCTGGAAGAATATCGAGCCTTGGTACAGTTGGAATGCTTGATCTTGGACCACCAAATGACCATGCAAATTTAGCTGCCATCATGAGATGAGTATTCAGTTATGCGTGAACAGCTATGATTTATCATTAATGGAAACCTGAGTTTGAGGTCAGGCTTAAGCAGATACAAAAGGCATAAGCAGTTATCTCATACGTTACTACACATATTCTTACTGCACTGACCCTCCCCCTTCAATGTATAACCAAGACCTTATGGGGAGATTCCTTATGCCTATTTGAGGACTGAAGAGTGTTCAACTTGGCTGAGGTAAATTCATGATCTTCTTGGTGTTGTCAGAGTGTGAAGATGTTTGTGTTTTATGTGAATGTTCAACAAAGGGCATCTACCAGAGAACCATCAATGTGGAAATGATGACCCCTACTCTGGTTGTCAGTTGGCTTCTTTTTTCAGCCACTCTCATTCTTGCTCAGTGGTCCTATTGACAGTGGCTAGGGCCACAGAAATAGAGACTCTTCCTGGGCTCAACAACAACATAGATGTCCCCTTAGCAAGACTGGTATGATTACTGCCAGTCCTGAGTGACTAACTTGATAACCACAAAGGCCAACACTATGTCCTCAATATGACACCATACCCATTTGGTGAGTGAGAGCCTCATCTAAGGGCAGGTTCATTACATTAGACAGATCTGTTTTAGTTATCTAAAAATTAAGATTTAAAAAAAATGCTTATTTATGTATTTTTGAAAGAGAGAGAGAGAGAGGCAGAGAGAGAGAGGGAGAAAGAGAATCCCGAGCGGGCTGCACACTGTCAATACAGAACCTGACGTGGGTCTCAAATGCATGAACTATGTGATTATGACCTGAGTCGAAATCAAGAGTTGAATGCTTAACCTAGGCACCCCTCCCCCACCAAAATTAAGATGTTTTAATGACTTATTGACTCTGTTAGGTTGACTTTTACTATTTAAGCTAGAAACCTGCATGAATCCTTGATTTCCATTTCTCTCTAGCTCTCCACTCTTTCCCCATCCCATATTTCTTATTGTTAGAAGGAACCTGTTTGGCATTACTCCATACGTTATGCTTTTCCACACCTTTGTGCCTCTGGAAGACACAGTTACTCTATTCTACATACCAAAATATATCTAACATTCACAATCCATCTCAAGTTCCATCTCGTTTAATTCCTGACAATACTTTATATGCATTTGTATCATAGTACTTCTCAGTCTGTGTGGTAAGAACATATTATGCATATTATAAATGTATATTATAAATGCATGTTTACTTTTACTGAACTGTGTGTACAATGAGGAGTTGACAATGCTCTCCCTTATTGCATTCTGCCCTTCTGCTTCCAAGTCAATGGTTATCATGTTAATGGTTCTCAATACATATTCATTGAGTGAGTGGAATATACTTCTCTTCCCATTCTTTTTCTTTTTTCCACTATATTGAATCACAATGATATTGGGGTCTAAAGGTCAACTTAATTAATGATAGTAAAGCAGTGTGACATATGAGAGACAAGCATTGGTCTTATAGTCAAAGGCCTAACTCTGGGATTTGTTAGCTGTGTGACCTTGACAAAGTCATTTGTTTAACTCCCCTGAGCTCCAATTCCATCTTTTCTAAACAGAGCCTTCTTTTAACTTTGTAATTCTACTGTTTCATGAGTTATATCAAAAAAGAAATAAATTATAAAATAGAATAAATAAATTAAAAATTTTTTGTATACTTTATTTTTACATACTTTAAAATAATTGCCTAAATATTGCAGATAAAAGCTTATTCTTTTCTTTTGAAGATGATAAATGCTTGAAACTTTGCTTGGATAGAAAACATAAATCTTTAAATAATTTAATATGCATTCATATATATGAATATGCAAATTTTACACAGGATTAATTTAAAACTGAAAATATTTATAACGTTCTATTACAAAGAATTTATCCTACATTTGAATCACTATAGTGACAAATCATGGCTATGAAGAATTCTTAGTTCTTTTCTTCATTCAGAAAAATCATCAGACATGAGGAACTAAATGCCTATTAGTTTATTCATTCCACTGACATGATGAAGGTATGTTATTCACCTTTTGCTTGTCCAAGTGTTTGAAAGTTTGCCTTTAGGCCAAAGTACATATTAAGAGATATGTGTGCCTCAATGCATGTTTTTATATTCTACCTCATAAAATTACTTTTACACAATTTCACTTATTGCATTGATATTATACAATCAGCATACCATGAGGGATGCTTTAGAAAATTAAGTTCATTATTGATGGATTGCCACCAAGATCATCCTTGGTATTTTCTAGATCCTGCCATTCAACATATTGTCCATGGACCAGCAGCAAGAGCTTATTAGAAATCAGAGTCACAAGCTCTAACTATAGATGTACTGTTAGAACCTCCTTCTAATTAGATCCCTAGATGATCCATCCACACATTAAAGCATGAGAAACACTGGACAACATCACCTAGTAGTGTCCTTTATATGAGATTTCACATAGAATTATTTTATCATAAAAATTATTGTAGGGGCGCCTGGGTGGCTCAGTCGGTTAAGCGGCCGACTTCGGCTCAGGTCATGATCTCGCGGTCCGTGAGTTCGAGCCCCGTGTCGGGCTCTGTGCTGACAGCTCAGAGCCTGGAGCCTGTTTCAGATTTTGTGTCTCCCTCTCTCTGACCCTCCCCTGTTCATGCTCTGTCTCTCCCCGTCTCAAAAATAAATAAAACGTCAAAAAAATTAAAAAATATATTATAATAAAATTATTATTATGCATACACATAATCAAGGGAAAAAACTGTGCTTCTCCAAAACAAGTGTTTTTTGGTTACAGTTGTTTTTTAAATTTTTGAGCACTGTGAATGTTGTGATTGATCCCGTTTCCCTCTGCCCTAGCCACATCTTATAGTTCATGTTACATCTGCTGAATACTATACGCAGGCATTTTTGAAGTACTTTTGTACATCATCCACATTTCCCTTTTGCCTCGATACTTTCAATTAAAAAATTGGTATGTGGTATATTGGATGCCTCAAATATTTTGTGGAATGAGGTGAAGTATAAAAAAATAAAACCAACATAAGCAGCCTAAATATTTCTAGGATTTGTTATATGACTTGAGTATTGCAAACCTAGACCACTCCCTCTTCGCCACCTACTCTTCTGAGCATCATAATTAATGTTCACTATGAGGATCTTGAAGGCACTCTGGGGGTTAGAGTTATCAGAGAAGTATTAATTATGCTCAGCACACTATACTGTACTTACTGAGCCAGAAACACGAACTAATATGTTTTATAAAGATTTTAAACAAGAGTGGAAAACCCAAAAGATTTCTGACTAAATCAGAACATTCACTTCAATTAAAACATCTCATTTCATGAGCACACTGGTGAATATCAGTCTTTTAAGTCTTTTATAGACAAATTATTTTTCTACTACTCTTTTTTTTTTTTTTACTGGGTACAATAATTTCCTAAGAATTTAGAAATCATTTACATCAAACACGTACTGATAAAACAAATAGCAGGTAAATTCTGAGCTAATGTCAGGCTATATATCTTTACCAGCAGGCAGCCAAATAGTTGAACTTACTGCCTCAGGAGGCCACTGAACCAACTATGGTGGCTGAATAATTTTATGACCAGTAATAAGGCTCACACGTTATACATGCTAAGAGAGGGGTAATCAAATCTTATGCTTCAGGGCATAAATTAATCACTGCAGGGGTCAAAAAAGAATCTCCTTTGCCCTATGAAGAGAATTGAATAATTAAGCAGTGGCTGTATTGATGTTTTTAAAGCCTTCTTCTTAAGGATCAGCACTGGTTTTAAGAACAATTCTGAGACTTCATGGGGGTGTTTCAGCTCTTGATTAGAAGAGGAGGGGCCCTACAAGTTGAGCAGTTTATTCTGGCAGACAGACAGGTTGGGCAGCTTCCTGATACCACACTGTTCAACCTGATTTTCATTAAAAGCTTCAAGTGCCTGCTGTTAAAATGTCTCCAGGCAGCTGGGGCAAATGGGCCTCCTCGCCTCTCTTGGAGTCTTGAGGTAGATTTTCATCTGTTTTAATCAAGTCTTCTTATAAGGTGGGGAGGGTTGTTTATTAATGTGTGAGGTTCATTCTCCCTTTTCTACAATTCATATTTTACATTTTAAAAAGGTATATTTATCTAGGATTGGAGAAATAAACCTTGAGTTCTTTTTCAGTAAAACAGGCTCAAGGGAAAACCTGTTAATCAAATGGCATTGAAGGCCAAGTGTGATCAACTACCTAACACATAAATCTTTTCAAGTTTGCCTACATGGTTATTGAATGAAGCATGTCAAACGTGGTTTTGCGATAATGCAAGGATACTGTATTCCATGGAAAATAAATTTTATTTCCTGTATCCTTCTGCTACACCTCCACATTCAGCAGTTTTAAATTTAGATAAAGCAAAATAACTTTCAAGTTGTATCCCAGTATTCCTAGTAAAGTAAAAACTGAAGAATGAATCATTTCTAAATAATGACTGCATATGTGTGACCTAGATAATACTCCTAGAGATGAAAAGAAAAACCTTATTGATGTACCTATTTATTGACTCTAATAGCCATCCTGATGCTTGTATATTTGGCTTTCTTTGCCTTTTCTCTGTTTTCACTTTGAAGTAAGTCAACTGTTATTGTGCTGCTAGTCCAGCAGCGGGTTAAATATATTTATTTGTGCAAAATAGTGTGATTTATCATTGAAGAATTTACTGTATCCTTCTGATGAGCCTAGCACTGAGGCACGCATGGAAGTTGAAATGAAAGAAGTGACTTTTCCCTTTAGAAGCTCATGGTCTTGTTGGGAATATGGAACATACACACTAAAAAAAAAAAGTTATGTCATGTTATAAGCAGTGTCAGGTTAAAGGTTAGGTAACTGGTGTCAGGAAGGCCTGTGTATGTTCAGAAAAAGGGAGATCAGCATGATCTGGCATGATTCATGGCAGGAGACAAGACTGCTTCTGGGCTTGAAGAGAATGCATGCTTTGTAGGGCTATGGGAAGATGGTATTGTGTATGGATATGAGAGTGTACATACGTGTATATGTTTGGGGAATCATGTGCATGGTGGAGTATGCACATTATTGCAAAATGAACAAAGACTTGGTTCAAAAAGGAGTTGAAAATGAACTGAGAAGGACTGAGGGTATATTTTAATGATAATATGGAACAGAGTTAGGTAGATAGGAGTCTGATCCTTGAGGAACTTGAATGCCAGACATTAGGAAACCACTGACTTTTTTTAGTAGACAGTTGGCATGTTGAAAGCATATTTTGGGAAGAATAATATTGTTACAGTATGGAAGGTAGATTTGAGCAGGCAAGGGCTGGTGTCAGGGATACTGGTTTGAATACCATCCAGTTGTGAGATAATTATGTTTATATTATTTGCCATTCACTTTCTGGTTTCACAGCCAGAGATTCTGATTTATCACACTGGCTTTTGTTTTTCTGAAAGCTCAAGATTGTCTTTTGTCAAAACAGAGATGAGAGGTGTTGTCCAATTTAGCAATATGTACTAATGTGACCACAGTATTGGTATTGCCTATTAGGTACTGGATTCAAGTATCTATATATTTAGATGGATGGTGAACACAATTAAGTATGTGTCCCTAGATCAGTGTTGAATTCAGGATGCCTAATTTCAGTATCAATTCTCTCTCTTTTCCCACAAAATATTCAATATTTTTACAAGGCTGTTTTCTTGAGTTAAGCATGCATTAAATATTTCATCTAGACAATAAATCTTTGTGTCAGCAACTATCATAATCTCACCAGATTTCATATTGCCACATTTTTATGATACTCTAAGATAGCAAAGTAAATCAACTGCTCAGACAAATGAGCAGTTCAAACTTTTTTGAAAAGTCAGTCAGTATTGGTACAGTGCCTATTGAATAAAGAATTCTTTCCTCCATATTCTGGGAAGATACAAAGGATTAGATGACTAATCTGTCCTTGGAAAGACTGTAATATAATGAGAGAAAGAGAAAAAGCACAAATTAAAAGATTAAACTAAAACTGGGGCCCCTGAGTGGCTCAATTGGTTAAGTCATCTGACTCTGGATTTTGGCTCAGGCCAAGATCTCATGGTTTGTCAGTTCGAGCCCTACTTTGGGCTCTGCCCTGAAAATACAGAGCCTGCTTGGGATCCTCTCTCTCTCTCTCTCTCTCTCTCTCCCAATCATGGGTCCCTCCCCCAATTGTGCTCTCTCTTGCTTTTTCTCTTTCTCAAAATAAACATATTTTTAAAAAAGATTAAACCCAAACCTGAAAAGACCCTTATAATAGTAATAGCTCTGAATCAAATAATCCTTGTTTCCAGACATTTCACAAACATCATCTCACTTACTTCTTGCATCATCCCCGTGGATTATATTGTTGGCATCCCTAATATTTCAGAGGAGGAGTCTGTAGCTCAGAGAGGTTGGCCATCTTATCTTGGTCACAGTCACACAATGGCAGACTCAGGATTTGAACTCATGATTCTCTTACCTTTTGTGCCAGGTCTCCATTGAGGATTCTATAATCAGTTGTGAAAAGGCAAAAATGCCAAAGTTATTGATTTTTAATACCAAATAAAGTGATTTGGCAAGTTATATAGAGTCTTGATTTGAAGGCAACTGGGATTGTGAGAAAAGAAAGTGACACAGAATAGATGAAAGTCTTCAGGAGAACATTTCAGATCAGGAAAATGGCAGACTTGTAATCAGAATACAATAAGGTTACAGGTGTGGGGCAGGGAGAGGTGTGAGGTGAGGTAAGAGGTGTGAGGTGAGGTGTGAGGTGAGAGATGAAGGGAGGTACATCCCCAAACTAGCAGCATTACTGGGACTTGAAATCCTGATTAGAAAATTTAGTGTGGGCTTATAATGGGATTTGCAAATGCGTATTGAGATGGTGGTGCCTTGTGGTGCTGAGCACTGATGGGGGTTCATGTGGTGAAAGAAAACAAATGGGAAGACAGGGAGAAGGGGCTGGCATCTCCAGGTGTTAAAAAGACTCAACTTATTTTTAATTTTTAAAAGTTTATTTATTTATTTTGAGAGAGAGAGAGAGAGAGTGGGGGAAGGCCAGACAGAGAGGGAGAGAGAGAAAATCTCAAGCAGTCTCGACGTTGTCAGTGCAGAGCCTGTTGTGGGACTTGATCTAATGAACCATGAGATCATGACCTGATTTGAAATCAAGTCAGATGCTTACCCAGCTGAGCTGCTCAGCTGCCTCTCAAATTATTTTTAAAACTTTCCTCATAGTAGTAAAGCAATGTGAACATCAGGTGAATGTCAGCTTCCTGCTTTTTATATCATACACCCCGAAACATCAGGAAGCCCTCTCATGTATTTGCCCTTCGAGATGGCTCTGGATAGAACTTTAATCTATAATTCATTGTATAAAAAGTACTAGAGAAGGGAATTTAGCTAATATAATTTTTCAAACCTTGGACTCTGGGATTAGGATTAATGGATCAAGAAAAAAAAAAGAGCACTGACATTGTTTCATAATCTCATGAAAAGGGCAGTTTAACAAAAATATTTACTTAGAAAACTTACAATGCAATTTATAAGTAAGTATAGCAGATTGATCCAATTTATTGTATCAGATAGCAATAATTCAAAAGAATTCTACCTACACATTACAGAAGGGTACACAGTAAAGAAAGTATGGTTCTATCCTTTCATTGATTTTTAGCCATTCTGAATTCCTTGGCCTTTGGAATTAAATGGTTATTGAGGCATATTTGTATTTCTAAGCTGGTGAAACATGAAGGGTAACTGAAGAAAAAAACAGGGTGTATATTCAACTGGTATGCACCAAAGTTAAAATACTTAAATACTTTTGTATGGGTTGGTAAATAATCATGCCCTGAACCACTGGTGTGTCTCCCCCAACCTCCACCCTACTACTCTGCTGGGCACTCTGGCCTCTCTGAACTCTGGTCTACCCCCAGGATAATTTCCTTACTTCCCTAAGGTCCAGCATCTAAAGGGTTGACTAGCATGGCAGAAAGCCTCTAGGACATGACCTGCTGCCCCAGCACCCATCCTCATGTACAGTTGTTAACCATTTAACATGCCAAGTAATTGGTTGAATGTGATTGAAAATGCAACAGTTTCTTCTCATATTCAAGTTGTGCTATTCCTGCATCTTTCTATGTCTCCTTTTGCTCCCTTAATAGGCTCCTAGAGGAGCATAAAAACATGACCTAGGGGATGATACATCCTTGGTCTTGAATTAAGGATGCTTCCACATACTAATTTTGCATGTTCTTGCCCTTTTTTATGCTACCATTTGTGAATAGGATTGAATAATGACAATCATCTTTTTACAATGTTCATATATAGGTTTAAATGGCTTTGAGATGAATGGATTCTAGATTTTTCTGATAAATATTAAACCATAAAATTAAAAAAATTGGATTGTGTATGTATACATGTACGAGTGTGAGTGTGCATATATAAAAACCCACATTAATATGTCTGTGTACACACACACACATACATATTTACACATTAATTTTGGCTTGATCAGAGTTTAAAAAGTCATAACTATTAATACTTAACATACTAATGTATTCCTAGCACAATATTTCTTTAGGTGCTTATATCATTCCTTATGTGTGGCACTGTTCTTCCTTTGCAGTTCTCCTTGAAATGCACTTGCCCTCTCTCAAAATAGAGTATTTATACAGTCATACTTAATGTGAAAAAGGGATCTTTCTTTGCACATATTATATGTAAAGCAGGCTTGAACTCAGCTTTTGATTAAAACGTAGTTGTGTGGCCTTCTAGCTCAGCTTTAATTGCATTTAAAATTCCTTTCCGCACCCATACTGAAGATGGCAAACCAATATTAATAAAGTCGGCTTAGAGCAGTTCAGCACCTGAGCAACAGCTTCTTGACAAAAGTTATTTACCTAACTAGAGTTTCATTTCAAAGTTAACATGTCTCTGTGCCACTTGAATAAGGCACTCATCAGAAAACTCTGTTAGACATTTTAACCCAGTTTAATTTATTCCCTGAAAGTTTAATCCTCTGCTGAAAAGAGTGGTTGCAAATTTTCCAGAGTCACAATCCACTGAAGTGAAAAATGTTTAATGACATCATAGGTACTGAGCTTCAAGAGTTTAGTTAAAAATCTTCTTCAAAATGTAAAACAGAGGGCAAAAGTTAATAGGATATTTTATATAGTTATATTTCAATCCTATTCCAAATCTTTCTAAAGTCACTTGCATCTCTACCATTAAAGCTGTATGAAATGAGTTACTTAGACATCTCCAGGGAGTAGGGGAAAAAAAAAAAACACTTAAATTTTAAACCATAAAAGCAAATCTCTTCTGAGCCTTGACATTTAAGTGGCTCATTCAGTCATTTTACATTTTATAAAACTCGCTTTGTAATCACATCAGCCAAACAAAGCAACTATTAGGTGCTGACCACCCACAGCGTTCTACCCAACTGTATGAGAAAGTGGCCCATAGTGCACAACACTGGGTGCTTTGGCGCCCATGTAGCATCAACTCAGACTTAATTTTTTACAGTAAATTGTGCAACAGAAGCCTGTTTATCTGTTATTGAAATATTTTTGGTTTGACTGCCAGAGAGTGAGGATAAAAACAGGGGAGGAGAGAAAATAAAATCTGAATTGACTTTGTTTTTGGCACAGTAGAAAGCATTTTAGTCCTCTTTATAGTCTCCTAAAAATCTAATTATTCATTGGCAGATATACCTTTATAGCACAACTGGGTAGTTGTTCTAAAGTATGCAAAGCACAAATTTCAGATTTCATAGGCGATAATGACCACTTTATAGCCTGTCAGGTCATGGCCTATTTGGCCTACTTACAGAGATATTGCTTCATGGTTCAGTACTCTGATGTCTCCAGGCCAGCGAAGGTGTCGTTGACATAATAGAAAGTAAGAGTTTCTGTGCAACTCTAATGAGATGCTTTGTAGAGAATAGATCAACAATGTCGTGGCTTGGGTAGTACAACTCTGATGGGGACATTGGGTGGTATTTCTCTCTCCTGTATCATGAAAGAAAGGAAAGGAAAGGAAAGGAAAAAAAAAGGGGAAAGAAAAAGGAAAACAAAAAAGGACAGGAAGGAAGGAAGAAAACAAATAAAAATCTATGGTTTGAATCAAGTTTCTTTATAAAGTCATACTTTCACATTCTAATACTAGGATTATTTGTGCAAATCATATTATGCTTGGAGTATTACCACTTCAAAAGGATAACAGTTCTTTGGTTGCCAAATGACTTGGAAAGTCATCATTTAGGCAATTCCCATGGACAAGGGCATCTGCCTTAAGAATTGGGATGTGAGCCCATGGCCTGGCTTGAGTCCATACTCTTACCACTATGCCAAGATACCTAAAATGTGCAATTTTTTCTACATGAATTTAAATTATGTAAATTAAATTCTTTCATATAAAGTTAACTACATGGATCAATATAGCCATCTGATGAGTAAAAATAAAACAAATTAAAGGAAATGTTATTAATATCTACCATTTATTGAGGAGAAACATTCATATACATGGTCTCTAATTCTCAAAATAAAGCTGGGGCAAGGGTATTAGTATCTCTAATTTACAACGAGAAAAAAAAATTGAGGTTTAAGAGTATGGCTTTGAAATTGTCATTTGGCCATGAAACACCTGCTTAATATATAATTCATTATTTGCACACCTGAGCACCTGGTGTGGAATGAACAGTGTGATTTGCCAGTTAATTTCTTTGTGTGTGTGGAATGATGATTTAGATTACACTTGAACTTGAAGTTCTATATTCAAGATTGAAATATGAGGATACCCCTACTTGGTCAAGGTCAATTGGCTCATGCCTCTTCAAGGAACTGAATAATCATGTTCCTGTTAAATAACAATAGATAGTATTACCACCTTTATTTGGTAATGGTAGAACCACCCTGGGATTTGGGGCCAGAACCTGAATTTTCCTTCCTGGATATGTGATTCTAAGGAAGACTTTTTGCCAATGGGCCTTTGTTTCCTCCAATTTATCATGGAGCTATTGGTGTCTCCATCCCAGGAAGGATTTTGGAGATCAATTCACTCATATAACATGTTAATATATGGTGAAAATGATAAACACTATGCAAATATTACTTAAAAAATCTTTAAAAAAATTTTTTTTAATGTTTATTTATTTTTGAGACAGAGAGAGACAGAGCATGAATGGGGGAGGGGCAGAGAGAGAGGGAGACACAGAATCGGAAGCAGGCTCCAGGCTCTGAGCCATCAGCCCAGAGCCTGTCACGGGGCTCGAACTCACGAACCGTGAGATCATGACCTGAGCTGAAGTCGGACGCTCAACTGACTGAGCCACCCAGACTCCCCCAAAATCTTTTTGATTAAAACAAAATAATATCATCCTTAGACTGATAAGTTTAGTGAACCCAGAAAATAGATTAAAAAAACACAAAAATTAGTTTCATTAAACAAATTGTGAAATGGAAGAGGGCATAAAATGACAAAATTTTATGAGTTTATTATCAAAAATAGAAAAACAATGATATACAAAGCGAATTAATTACCTGTAAAATTATATTAGTCTAAATAATTTAACAAGGCTATGCTTTAGCATACTATAATATTATTCTCTCTGCACCTACTCAAAAGCATGGCTTCCTATACTCTCAAATCAAGGAACACTCTTTTCCCACTATCATCTTTGTCAACCGTGATCCCTAGAATTTTATTATAAACTGATTTTCAGTGCACAGCAGACAAATTGAGAAATATTTTACAAATTAATTAACTCAAATCTTTACATTTTACAAGAATGTAAAAGAAAAAGAAACAGAAAGGCTGCTGAAGCGTTATGACAACTAAGTGTAATGCATGATATTGCACTGGATCCTGAACCAAAAAATTAGTAAACATAATGGATATTATTGAAACAACAGATGGCATTTAATATTGACTATAGATTAAGTTATAGTAATGTATCAAGGTTAAATTTACTGATTTTGATAGTTGTATTATGGTTATAGAAGAGACTGTCATTCGTCTTAGGAACTATTTCAGACTTCTTTTTAAAATTGAGGTATAATTGACAGAACATTACATTAGTTATAGGTATACAACATAATGATCATATATATATATATATATATATTATATATAGTGAAATGATCACCACAATGAGTCTAGCTAACATTTTACACTATACATAGTTACAAAAATTTTTTTCTTGTGGTTACAAATTTTTCCAGAACCCTTTTACAGATAAGTGGGCATGATGTCTCCAACTTTGAAAATGGATGGCTTGGAAAAAAATCTATATACATATATACATACATTTTTACATATATAAGAGAAAAAGAGAAATATAAACAATGAAATGAAATTAGTGAATCTGAGTAAAGAGGATATGTAAGTTTCTTATAACTTTTTGTAAGTTAGAAATTATATCAACATTTTAAAATTACAGAAATATAAACATAAATACCATTTCTACGCAGATTCAGATTCAGATGGATCATCCTCACAGTGTATCTAAAGAACCAAGACCACTTGGTAAAAGATGATCTCACTTAAAAATGCACTTCTTGACTGTTTAAAACTAATCTCTACTTTCAGAAAAAACACATAAATTTCACATCTTCCTTTTAACATGTCAAACTATGAAATAAATATTTTGAATCAAATCAAATCAATGGTACATTTCAAATATGCTATTTAATGCTGTACACATTCCAACTCCCACCCCCCACCCCCAACACACACCAATTGCAACGTGATTCTCAGCAAGATTACAGCTCACATTACTGGCTTTTCGTTAGCATTCCCTGTTGAGAGTCACTGACTCTCAAAGCTCATTGCAGAAAGGGGAGGGCTCCAAAATACTCAGACTGTTATTTATTGAAAAAGTACTGATGTAGGTTATCTAGAATGAGCAGGCATACAGAAAGATTTGAAGTGAGTAAAATGACTTCCCTGAGGTAATTTTTGAAATGTTTGAGATCATAGTTACTTAACAAATGCTTGTTGATGTATTTATAAAAGAGAGAAACTGGTGCTTCAACTTTGCTTCAAAAAAAAAAAATCTTGGGGCACTTGGGTGGCTCAGTAGTTTGAGTGTCCGACTCTTGATTTTGGCTTAGGCCATGATTCCAGGGTAATGGGGTCGAGCCCTGTGTCAGGCTCTGCACTGAGCATGGAGCCTACTTAAGACTCTCTCTTTCTCCTTCTGCTCCTCTTCCTGGCTCATGCACTCTCTATATAAACTAAAAATAAAATTAAATAAAAATTAAAAAAATAAGTTTTCTGAAAATAGAAACTGACAAAGTTTTTGGAAACAAATCTAAAGCACTTTCTCTTTTAGAGATGGAAGAATAATTCTGTGTTGTCATTTGCTTTAACCGGTTACTGTGGTTTCCTCGTTTCAATTCTTTCTTCCTACAGAGCAGTCACTATTCAGACTTAAATGTTGGTAGGTTTGTGTACACAGGCAACCCCAGGGACCCCAAGCTACAATTGCCATGAAGTGCCTTTTGTTTTAGGGTTGGCACATGGTGCCATATTTCCATAGTAGCCCTTCCTGTCACAAAATTAAGAAACCCTTTAACAAAAATAAGCCAGTTCCTTCTTTTGAAGTTGACTCCCTGATTTCTAGAGCTTCGACAAACTCTGAAGGAGATATCAAGTACCCACTTTCAATAAAAGTGAACTTTGGAATACAGGAAAAGTGGACCAGACAATAGGAAACCTTCACTACAATTTTAACTCTGCCCCTAACAATCTTGTAAGATTTAGGGCAGTTACTCAGCTTCCTGAGTTTTAAAACATTTTCCAGGGAGGTCTCTTTAGCTTCAGATGTTTTGGGATTGTAACTCTCAACAGTTGTGGATTTTTGCAATATGAACACAAGGCAGAAATGTCACAGTCATATCGCATTTATTTATAATCTATCAATTCTAGAGTAAAGCCAAAAATGCCTTTGAGACTCACATTTTTTAATAACAATTTAATTTGTACTGTTAATGGACACTTTTACAGTTTAATTTTGAGACTTTGCAAACACACCCATAAAACTGGTGGCATTGCTTCACATTTATAAAACCTACTACATTTTCCAAGCAAATGGCATTTATGCAAAGAAATAGCCTAACACATGTCTGTCTGTTTCAAAGCAATTATTATTTGTCAATACAAATGTACACTTGAATAGTGCAAAGAAAATGCCCCCAGAAAATTTGGCAGGCTCTTGTTGAAGGAACTTCTGCTTTTAGAATCCCATCAGCATTTTCTTTCATTATTATATTTAGGATCAAATTTCCAGAAATTCAAGAAAGAAAATTCAGATAATGGTACTAAGTTTCTTGTCATCTGAGAGACCATACTTGTTTTGTTAAGTCTTTCTGATGTTCATCAACCTCCAAAATAAAGTTATGTTCATCTAGGTAATACTGTTCTTATTCACTTTTCACTTTTATTTAAATGAAAATTCTTATAGTTATTCGGATATTTTTTCTGCAATATTTCTGACTGGTTGTAATGGCCTGTAGCAGCCACTGACTTGTATTTTCCTAGAAAAACATCACCTTTTCTCTTGTATCACTGCATTTTTACAGAATTACACAAAGCCTCCACAAAGGCTTACAATATAAACACGTTTATCTGTGTCAGAAAATGAGCTGTTCATCTGCTTATGCAGCAAGCTCATCAGCAAAAGGATATCATTATGTGTGGATAGGCACTCCATTCAAAAATGCATTTATTCATTCAGCCAACATTTGTAGAGCACCTACTTGGAAACTGACATTTTATTAAGTGTAGTAAAAAGTAGTTACCAAGACATTGGATGGGTTTATCATGGAGATAACAGTTCATGGAAAGGAAAGAAGGAAGGAAGGAAGGAAGGAAGAAAGAAAGGAAGAAGGAAGAAGGAAGGAAGAGGGAGGGAGGGAAGGGGAGAAAGAGAATGAGTGAGAGAGAGAGGGAGAGCAAGGAGGGAAGGTAGGAAGGAAGGAGTAAATATAGATAATGGTGTTACTTTCATGAATGAACAGTACAGGGCACCCTGAAGGGATCAAAGATTACTAGGGAAATGAAGTTTAAACTAGGCTATAAAATAAGTAAGATTTAACTAGGCAAATGGGAATGGATTCTAAGGATTCCAAGGATGGGGAAGCAGCCTATGCAAAGGTCCTGAAGTTGGAAGAAAGAGAACATGTAAAAAATGCATTCAGATATGATCAGAACTCTAAGGCCAAAGGAAAGCATAGCCAAGATTAGGCTGGAGATGTAGAAATAGGGTGCACTGACCTAGACTAGTTCCAAACAAATAAATATAAGAGTCTTAATCCTTAACACACTATCTGTTAGGAACTGAAGATGTACAAGAGCTTCTTTAGTTGGTGATAATTGCTGTAGGAGTTCATTGAGCAACAGCAGCTCCTTCCTGGTCTCTGCAACTCACAGAAGAGGTGGCTCCCTGGGGCTGTGTCACTCAGCAGTGACTACAAAGTTTCCTGCTCTATCTTCTTTTTTAAAGAGCTCCGGAACCCTTCATGATAACAATTCTGACTTCAGCACCACGAATAAAGACAGCTGTCAGATGTCCTAGTTGTGCCCTCTAGTGGCAACTAGAGTGTTACCCAGCTCTTCTGAAAAGGATAAACTGCCTCTCAGAGTTTGGAAGTAAGTGAACGTAGGGACATACTAGGGAAGGAAATTCTACCCTAACAACCTATCCTTCTTTCAGTTATCCTATGATACGTTATATCCAAAGTTTTCATGGCAGTACAAATTACTAATGCTGTAATAAGTCATTTTAAAGTTCATTAGTCTGTTCAATAAATGGTGTTGGAAAAAACAGACAGCTACATGCCAAAGAATGAAACTGGACCACTTTTTTACACCATACACACACAAAAAAATTCAAAATAGATTAAAGATCTAAATGTGAGACTTGAAGCCATAAAAATCCTAGAAGAGAGAGCTTAGGCAGTAATTTCTCTGACATCAGCTATACCAACATTTTTCTGGATTTATCTCCTGAGGGAAGGGAAATAAAAGCAGAAGTAAACTATTGCGATTACATCAAAATGAAAAGCTTCTACAAAGGGAAGGAAGCGATCAACAAAAGTAAAAGACAACCTACTGAATGGGAGAAGAAGATAGTTGCAAATGACATATCCAATAAAGGGTTAGTATCCAAAATATATAAAGAACTTATGTAACTCAACACCAAAAAACTCCAAATAATCCAATTAAAAATGGGCAGAAGACATGAACAGACACTTCTCCAAAGAAGACATACAGATGATCAACAGACACATGAAAAGGTGTTCAACATCACTCATTATCAAGGAAATGCAAATCAAACCTAGAAGGAGATCACCTCATACCTGTCAGAATGACTAAATTCAAAAACACAAGAAACAAGTGTTGGCAAGGATATGGAGAAAAAGAAACCCTTGTGCACTGTTGGTGGGAATGCAGACTGGTGCAGTCACTGTGGATAATAGTATGACAATTCCTCAAAAATAAAAAATAGAACTACCCTATGATCCAGTAGTCCCACTACTGGGTATTTACCCAAAGAAAACAAACACATTAATTCAAAGGGATATATGCACCCCTATGTGTATTGTGGGATTATTTACAATAGCCAAATTATGGAAGCAACCCAAGTGTCCATCAATAGATAACTGGATAAAGACGATGTGGTATGTGTATATATATACATATATGTATGTGTGTGTGTGTATATATATATATATATATATATATTGGAATATTATTCAACCATAATAAAGAATTAAATATTGCCATTTGCAACAATATGTATGGAGCCAGAGAGTATAATGCCAAGCTAAATAAGTCAGAGAAAGACAAATACCATGTGATTTCACTCATGTGTGGAATTTAGGAAACAAAACAAATAACAAAGGGAAAAAGAGAGAGAGACAAACCAAGAAACAGACTCTTAACTATAGAGAACAAATTGATGGTTATCAGAGGGCAGAAGGTTTGGGGGATGGGTGATCTCTATCACCTATTTCACCCAAATAGGTGATGGGGATCAAAGAGTACACTTACTGTAATGAGCACTGAGTTACGTATGGAATTGTTGAATCACCATATTGTACACCTGAAACTAACATAACACTGTATGTTAATTATATGAGAATTAAAATTCAAAACTTAATACAAGTGAAAAAAAGAACAATAATAAACAGGTATCTAATCTAAACTGAAGAAAAAAGTTACATTAAAGGCCAAGGGGATTTTAGAGCTCTGACTGTAGACATATTTTCATTTAAACTCCCATTGTGACTTCACTTACAGCATCCTGTCATTTTGGAGCTCTGTTTACTCCATTCCTTTCATGATCTATATCTCCCTATACCATAAACTTTGGGTGAACATCCTTCTTTGATTTAGTGACACCGCTTACTTAGTTCCCTTGATGACAATAAGAGCAAAGTTTTTTTTTTTCTTTTTGGACTCCAGGCATGCCACTATATCTGATTAATTGGATCATCATTAAAGATGATCCAGAGGCCATCTTTTTTCTTGTTTATGAAATTTCTCTGCCTAAATATCCTTTTCCATCTAGCTCTTTGGTATGAGATTCCACATGCCATGAGAATAGCGGAGAGGGGTTGGTAAAGACCAACGTGAAATCTAAACCAGACAGTGGACAATAGGTGCATTTGGTTCCAAAGCTGACGGGCACTGGATAAGAGATCTGTGGAGGATAGAGTCTGTTTACCCAGTGCTAGGAATCTTACAAGAAAGAAACTGAAAGTCAAAGAATGCCTGCCAATATTTTGGGAGGGGTTTTAGAAAAACAAAATAGAGCAAAACAAAACAAAACAACAGGCTACTTTAAGAGCTTTCAAGGGATTTTATTATTTTGTTTTGTTTTGTTTGTTTGTTTGTTTATTTGTTTTTTTTTTATTTTTGTGGACACACTGGCCGTTGAAGATCCCTGTGCATGAGTTGTGTCTTCCCTGAGCTACGTTTAAGAGCCACTGGGGCCTGGTGCTCTAGGTGTATGTGTCTTTACCACATCTTTGGCTAAAGCATGATCCAAAAATATTTATTTACTCAATGTCAAAAGTTATTACATAACTCAAACTCCATCATCATCAACTTTTGATGAAATGGTGAGGGGTCCATTTTCCTTGCTAGATTTTGTATCTTCTCAGAACACTGTATTTGTTCCATTTGAGGAAACTGGGGATTCCTAGTCCACAGGATTTTTATGGTAGTATGGAGGGACTGTATTTCTAGGATTTTAGCCCCTATTATATTTCTGTGTTGGCTGTCTGGCTTGCTGTCCACTCTGTAACTGGGAAGCTCTTAGCAGTGCCCACACACTGTAGCCTGATATGAATGATGTCCTAGAAGAATTTTTGAACCTATCTAGGACCTAAATGGCAAAGGGATGATATTGCCCTATAACTAGTTTCTATCACTTCTTTTATATAGTTTTTTTGTCTCTATTGAAATGTTTCCAGATCAATCTCTTGATAATCAGAGGGTAAGTAGGTATATTGTCTCAAAAAATATCAAAGTCCTTATTCCTCAAGAATTTGAGCTTCTTTTGGATAAGGTGTACTATTATTATTACTCAATATGTAGATATAAGTTACTGAAAATAGGGCTGTAAGGTGAATCAGTCCTTCCTCTTTTGGTTCATGCTAGATAGGCATGCACTTTGACCTTCATTACCATCCATATAAAAAGCCTTTTTTTTTTTTTTTTAAGGAAAATCACTCATATTAACCTTCATTTCAGAAAGAAAGACACTGGATCTAACCAGCCATTCCTACATATGCAACATTTCTCTTTTCCTCAAAGACATCTGGATTTACTGACAAATTCAAATCTCTTTAAGGGTGATGAAAAAATGATGCTGAAAATGATGCTGAAATGGCTTTATTTAGCCCAGAAATACTCTTTCAACATGTTATTTTAGACATTTTGTTCATCATATTAACCACATACCCAGAGGTCTTTACATGAGCTACTCCTTATGTAGTCTAAATGGAAGTAATATAAAATACTAACAAAAGAAGCAACTTTTGCAATGCAAACCTGGGTAATCCATAGTTACACTCTGAAAGAATGGGTTAAGTGAGGCTAAGTGGAATAATTACATTTAATTTCTCATTAATATCAATGTGTTTATGTGTCAAAACTTACATTAGTTTATACAGCAAGCATGAGGGAGGGGACAATGTTTTCACAGGATGAAAAACTGTATTTCTCAGTAACAGAAACTATTGTTCATGCCTCTTCATAAGGTGTGTTTTTCCCCTGCAGTTAAAGAACGAAGAAGATTTTTAATATAATTTCTTAAGAGTACCTGTAGGAAAAGGAACCAAAGAGAAAGCTAATGATTATGGTTATACAAACTTGTGAGGAGCTCAGTTATCCATGACTCACACCAATTTCTAATATAGTGATGTTGAGAACAGTTAGTACCCTATGTTAGAAGTGAGCCATCCTCTGTGGAAACATGAGAACTCATGGGGTAACATACCTAAAATTCTTAGCCATTTGAGCATTCTTCAAACTGACAGGGACACCACGTTTCTAGTTTTTGAGGATGACATGGAATGTTCAGTCTGGTCAGGAGGTCTTCTTTTAAAATTATTATGTTAAAGATAAATTATTGCCCACATTTGCCAATACTAAATCATAATGTAATCAGCATGGTCCCTTATCACCGCCTACTGCTAAAGATGACCACAGAGTTGTTACAATTATGCCAATTTTCATCTCAGTTTGTTTGGATCATTTGAGCAGATGTAATGTCTCTAGTGAGAACCAGGAATAGAATAGCAGTGTGCATTCTGAAAGGCTTGTTTTTCTTTTCTTGAGGGTTTCATAACCAAGCCAAGCATAATAGCTCTCACATGTCGAACTCATACTGTTTCCCCTATTTTTATGTGTATTACATATAAAATCTTCTACTTTATGTTCATGAAAACCCAATGAGTGGGGTATCATCTCTATTTTCTGTTGGAGAAAATGTCGTCCTAAAGAGTCACTAATGATAAAATAGCAGATTTTGGAGTTAGTCCTGCGATCTCTGACTGCAAAGCCCATTTTCTTAGTTTGTATGCAGTACAACCTCATAGCACCTACTGGGTTAAAGGAGAAGCACAAAGTTCCTTCTCTGCTTTTTCATTGTTAATGCAACACTGTTGCTCCTGGAGCACTGCTTTGCAGCATAAGGAAATGATGTGTTTTTGATGTATTAAAACACTAACCCATTTCCTCTGGCTTATCATATATAATAAAATCACTTCAGGTATTGTCAATGTCAAGTGCAGCCTCAAAACTTTCAAGAGAGAAATCTCTTAAGGCCATATGTACCAACCCCTCCCCAGTCTTGACTGTGACTAAATGGTTAATGACCTTAACTGTTGAAATAGATGTAAGTAAGAATATAAACCATACAGGTAATTTATACAGTGGTTACTGTATGGGAGGTATTCCCTCCCCCAAGTTACAAAATGTCATACTGTAGAAGAACATCCCTCAAAGAGTTTATAGACCTCTTGGGAAAATTTGATGAAAAGCCTCATATATCTAGAAATATCTGCATGTTTTTCTCTGAACTAGCTAAGAAACAGGCTGGAGATTGCACAATGCCTGAAATAGAGAAAATTTAAATTACTTTTTGGAAAGAAAAACGTTAAGCAGAACAAAGTGAATTAAATGATGAACATTTGACCCAGTGTAAGCCTATGTCCAATAAAGACATTTTAAGGCATAGACAACTTAGTTTATCCCCTCTGAACGCTTTCTGAAAGAATCACACAACTCTATACATCAATAAAAATTAAAATCCAGCTCAAGGGAGGAAGGAGTGAGATATTTGAAACAACAATGGCAGAAAAAGTAGTAGAATCAAGGTTAAAAAACAACTATAGGTAACCTGACTGTGAAATAATGTAATGATTAAGGATCTATCAAAAAAGGTAAACAAAAAGTGGAAGTATAGTACATTCATATATAAAATTCTATATTCCCCTTTAATAAAGATGATATACCTGGATGTATAAGAGATATGTCTCTCTAAAGTATTTTGTTGATGGGAAAGTATACAATATAATTCACAAAATATGACACTATATACATAGTATTTATATATGAAAAATAGTTGAGATATTTATAAACAATATACACCAAAATTTTGACAGATTTTTACCTCTGAAGAGAGAGATGGGGTTGTAAGAGAGAAGAGGTTGATGATGAAGCCAGGCTTTTACTTTTCATTTCATAAATTCTATAATGTTTGAATATTCTTATAAACACATTAATGTAGAATTTCATATTTAAAATAATTTTAAGAGTAAAAGACATAGCCTGTGGAATAATAGGGAGTAGCTTTTTCACTTAACAGCAGTAATCTGGTCAAGCTCTTTTTGAGTTTTTATATCCCCATCTGTAAGCTGAGGATAACAATATTGACTTCAAAGTGTGTGTGTGTGTGTGTGTGTGTGTGAGAGAGAGAGAGAGAGAGAGAGAGAGAGCAAGTGTGTTTGAATAGTTTAAATACAATACAATGCCATATCTGAAAACTAATTACAATGACTGGAATATAGTGTGCCCTTAGCCAATAGCAGCTAATAGTATGCAACATATTGTCAACATAGCAAATCATAAAATTATTAAAATGAAGTAATCATAGAGCAAGACCACTTTGTTGATTAGTTATTCAATGTTGAAAGATATTGCTTAAGCATCAAGTTGTTTAAAATTTTTGGCTTAAGTATTCATACAGTTGATGAAATAAATACATAATTTTCAAAATAATCTTGAAATTATTTATATTGAATAGTAATAGATCGACAGAAAAATGTGCATGTTAGTAGAAATTAAAAGGCATCTTATCACAACATCTGGGGAAACCTCTAGCTGGAGATAGTACACGTAGAGGAGTGAAATGTTTATATACCGTCTCATAAGGCCAGGAGCATAATGGAGGTGACAATATAGTAGACGGGTGGTTTATTTTCCCAAAGTGGTATCATTGAAAAGTATTTTAAAAGGTGATGTAGGACATTGTGATTGTAAGCCTTTAATGAAAAGGTATTAGAAAAAGCGATGTGAAAGTATGGCCCTAAAATATACAGAGAAAGAGCTAGATCAAAGTGTGGTAGCTCTTATATCTTACATTCTGCCATCTGAGGTGTATTTTCTTCTCAGCCCCATGCCCAGATCCTGCCCCAGACATTTTCCCTTCATGTTAGATCCAAGCTCTGTCTGTGTTTATGGTTGCAGGAAATGACCCTTCTCTTTGCACCTATTTTTGGATGTTTTTTAATGTATACTTTCAATTTCATACATCTAATTATGTTAGGAATCTTTATTATCGTTAGGGATTCTAAGACAGTGAGAAAGACAAACACATATAATTTGTGGAAATGGTATCATTGGGCTGGCAAGCCTGCTCCTTTGGAATGGGCGTTGGTGACTTTTGACATGGCAAATTATACTGTCAGAAAGTATATTTGCTGTTTTCACTGGTATAGAATAAATTGCTTGTAGAAAAAGTTCATGATGCTTTGTGTTTTTAGAACTGAGTTCATTAGAGGTTGTCAGCTTTTTCATTTGTACTCATCTTTATGCCATAGTCTTCACCGCTTTTGTTACCACTCAGATATACTGACATCAAAGAATCTTCAGGTGACTTTTAAAAAGAAACTTGTTATTATGTTCATAATATCAATAGTAGAGGGTGTTCTGGATGTAACGTTTCTTTTTACTAATATCTTTTTTATTCGGTAAGATTCAAAAACTTTCAATTTTGTGTGTATATGTATGTGTTTCAAAAATGAAAGTTCTTAAGATGTAAAGCGATATGATAGAACGAGACAGCCAGTGATTCCTGACTGCAGCTGGGAGCGGATGCATCAAGCTAGTTGCTCTTTCTCATCTAGCATCATGTCTTCACCACCATGAAAACGAGCTTCAATAAGGTCATTAGTAGTGGATTCAAAAGTCAAGAGGATTCTCTCCAGGTGTTTACACTTTTACACAAGACTTTTACTTGGAATTTGAATCTTCCCGTGCCTGTCTTTACTCTCCCCAATTTTTCTTTGTTTCTATAACATTATTTTCTTTCTAATAGCCTCCTTTGTCTCTACCTAGCCTGGATCCTCTCCTGTTTGTCCTCAAAGCATTGGCATTACATATTGTTACCAGCCTTCTTCCGTATCCCCATGTTCTATCTGCAGAATGGCATCTATTCATACTACAAAATCAACATCACCATCTCACACGTTTCTCCAGACATTCAGACCCATGTTATCAACTTTCTTTAGATAGCACCACTGGAATGGCTTGCAGGCACCTTAACCTCCAGTTTTCCTCTGAGATTTAATTATATTTTCCAGCTAACTTGTTACCTTTGTATTCCCTGCAGATGCCAGGAAACTCGTTAATTCAACTTTTCATATTCCTGCTTAGCCAAAAAATCATCCGGTTGAGTTAATCCTACCTCTGAAAGATTTCATATCCATTTTTTATCTTTTTCTTTTCCATTGCCTTGGTTAAGCCTCATTTTACTTTCTCAAATGAAATATCACAATTAGTTATGTAATGAATCATTCTACCAGTCATTCTTCCTTCAAGGTCTCTCCCTTCAATGTCTAATCAGGGATTCTTCTAGAACTGGAATGACCTACTTAAAAGCAAAACAGAAAAAAATTTAGTGCTTCCACATTACCTATAAGATTAAGTTTCAGTGCCTTAGTAGGAATATCACGATATGACCCTAGCCCACCTTCTTCAAGTTCTACCCACTTCTTACAACTTCTTTTCCTTCCTATCAGAGCTCCCTAAGGCTCAGCAATAAGGAACTATTTTCCATTCTTACATTTAACATGTCCCATCTAAGCTCTTTGCTTTTACACAGTATGTTCCTTATGTTTAGAAGATCTCCTTAAGCTTATTTTCTCTCTGTTGAACTCCTAAACATCTTTTATCTCCAAGATCTGAGGATTATTTCTACTGTTACATCTTCTCTGTCTTTTAACTTTGATTTTAACTACTAGAATGTTGTATACATCACACTGTTAACATGCTTAATTTATTTTCCCATTAGACTGTGAACTTCTTGAGGGCAAGGACCATGTTTCATTTATCTTTGTATTTCTATTATTTAACTCAATATTAGCAGAGTTTCACTATATGGTTATTGAACTAATAAAACAAAATAAATCAGGATGCTATGCTCGACAGGTCTGGGGAATTTCCTAAAGACCCAAAGGAAGGGAAGGGAAGGGAAGGGAAGGGAAGGGAAGGGAAGGGAATGAGAACAGAATATTCCAGACTGTGTTGTTGACAGTACAGCTGAAACCTGCTTTGATTCTGTGCTCAAACTGAGATGTTCTGGAGAGGTGTCTTGACAATCAGCACCAATGGAAGGCTTTCACATTATAAATAAATTCATTGCATTTGGTAGCTGAGCAGCATAATGGCTGAACTTATGTTAATTTTTTGTTAACCTGAGTTTTACTGCCTATTCGATCTGCGATGTTTTTTCATTGTAATACAAGAACTCTCAAAATTATATGCTTTCTTTTTTTAATTGTTTGCTAAAGTTTTTGGTTATGTAAAAAGGAGATTTTCTTTTGAAAATATTTTCTGCTCTCACATCCTATTATTATTCATCTACATAAAATATTATGTAGTGAGATTTAAAGGTTAAAATATTTGAGGATGTTAATAGTATTAATAATGTTGAACAATCACCGTGGCCCAGGTACTGCTCTTAGTGCCTTAAATAGAGTGTCCTGTTTAATTCACACAGCAGCTCTATGAGAGAGGTGGGCATTATTCTCCTGTTTTCTACAAAAGAAAAACATAAGTATACACAAGTTGAGCAACTTCCCTACATCATATACCTGTTACAGACCTCAGCCTGGATTGGGAGGCCATCTGACTCCAGAACTCATACTCATAATCACTACAGCTGTGGAGAGTATAATTTAGAACTAAATTTCTGTTCTATCTGAAATTCAGAAGTTTTTCTGCCTGCCAGTCTTAGCGTCTTTTTTGGATAGATTGGTCCTTTAAAATCCTATCTCCCACTTCCATGTTTCTTTTCTTTTTTCTTTTCTTTTCTTTTCTTTTCTTTTCTCTCCTTTCCTTTCCTTTCCTTTCCTTTTCTTTTTTCTTTTCTTTCACTCCTTATATGCCATTGCTGGATTGCAGTCTAATTACATTTAACTTTCTTTTTTGGGACAATTTCATTACTGCTTCTTGAGCCAGTGCTCATTACAGTGCCTCTCCTGATCAACTGTGTTGATTCTGAGATACAAGTGCCAAGCCAGTACCAAATGCATTCCTGTATTTTTTTTTTTTTGTCATCCAAAGAATGGGAAAATAGTTATGTAATTCCAGGTAAAAATGAGAAAATAGGATATGCGTTTGTTTCTTTTATTTCTTGTACCTTAAGCATAAATATAGAAGCTGTGTTAACGACAACATTTATATAATCAAGCAAGTTGAGATTTGGATGTTTGACTAACCAATTAGATTTCATTGAGACAACATAAAACAAATATACAAAAAATAAACTCCAAGCTAACAGATATGTACTACTCTTATAAATTAATGTTTGTTTTATAGAAAAAGTGTATTTTGAAATGTACTTCCTTCAGTGAATTGGTAGGAGAATTGTAGTTGTTTTTATTTGTTTTGTAAATTATAAAGTTATAATATTAACTTGGGAACTACTAAGGATTATACTTTTCATATTAGAGTAAAAATTGTTCCATAGAGAACTGACTTTATTATCAGGTGAAAAGGATAGGTGGGAAATTTATGCTTTTCCCTTAAGAAAAGTCATACATTTCTATGTATCATCCCCCTCCCCACAGGATATTTATTTCTCAGTTTCATCCCTTTAAGACTTAATATTCAGTCCTTGTTAAACAACAAATTGAATTTTGATAAGGCAGCCACTTAGCTATTTTTACTCACATACTGCTTGAGTATGATCCATTTCTGGAATGTTTTGGCATGAAGGGATTCTGAAAACAGGTGCAGGGGGAAAAGGTGCAGTTTGGGCGCAGGGGGAAAAGAGAGACCAATTCAAGGGTTGAGGAGAACTGAAGGGGAAGAACCTAGCACTAAAAGAAAGTTGGCAGCAAAGACAAACTTCTTTAAATTCCCAGTATTTGCCCCAAGATCAATAGTGGCCCATCTGATGATAGCCATCCTTGATTCCACATGAGGAGGTTTGTTTATTTCAGTTGGGTAATATGTTTTAAGAATTTGGAGACTATGTACCTGAGGCTGATCTGTATTTCTCTTACATGTGATCTCATCCCCACCACAATCCATCCATTTTTCTGAGCCTCATCCCATCCCTAGGGTCTTATTCTCCCTTGGTCAGTGTTTGTCTCTCCTCTGTTAACCTCTGTGCACAATGGCCTTCTGGATCTTTTTATAACGGCATCACTATTGCCTTGGGGATCACAGGGGTTGCAACTGGACTTAGACTAGCAGCTTGAAATAGTGACATTTTGTGTTAGCCTACCCAATATTGCCATCTTGGTTTTTCAGGGTATAGTCATGGGACATAAATCCATTATAAAATCTCATTTAGTCTCAGATGCAATGAATTTGTGTGGGACTAACTAGCTTGCAGGGTTTTTTTTTTAAAGCTCAGAATTACTGGGAAGAGACCAGCTTCAACTGGTAGTTTATCCTAGAGGGGAATGGCCTCATAGAATTCACATCTGTCGGTTTGAGCTGGGCAGAGATAAGACTATTTACCAGCTGGTAATGTAAAGCTCATTGTTCCTGAGGAATCTGTGAAAAGACAAGATTACAAGTTCTAAGTGATTTTGTTCTAGTTTAGATTACCAGGCCCTCTTGTATGTATATGTCCCTGGGAAACCTATCCCGTGCAGATTCTGAATACTTGGCCATGTGACCAAGAGCAAAGCTACTCTCAAGCCAGACTTCCATATGTACTATTTGGTGGCCTTTTTTCTCTACTTGTCTTCACATAGCAGCTTGGGATTTATAAACATAGCTAAATTTAACTGAACCATTTACATGTGTTAGCCATGCTATGAGGTAGGCACCATTGTTACCCTCACTTTGCAGTTGCAGGAAACTAAGTAAAGGGATGTTAAATGACTTGACCAAGGGCACACAGCTTGAAAGTGGCAGCACTGAGCATGGATTCCAGAAAGACTGGTTTAAAGTTTATGCACTAGTCCCTAGGGATTGGGATAGAGTCCTTTTAGCACAAGTGACTGAGTAAAAGGCCATTCTCAGGCCAGGGTTGTATCTTAGCAAGAAGCCTCCACACCTAAGTCTGTGGAGAGATCCCTAGAATGCAGCTCTAATTCCTAGTAGGCCTGAATTAAAAAGCTCTCCAGCAATTACCTCTTATTTTGAGAACAGTTTGGAAGGAGACTAGCAGGCCCAAATGAGGCTACTGAGTGGTAGTCAGACTCATGTCTGAGATAGGACTTAGAACTGATTCTAGAGGGGGCTGGTGATAGAGGTTTATTGTGAATCTTGGCTCTTTAGCAGACTTACCTTACAGGCAATCAGTCCACATCTTAAAGGGTTTATTTGTATTGGCTGTTTTGATTCCTGTGGGTCCTTAGCTGTCTTCTCTACTGTCCTTGAGCTCTCCATGTTAAGATCAGAAGTCACTGCTTTAACTTTAGACTAATGAATGCATAGTGGATTTTCATTTCTTTCTTTTATTTCTTCTACACTAAAACATAAATATAGGAGCTGTGAAATATAGGACAATGCCTGTATAATTTGGCAAGACAGATCTGAATGTTTGATCAGTCAGTTAGATTTAGGGTTCCCTGGTCTAGCTGTGGAATCTAAATCTTCCCAGAGAGAAGACCAGGATCCCAGGAGAATGGCTCTGAATGTGACTCTCACAATCCAACTTGAAGTGACCTCTCTGTCACTGACCATGTGTTGTTAGCTTCTCTAGATTGACAATTATCTATAAGACATTGTGTATTTGATATTTTCACTTATGTCCCTTTTCCTGGACCACATTTTAAGCCCTTAGGGTAAAAACATTATCTTATCCAGTATGTTCCATGCTACTAATAGCTGATAATAAACATGATTTCTTTTGACCAGTTAAAATATACTGGAGTCTCTTGCCAAAACTGACTTTTCTAATATAACTGTGGCATGGGTGACCAAAAATCTTTAGGATGTTGGTTGACATAGTTGTGAGAATCATATAGTTTTAAAGCTAATGGCAATTTTGAAGTAGAAAAGTAACAATTATTTGTAAAGTTTTTATTTTAAAAGTTTTTGGATCTTAGTGCTGAGAAATAACTGGTTTAATTTCTGTTTGAATGCAGTTTGCTCTACTCATCTTAGATTGTCTTTTCCTTGTCAAAGTCAATGTTTTTATATAGTCTTTCAGCCATGTTTAGTGGTTTTTATCCACCTATACCTCCTCTCTCCCATCATTATATAAAAATAGAAGTGGTGTTTATCATGTGTTGATAAATATTGGCCAAATGCTGAAGATAATTTAAGTGAAGTATCTTCATTTAATTCTGAGCCTCTGAGAAAGAGCTGTTCTCAGATACAGAGATGTAAACACCATTTTTTTCTGTTCCATTTGCAGGTCACATGTGCCAATTTAACGAATGGTGGGAAGTCAGAACTTCTAAAATCAGGAAGCAGCAAATCCACACTAAAGCACATATGGACAGAAAGCAGCAAAGACTTGTCTATCAGCCGACTCCTGTCACAGACTTTTCGTGGCAAAGAAAATGATACAGATGTAGACCTGCGATATGACACCCCAGAACCTTATTCTGAGCAAGACCTTTGGGACTGGCTGAGGAACTCCACAGACCAACAAGAGCCTCGGCCCAGGGCCAAGCGAAGGCCCATTGTTAAGACGGGCAAGTTTAAGAAAATGTTTGGATGGGGTGATTTTCATTCCAACATCAAAACAGTGAAGCTAAACCTGTTGATAACTGGGAAAATTGTAGATCACGGCAATGGGACATTTAGTGTTTATTTCAGGCATAACTCCACTGGTCAAGGGAATGTATCTGTCAGCTTGGTGCCCCCTACAAAAATAGTGGAATTCGACTTGGCACAACAAACCGTGATTGATGCCAAAGATTCCAAGTCCTTTAACTGTCGCATTGAATATGAGAAGGTTGACAAGGCTACCAAGAACACACTCTGCAACTATGATCCTTCAAAAACCTGTTACCAGGAGCAGACCCAAAGTCATGTATCCTGGCTCTGCTCCAAGCCCTTCAAAGTGATCTGTATTTACATTTCCTTTTATAGTACAGATTATAAACTAGTACAGAAAGTGTGCCCCGACTACAACTACCACAGTGACACACCTTACTTCCCCTCTGGATGAGGATGGACATGGGTGAGACTGAAGCCTGAGGAATTAAAGGTCATATGACAGGGCTGTTACCTCAAAGAGGAAGGTCACATCTGTTGCCTGGAATGTGTCTACACTGCTGCTCTCGTCAACTGGCTGCAAAGACGCTAGTGGAAAACAATCCGGTGTAATTTCTGCCCAGTCAGCTTCATCTCTCAGCATAGTTGTAAATCACTACAGGTTTTAAAGGCACACTTGAAGACATACTCTCACACATAGATATACACAAACACACGTTCATATACATTTCAGCTTGCATCTGTCATGATTGCTGTCAGGAGGGCTTTCGTTATCTGACTCATAATGGTTCAGGATAAACTATCATCAAGCAAAAGGATTAACTAGACAGTGAATGGTTTCTAACACTTGCTGTTATGGAAATCTCTTTTAAAGTCTTGAGTACATGCTAATCAATAATCCCCACTCATGCATTACTACTGCTTGGAGTAGCTGTACTGGTAAATACTACTGTAGGAGTATATGCTTGTTCAAATGGAAAAAAAAAATGTGTCTTTAGAGCTCAGTATTCTTTATTTTATGAACACAACAAAGTGTAGTAACTTTTTTCCAGCATACAGTAGGCACATTCAAGGTAATATAAGATGGCTCTTTTTTTTTTTTTCTATGGAGGGAGCCTGTTTTCAGTAAAGATGAGCAAACATTTGGAATTTACATGTGGGCAGACATTGGATTACAGCTTTCATCACCAGTCTTTGGACTTTTGCAAAGTTGAGACCAACTAAGGCTGCTTAAAACAAGTTCTGATCATTATATAAGAAGGGAAATGCCTGACAGACACCATGTAAGTTATAAGTGTCTGTCTTATCTTTACTACACATATTGTAACAAATTCAATATCCTAGTCTTCATTTGTATGAATGGTTTGTATTGTACATAGTTTAACCAAGTGTTATTTGAGCTGCTTATTAATATTAACTTGTACTTGTCTCTCTGCTTGTTATTGGTTAAAAAAGAAAAAAAAAGGATATGAGGAATCCATTTTATCAATGTAGCTGTGACCTCCATTAAAAAGACAAACTTAATGTACAAAGCATTTATTCAGCTCAAGTATTGTTGAAAGCTATACATATACAACATTACAGTCTGTCTGTATTTAGATATTTTATTTCTGGACAAAATGAAATGTACATAAAAATAAAATGCTTAAAGTTGAGTTTCAATATGTGCTTGTGTAAGATGGTGATTTAAATGGTTCTGACAGGAAGAATGTGCTGGAATACAGTAATGGTTTTGCATCTCATGTCTCTAAATTTGTACAGAACTATCTAAATTGCTATTAGTTGCCCAGTCAAAACAAGTTAGGAGTTTCAGTCTCAAGCCTGGCAAACAGTTGTGGCATACAGCATTGCACACATTTTTGGTTTACTGTCGTGCTAGTTAATTCAAGAATACCAAATATCAATGAGAATAAGAGATGATTGAGGTCTCCTAAATGATTATAGCTGTTTTTTTTTTTTTTTCCTGTGTAGAGTCTTTATTTAGCAGGGAGATTGAGAATAAGGTAATTTTTTTTTCTTTAAAAGAAAGTCAAGATGTCTGAAGAAGTGTGGCTGGCTTTCCCTGATTCTACTGTTATCATTCAACTCAACTGAGAAAATTACAATAGCAGTGAGAAGGCTTAGGTGTTCAATTTACTTATACCAAATTGGATCAATTTATTTATATAGCATTGTTTATGGACATTAAACTTTCTTTTAAAAAAAATTACTGTATATAATCCCAGCAAAATAAACAGAAGAAGAAATACGTAAGGTAACCCATTTTTAAAGTCACAAATGAGGGATTGGGATATTAAGAGTCTCAAAGGTTAACCAAAGAAGCCAAATTAAAACACTAACCCATTTTCATCTTCCCTTCATGCTGCATAAGGATAAGTATGTTCTCATATAGAAAATAATAGAAGTACTATAGGGAACACAAGACCACAGAGTTCTAAAGTGAGGACTCAGCAACAGATTTGACTAAAGAAAGCCTTCAACTGCAAGTCAAAGACACATCATTCCATTTAATGTCCATCTCTCAAAATCCTCCAATGTATCTCGACAACCATTTCTATCAATGCATTAATTAATTTGCCGTGGAATTTAGAAGCTAATGTTAGAACAGACTCTATCTGGCACAACAGGCAATAAATGCATCATGAATTCTAACTGTGGGACAAATTTGCCACAGATAAATCTTGTTATTCTGGGATTTATTTATCACAGTGATCACTTAGGAGTTAGTTGCTCTTAGCAAAAAGAGGACTAAATGAGAAAGAGAAAATCATTAAAAAAATTTTTAGGATCATCTGATTAGTGGACTGTGATTTCCATTACGGGGTCTAATCTGTCCTTTTTTGATTCCAAATTCAAGATGAGATAAAAATATACTTCAATCTCTACCCGTCTGCCCTGCTTTCCAATCTCTTCTTGAAATGTTGCTTTTTAAGAACATAGCTAACTAACATCCAATGAATTCAATTATTTTTCTGTGTAGTTTTCCTTTAAAAGAAAAAGAAAATGTAACAAACTTCCAACAAGACTTTTAATTTTGAAAAATCTAAACTTTCAGGACTCTTCTGGCCCTGTACACACTTATCCCAAACTGCTACATCATCACCTCCCTCTGTAATATAGAAAAGTCACCATGATACAGGACTTTGTATCCAATATACTCTTCCTGTTCTAGACGAGGATCATGATGAAGATGAAGGTTCTAAGGGTTAGATTAAAACTCTATTAGACCAACTTGTTGCTTTAACAGCCTGGTCAGTTAAGTTTTACTTATACTAGAAATTTATTTGTTATTTGGAGAAAATAAATTTTAGGTTGTCCTAAGATAATCACCTTCGCTAGAATCTTAAATATTATTTCATAACTTTGCTAAGTTATAGAAAAAAACCTGCAATGTGGAAATAGCACCTAATGCAAACATGTGTTTGTCATTACCTATTGTTCTTTTCAGAAACATTTTAGTAAAATTGAAATTACTACAAAGAAATAACTATTGCAGATTCTTGCCTCATGGAAGAATAATGATACAAGTTACTGGTTTATCTACTTATGATAAAAACGATGCATTGTCATGGTATGGTATCAATTGGGCATTTTTGAGTCCATGGCTCTTGTTAGAATTTCTCTGCATGAATAGAAGGGGTTAACTGTTAATAGAATAGTATTAAAGTTCTGGAAGTAATTATTCTGCAAGCAATTGAGATACTTGTTAAATTTAAAACTGTGGACTGGGAATCTTCAGGTTCCTACATTTCAGCAATAAACTGTAAGCCATATTTTTTGCACAGAATAGATTAAAAAAATCATGAGAAGCCTGAGAAAGTGTTTGTCTTTTCCCTTTTCCCCACTATTTTACATGTAAGAAGCAGCTTAACCAATATAAACAGCTCTTTGGAAAAGCAATTTGCATCTCCATCATCAACTTTGAATGCCAACTCTTAGCTTAAGGCAAATTCAAATGGCTGGATTTAATAAGCCTTTTTTTTTTTTAATTTAAAATGTTTATTTATTTATTTTTGAGAGACAGAGACAGAGCATGAGCAGGGGAGGAGCAGAGAGAGAGACACAGAATCCGAAACAGGCTCCAGGCTCCGAGCTGTCAGCACAGAGCCGGACGCGGGGCTCGAACTCACAAACTGTGAGATCATGACCTGAGCCGAAGCCGGACGCTCAGCCGACTGAGCCACCCAGGCGCCCCTAATAGGCCTTTTAAAGACTTGGTTTGTGTACCAGTTTCAGATATTTATTGATATTTATTCAATTATCAATAGATTTACCTATTTATATTTATTATACATCTTTACATTTTTGTTTAAATAAAATGCAAATTAGTGGGTGCATTAAAAGTACAAAATTTAAAAACATTAATATGCATAAAGATAATTACTATTTACCTAGTTTATAGGAGACAAAAAGTGAGTATCTTAAAGACAGAATTGAATTCTGAAAAACTGGTTGCCAAGTCAGGATTTTCTCAGGAGTCCCATGCATATCAGAGACTGATTTCAGAGACTGGGCTCATAAAGGAAACAATCCTTAATTTAAAATTGTGGTGTATCATTGCGTTTTACATCCTGTACTATCAGAAATATTTTAAGTAACAAATCTACAACTACTTTTGACTAGGATGGGGAAGAACAGAATTCTCATGAGCGAATTTTAGTTTCAATTTGTATGAACTCAGTCTAGAAATTAGAAAGATTTCCTAATTTCCTTATCCTAAAATTAGGAGACTACCAGTGCCAAGAAGCTGGCCAAGTGCTCCAAGTTTGGTCAAAAACAGTTTAATATTTTTGGTTCTGCATTTGTAAGAACATGTCTCTTCTCACTGATGGATTGGAGGACAAGTCTAAAGGTCCCAGAAGTGATGGATGCAGAAGGCTTAGAGACTGTCTTTCGGTGACTGTAGTGGCTGTTGCAGTTGGAGGTGCCTTTAGAGTTGCCAGTTGTTGATTCCCCCGAATTCTAATTAGTGACTTAGACAAACAGCCAAAACTCTGTTCACATCATCCTCACCTGGCAGGAGCTGACTTTCTATTTCCTAATCCTATGTCAGAGTTCCAAAGAGACAACTAAAATATGATTGATTTCTGATGGTCAAATTCCTTTACTCAAACACCGAAGTACACTTGGCCATTGAGATTGTGACTATTTAAAGAAGTAATCCAAGAGACTTGTTAGAATATGTTAATGCCACACTGGTATTTTTTTTTTAATGAAATATCTGCCATTGTTTCTGTTACTGCCCAAATTAACTTTGTCAGTGTTCTGAAACTAAGTTTTATTTTATTTTATTTTTAAAAATGTTTATTTTGAGACAGAGAGAGCATGAGCTGGGTAGGGGCAAGAGAGGGGGAGAGAGACTCCCAAGCAGGATTCACCCTGTCGGCCCAGAGCCTGATGAGGGACTTAATCTCACGAACTGTGAGATCATGACCTGAGCTGAAATCAAAGTTGGACACTTTTAACCAACTGAGCCACCCAGGTGCCCTGAAACCCTATTTTAAAATTAATTTATTTTTTGCAATTTATAAAAGTTTTTGGTAAAAAGCAATGGTTAAGTGATATCACCTAATCAGGTTGAAAATATTTCATGTAGTTTTTCAAAAAAAAAGTATAATTTGTATATATTCCAAAATGATCACTACAATAAGTCTAGTTAACATCCATCACCATACATAGTTATAAAACTTCTTTTCTGGTGATAAAAAACTTTGAAGACCTACTCTCAGCAACTTTTAAATATGAAATACAGTATTACCAACTATAGCCACCATGCTGTACATCATATCCCCATGACTTGTTTATTTTATAACTGGAATTTTATACATTTTAGACCCCTTTTATCCATTTTGTCTATACCCCTTTCCCCTTTCTGGCAACTTTCAGTCTCTTCTTTGTATCTATGAGCTTGTTTTTTTTTTTGTTTGTTTGTTTGCTTGTTTTTGTTTTTGTTTTTTGATTCTATGTATAAGGAAGATCATACTGAATTTTTCCTTCTCTGTATGATTTATTTTACTTAGGATAAGGCCCTCAAGGTCCATTCATGTCACAAATGGCAAGATCCCATTCTTTTTTGTGGCTGAATAACATTCCATTGCACACACAACACACACACACACACACACACACACACTTCATCCATCCCTTGATGGATACTTAGAATTTTTCCATATCTTGACTGTTATAAATAAATAATGCTACAATGAACATGGGGTGCATGTATCATTTTGAGTTAGTGTCTTAATTTTTTTGGATAGATTCCTAGAAGTGGAATTACTGAATCATATGGTAGTTCTATTTTTAATTTTTTGAGGAACTTCCATAATGTTTTTTGTAGTGACTGCACCAATTTAGATTCTCAACAAAAGTGTATGAGGGTTCCCTTTTCTCTACATCCCTGCCAACACTTGTTATTTTTTGCCTTTTTGGTAATAGCTACTCTAATAGGTATGAAGTAATATCTCATTTTGTAATCTTATTGATAAGGAAATATATTATTTCCCTGATGATTAGTGATATTGAATACCTTTTTTATGTGTCTGTTGGTCATTTGTATGTCTTCTTTGGAAAACTTTCTATTCATATCTTCTGACCACTTTTAATTGGATTTTTTAGTTCGTTAGTTTTGCTATTGAGTTGTAGTTCTTTGTATTTTTTGGATATTAACCCCTTCTCAGATATATGATTTACAAATATTTTCTTCTACTTACTAAACAGCCTTTTCATTCTGTTGATGATTTCCTTTGCAGCACTGAAGCTTTCTAGTTTGATGTAGTCCCATGTATTTATTTTTGCTTTTGATGCCTTTGCTTTTCATGTAAGATCCCCAAAAAATCATCACAAGACTAATGTCAAAGAAATTACCACCTATATTTTCTTCTAAGAGTTTTATAGTTTTAGATCGTACATTCAAGTCTTTAATCCATTTTCAGTTAAGTTTGTGTATGGTGAAAGACAGTGGTACAGTTTCTTTGTTTTGTTTTATTTTTATATTTATTTATCTATTTACTTATATTTTATTTTTTTACATGTGGCTCTTTGGTTTTCTCAACATTATTTGTTGAAGATATTGTCCTTTCTCCATTATATATTCTTGACTCCTTTGTTTAAATTAGTTGACCATATTTGTGTGGGTTTATTTTTGGGCTCTCTATTCGTTTCCATTGATCTGTGTGTCTGTCTTTATGCCAATGTTGTTTTGAATACTATAGCTTTGTAATACAGTTTGAAATCAGGGAGTGTGATACCTCCAACTTTATTCTTCTTTCTCAAGATCGCTTTGGTTATTGAGGTCTTTTGTGGTTCCGTACAAATTTTAGCATTATTTGTTTTAGTTCTGTGAAAAATGCTGTTGGTGTTTTGTTGGGATCATGTTGAATCTGTAGATTGCTTAGGTAGTATGGACATTTTAATAATATTAATTCCTCCAATTTATGAGAACAGAATATCTTTCCATTTTTTTGGCAATTTTTTCAATTTTTTTTCATCAGTGTCTTATAGTTTTCAGTGTACAGAATATTCACCTCCACCTCTTTGGTTAAGTTTATTCTTAAGTATTTTTTAATGTAATTGTAAATGGGTGTGCTTTGAATTTCTCTTTTTGGTATTTTGTTATTAGTGTATAGAAATGCAATGTATTTCTGTATGTTGATTTTGTATCCTGCTACTTTACTGAATTTGTTTACTAGTTCTAACAGTTTTTTGGTGGAGTCTTTAGGGTTTTCTATATAGAATATCAGGTCATCTGCAAATAGTGAGTTTTACTTCTTCCTTTCCAACTTGGATACCTTTTATTTCTTTTTTTTCACCTAGGACCTCCAATGTTGAATAAAATTGGGGAGAATATGCATCCTTGTCTTGTTCCTGATCTTAGAGGAAAAGCTTTCAGCTTTTCACTATTGAGTGTGATGTTAGCTGTGGGCTTATCATATATGGCCTTTATTGTGTTAAGGTATGTTCCCTTTATACCCACTTTGTTGACAGTTCTTATCATAAATGGATGTTGAATTTTATTAAATGTTTTTTCTGCATTTATTGAGATGGTGATATTATTTTTATACTTCATTTTGTTAGTGTGGTATATCATGTAGACTTATTTACAAATGTTGAACCATTCTTGCATGCCTGGAATAAATCCCACTTGATCATAGTGTGTGCTCCTTTTAATGTATTGTTGAATTCAGTTTGCTAATGCTTGGTTGAGGATTTTGCATCTATGTTCATCATAGATGATGATGGTATTTCTTGCGGTATCCTTGCCTGATTTTTGTATCACGGGAATGCTGGCCTCACAAAAGTGAGTTTGGAAGTATTTCTTTCTATTTTTTGGGAGAATTTTTGAAGGATCAGTATTAATTCTTCTTTAAGTGTTTGGTAGAATTCACCAGTGAAGCCTTCTGGTCCTTTACTTTTGTTTTTGGGAGGTTTTCGATTACTGATTCAATCCCCTACTAGTAGTAATCAGTATGTTAGATTTTCTATTTCTCCACGAGTCAGTCTTTAAATCTGGAAAACAAAACATTAAAGAACAGCAATGCTTTAAATAAAGCCATAAAAATTATAGTCACCTCCATCAGTTGATTCAGTCGCCTGTAATTAATTCTTGTTTTGCTTCATCTTGGGTTAGCAGCTTTATAGATCAATGAGTTTTCCATTAGAGTTTTAGAAATTCTAACCTAGTTTCGTGTTATAATCTTAAAGTTATCAGAAACCTGTGCTTGTCAGAGTCTTTTCTATGAATCTCCTTGAAGAGAAACACTTTTCAGGAAGACTTTGCAAAAGGATCAGAGTAAAACAAAAACTGCCTATAAAAGACAAAAGACCTAAAAATGGCCTGGTTAAAGATCTGGTATGAGTTTATTATGGCAGAGTTGACAACAAAATTTGATTATTTCTCTGACATATGTTGTAAAGCAATAAGTAGAATTATAACTGACAACATTATACCAGAACACATAAGTTTTAGGTATTTTATTTAATTTCTGAATTACTTACTTTAATTATATATATTCCCATATAAATATGATCTAGAAGTTTAAATATTACTTTTTATTTGACATTTTCCATGAACTTTAGCATATCAAATAAGGCTAAGCAAATAACATTGCTCTTTTTATAAGGATAGAGAGTAACTGTTGTTTTTTTTTTTAATATTTTTTAATGTTTATTTTTGAGAGACAGAGAGACAGAGCATGAGCAGTGGAGGGGCAGAGAGAGAGGGAGACACAGACTCCAAACCAGGCTGCAGGCTCTGAGCTGTCAGCACAGAGCCCAACGTGGGGCTCAGACCCGTGCTCTGTGAGATCATGACCTGAGCCGAAGTCGGACGCTCAATAGACTGAGCCACCCAGGCACCCCGAGAGCAACTGTTTTGAGAACTTCTAGGTACCCTCTGGAAAAGTCCAAGTTCATTCAAGAGCAAAAAGACTTCATTTAGAATTTGATTTGGGGAAGTTTACTTAAAATGCCAAAATTTTTAAAACATTTGATCAAATAGGATCACAGGTCACTGTGAAACAATACTTATTTACCCATGCAACCAAAGTAACAAAAGATTCTAGGGAGAATACAGAAAGTTAGACTGTAGTAAAAAAAACAAAAAACAAAAAACAACTTAGCTCTTGTAATAGAGAAGACTCAGTTGTTATTGTTTTTAAGTAGTCAAAGACCTGATAAAGATAACATTGAATACAGGAAATATTTTGAGAAGACACAGAATCTTTGTTTCCCAGGCACAGACCTTAAAGGAAAATCTTTATTTATAAATTTCTTATTAAGAGCAGACCAATAATCTAAGAAAACCTTGTTCTTTTAACAGAGAGATTTTATACTAGTATACTTTTGATATTAAAACTCCTTTTTTAAAAAAAATAACTAAATCCATTTCAATCTGTGTCTCAAGATTTCTTTTCCATAGACTTCTACAACTTTTTTATGTCTATTCACCCTTTGTCCACCCCCCTTTTCTTCATTCTGGAATAATCATTCTATTTTAAGACAAGATTACTTTCTTTTTTCCTTCACCAGCTTTCCTGCCAAACCTCCCGCCCCCCTTGTGTCTTTTATACCTTTCCTTATCCAAAAAACACATTCTATTTTCCTTACCTATTTTTCATATACAGTTGTTTTGTCTCACCTTTATTATTTCCAGGAGATTTTATCACATATTTTACTTAGAATTCTTAACCCTTAGAATCCTTAATTCCTAGGAAGCAATTCTGGACTGGCAAATTTATAAACATATTTAATAATTTCTAAAGTATATTCTTCCTCATAGTAAATTTTTCAATGTGACACAAAACATGTTTGCTAATAGACCCAAATATCTTTTGTCTTTCTGTAAAGATGTTAAAAAAGACAAGAGAAGACAAACCTATGTTTAGCATTTATTTTATTTGGAGATAATTTTGATATTCAATGAATAGCGAATCAAATCAATATTATTTAGTTTAACTTAGCATAAACTTTTATTTGAATTTATTTAAATTACTTGCTTTTAGCAATTATGTTTGGATTAGACATCAAATAGCTCATCTTAAGCTATTTTTGTTGTTGACAAATTTTGTAATATGGAGATAGCATAAGCTTATTTAACTCAGGTAAACCCAGGTAGAAAAAGTTGTATGTCTGCATTACCTTCATGTTGATAACTGTGAAGACACTATTGTTTTATTAAATCAACAAACTTAAAACTAGCTTTTATTTATCAAAGTTTGTCTCAGATCATATGAACTTGCAAAATATTTGGGTTAGTTTGTATATTTCTGAGAGTTTTAGAAATACTGTATATAAAACACTTATTTTTCTCTAAGCCAACAAAATAGGTCTCTTTACAAATTGACTTTGGCAATACCATCTGAAGTAGAAAAACATCACACATCTATAATATATATATACATAGACATACATAAACCTATAGGCAGACACAGAGACCTCACATTTTTTACTCTAAAATTTTAGCTATAAAAACTTACTAGTTTATAAAAGAACAGTTGGATCCAAATTGTGTTTCTAGAAGATGAATGAGGAAGTTAAGGTTACCTCTCAGATGGCCAAACTTTATTACTGAAAATTTTTATTTTCATGGTGTAAGAATCCTTTTAGAGCTATTTTTGGAGTCTCTTAGTTTTTTTTTTAGAAGTTTCTGGATACCATCAAAGAATGCATCCACTGTCTCTAAGAAGTTTGACACCCTCTCTTGTGAGGGACATCCTTTAAGATAGACTTACTCAAGGTAAGGTTTCTCCAAAGTAGCTACTACGATTACAAATTATCCAAAGTTCACCAATTTTCTAAAAAGTTACAAGTTTCTGGTTCCATGATGGGTATACACTGAAGAAAAAGGAATTTTCTGACAGAGGTGAAGAAAGTGATTTGACAAGGTGGAGTCCATCTTTGCCCTTAGATTCCCTAAGATGTCTTAAATTTGAGGTGACCTGTTTCTTCATAGCTTTTCCAAAAACACAGGGAATTATGTATTTTCCCCCTTTTGAACAGAATAGGGTGACTTAACAAGAAGCTTCAGCATACAAAATACAGTCATTCACGATAAAGTTGGAGAGCTCAAAATACAAAGAGAACAGAGCTTGGGTCCAAGGGACTTACCCTCAAACTCCAGGATCAGCCAGAAAGCAGGGAACTCAGTGGGCTCTGTGGATACTGGCACCTTTTTGCTCATGGGCCTCAGAGTTATTAGAGGGGTCTTCTTTGTACCCCATATCTGATGACTTGAACTGTCAGAAGTTCAGAAATGGCAGAAGTAAAACCAAATAGTTATTGAAATACTAATTAATAAAAGTTTATCATGCACACACTGAGAACACTCAGACCAAAATGTGGAGTGCAGCTCAGGGGTATATTGTTATAAAGCAGCTTGTGTAGTGAGAAAGCTGTGACTGTGTTCTTCACAGTGACTAGTTACGGTATTAAAATTTTCTTAAATGATAGGGAATTGGTTAGTAGTTACCTCATATCAATTTTGGGAAGCAGTTTAAGTTTTGCTTATGATTCCCAGAGGCATAAGCAAGAAATGACTCAGGTTAAGTTAGTCTTGCAAAATAAGCTAAAGTTAACTTTCTATGACTAAACTGCTTTTGTCTGCTCAGGGAATTAAAAGAAATTTTTTTCAAAGTTTATTTATTTTGGTGGAGGGAGGGGCAGAGAGAGAGAGAGAGAGAGAGAATCCCAGACAGGCTCCACACTGTCAATGTGAGCCCGACATGGGGCTCGAACTCACAAACCACGAACGAGATCATGACCTGAGCCGAAATCAAGAGTCCGATGCTCAACGAACTGAGCACCCAGGAGTCCCGGAATTTTTTTAAATTGAGGTAGAATTGATACACATTGTTACATTAGTTTCAGGTGTACAACACAGTGATTGGACGTTACACATTATGCTATGCTCCCCACAAGTTGTAGCTACTATTGGTCACCACACAACGCTATTATGATATCACTGATTATATTTCCTATGCAGTGCCTTTTATCCCTGTGATTTACTCATTCCATAATTGGAAGTCCTCAGGGATTTTTTTAAAGCTGGTCTCCATTTGTTTTTTAGTTTAATAAGTTAAACAAATAATAATAATAAAAAAAATAAAAGGTAGAAAAAAAAAAAGAGATGGAGCCTGCCAGCTTCAACAAGGTAGAGGAAGAGAGTAAACATGGCTCTCACTAAGCTCCCTCCCAGAGAGTATCTCAGCTTCTGAGCCCAGTGCTTTAAAATCAGGAAATGAGCCTCTTTCCCATAAAGTCTGGGCACTTTTCAAACAGCTCCTGTGTGCTGGGCTTTGGAGCAGGTGAGTCTGCGCACGGGCCCTTTAAGAGCCATTCCTCAGTTCGCACAGCCCTATGGGTCTCACAGAGGAGAGCTTGTGTGGTTTCCAAGCTGGGTGTCTTGGAGGCTGTCTCTCAGGGCAGGTGTTAAGAGGTGGGGTGTGCCATGTGAGATATGAAAACAGCTCCTCGGAGAGAAGCTCTAGGTTCTGCATTCCTTCTGGTCGGCGAGATTGTGTTTCTCCCTCTCCTGGCCGCTTCAGTGTGTTCTCCCTCTCCTTCCCAGTATGAAGGAGTGGCTCTGATAGTTTTTAGGTTTTTTTTTTTTCCCCCAGTGGAAATTGTTCCATATGTAGCTTTAGATTTAGTGTCTGTGGGAGGAGGTGAGTTGAGGACCCTCCTATGTGGCCATGTGAACTGGACTTGGACCTCGCTGGTGAACTTTTTCAGAGAGGTAAGCAAATGTTATTTTCTCTTACTACTCCCTTCACCCCAAAGAAAAAGGGGTGCAAGTCCCTTGTAATGGCTAATATTTATCGAACACTTAAAGATGCTGAGTTCCTCTGTGGCCCCGCTCATTTAAGCTGTACAGGCCTTTCATGAGGGCCCTTGTTCCAATGAGGAGTCTGATGCCCGGAGACGTGAACGAACTTGTCCTGAGTGACACAGCTCTTAAGTGATACATGTAGGAGTCATCCCATCTCTATGTCTCCAGAGCCTGACTTTTTCAACCGTTCATCCTATTACTTTAATTTTTTTTTGTTTTTTTCAAATTGCATTGAAAAAAAGTGTATGCAAAATTAGCACATTTAATATGAGCATAAGCAGAGAATCATTACATGGAAAAGAGATGAATAATTCATTTAATCCATTTGTTTTTCTTCAGCAAAAGCTGAAGGAGCCCTCAGAATCCTGTGGCAAATTCAGTCCTGGCCCTGGCTCGAGCAAAACCAGCTCTGCAGTGGCCTGTCTATGCCAATCTGCTGTGGTAGCCAGTGTTGTTTCGTAAACCGTTTTTTGTGAAATCATTTTTGATTTGGGGCCAGAAGTGTCTTTGAGCTTGATGAGTATGAAATTTGATGGTCAGGGATGAGCAGAGCTATAATGTACTTTTGAATTACCCATCCCCTGCATAGGAATCTCGTTTCAGGGAAATCCTACTGTATGTTTAGGAAATCTTCAGCAAAATGGCTTCAATTTTTTCTCAAAAATGAGTCAAGTAATTTTAATATGATTTTCAGTCAACTCGTTATGCCTTTTCATAATTTGCTTTCTGCCTTCCTGTTATTATAGGCTTTGAATTAGGTTTTCTTCACAAAGGGGAAACAACACATGATGGTATTTTCTACATACAGCAGAAGTGGATGGGTGCATTTGGAAGGATTGCTCAATCGTCTTTTCAGACAGGTTTCATTATTCATTTGCCATATCTTACTCGTAGAACAAACACACCAACAAATTATAACCATTTTCTTGCTTTACTTCCTCACGTTTTTTAGAGACAGCTTTATACACAAAACAGGAATTGGAGTACTCTTAATACCCTGGCCTTCTGACTATAACAGGGATACTCGTTCTGATTTTTTATTTTACACGTTTTGCTCATGTTCAAAATTAATATTCTTTCAAAGAAAGCATAAGTAGGAAGGCACGTTATACTCCATTCATTTAACTAGAATCCTGCTCAAATTTTGTCATGTTATAAATCACTTATGAGTTCTTCCTTTTTTGTTAACTGAGCCTGATACTTACCTTTTCCCCCCCCCCCCCCCAATGTTAGGGAAAATTGAATTATCATTAAAATAACACTTCTGTTCAAGTTTGAAATATGTATAGTATTTTACTCTACATAAGTTGTAAAAACTGAGGGATTAGTTGAGTTTAAAATGTAGTTATTTTTTTTCTTCAGTTCATAGATATTTTCCCCTCCCCTGCCCTCCCCTCCCCTCTCACCAGATATCTATTAGATATTACTCATGCAGGACCTTTTTAAGTAGATGCTTTCAAGCCTCCATATACTCTTTTACTTTATTTCTCTGGGCTGGGGCTTTGCATGACTTAGACAACTATAGCTTTCCACATTCGGGCCCCTGCTGCTCCTGTAAATTTATTTTTAAAAATTTAGCCGAGCTAATGGGTTTGTCCAAAACAGTTTCTTAGTTTGCTTTTTTGTTTTCCTTTAGCTTGAGTTATGTATATCAAAAGGAAGGCCTTGGAACATTAGGGCTAAAATTGTATGTCATGTCTAATAGAATCTGTTGGGAAAAGTTAAGATCATACAGAGCCAGTTTGCTCCTCACTCAGAATAGGTGCTCCTTATTCACGCTATGAAGGAAGTCACTGGTGGAGGCAAGATTATGAATGCCAGTGTGTCTCTGGGAAAGAGCCTTATGCTCTCAACACCTGGGAACCTGAGAGCAGGAGGTGGTACTTGCTTCAGGATGGAATCTGGGGAAGCAGCAGCACCTGCTTCAGAGTTGAGATGGCTGCATGGAATATCTAGGCCACTGGGAATGGGGTATAAAAAGTGTCATGAGAACAGCAGAAAGTTTTCTCTTGTATCCAAGAGCGCCATAAACTTGGCAGAGCCCAGCGTAACCACAGTGCCTTGAGGTTGAGAGGAGTAGGCAGGAGAAATCTACCCAGACTTGACTACTGGAACCCAGATGGGATGGGTGTCTCAAGGGAGGCCAGTGTGGGCTGATAATAAATGGAAACTGGTACCATCTCCTGCCAACACCATGGCATTATACATGGCCCATGAGTTTTATGCAACCTTGGGAACAGGTTGGGAGAACCCCTAGATAGACTGAAATTGGCCTCAATTGGCTGAGATTTTAGTGTTCTCCATATGGTACAATTTGGGATTAAGGTAAAAATTAAGTTATAGAAAGGTAAAATTACATTTATTCCACAGTTGATTATGTGACTTGAAATTAACATCTGCTAGATATTATTTCATTCTTTTGATAGAATTTGTTGATATATATCATGTGGAAGATGCAATGTTAGCATACCGATTCTGAAACAGAGAAGTTTTAATATGGAGATACATATATTTAAGGACAGAGTAATTTATTAAAACAAAAAGCAAAGAGGATGTGTGACCTTAATGCTATTTTCCATCCAATATAATCCTTAACTTTATACTGGCTTAAATAATCTTTATAAATAATGGTTTTGGATTAAAGGGATAATTATAGAAACATGGAGATGGGTAGAGGATGAACTCACACCTTTAATCGTTCTTTTTTTTCCTCCCTTTTTCAGTTACATGTTTACAGTTTGTGGCTAACTGTAGAAATTGATCCCAAACACTGACACACTAAAAGGAATAGAATGTTTAGGATATCTTCTAGGGCTCTGCAAAGGGAAATGCCCTGAAGTGAGAATAGGACTGAACCTAATTCATCAGGCTACAAGTCTAACACTCTTTTCATCACATTCCAGTTATGTTTTCCCCATTTTCCCTGGGAACTCCTACTTGTGTGTCTGCAAAATAGTGTTTCTAGATTACAGTCATGATTTGCAAGTGGGTCCCAAGAACCCGTAAATTTCCAAGGAGATGGCTCTGGGACCTTTGGAGTGGGACATAAAGGAGGCCAAGAGGGGGTGGAAGTAGGTGTCTGTAAGACTTTTCACACAAGTGTTCAGTTATTGTTTTGACACACATTTATGGAATACCTACTATGTGTCATGCACTGGTATAAGGTCCTAAGGACACAGCAGTGGACAATATCGACAAGGTTCATGCCCTATGTAGCTTATAATCTAGTGGGAGGAGACAGCACTCACTAAGTACATTCATTGTATGTCTGATGGTAATAAGTACTATGAAGACAAAGCAGAGAGAGGGTACAGAAGTTTATTGTTTTTTAATTTAATTTTTAATCTTTATATTGTGGGGCTTAGAAAAGTGGTTCTTCTACAGTGACATTTTTTTTCTTTTTTCTTTTTATATATATGAAATTTATTGACAAATTGGTTTCCATACAACACCCAGTGCTCATCCCAAAAGGTGCCCTCCTCAATACCCATCACCCACCCTCCCCTCCCTCCCACCCCCCATCAACCCTCAGTTTGTTCTCAGTTTTTAACAGTCTCTTATGCTTTGGCTCTCTCCCACTCTAACCTCTTTTTTTTTTTTTTTTTTCCTTCCCCTCCCCCATGGGTTCCTGTTAAGTTTCTCAGGATCCACATAAGAGTGAAACCATATGGTATCTGTCTTTCTCTGTATGGCTTATTTCACTTAGCATTACACTCTCCAGTTCCATCCACGTTGCTACAAAAGGCCATATTTCATTTTTTCTCATTGCCACATAGTATTCCATTGTGTATATATACCACAATTTCTTTATCCATTCATCAGTTGATGGACATTTAGGCTCTTTCCATAATTTGGCTATTGTTGAGAGTGCTGCTATGAACATTGGGGTACAAGTGCCCCTATGCATCAGTACTCCTGTATCCCTTGGATAAATTCCTAGCAGTGCTATTGCTGGGTCTAGGGTAGGTCTATTTTTAATTTTCTGAGGAACCTACAGTGACATTTGAAGGAAGTGAGGGAGCTAGTCAGATGGATATTTAGGGCAAGAGCCTTCCATGGATAGGGAAAAGCAATCATAAATACCTGAGTCAAGGGCTCACTTGGCATGCATTTAAGGAAAGGCAAACCAGCTAGAGTGGCTGGAGCAGAGTGAGCACTGGAGAGAATCTTAGAAGATGAGCTAAGAAAGGAAGCAGGAGTTGGACTTTACCTACCAATGTGAAAGGAACCTTCAGAGGGTTTAAAGCAGATGTGTTCTAAATGGACCACTCTGACTTCACTATGGAGAATGGACTATATGGGGGAAGAGTGTAGGTAGGAGGTGATGAAGGCTTGGATTTAGATCATAGTGGTAACAGTTTTAGCAGAAAGAAATCATTAGGTTTGCATATATTCCAAAGGGAGAGCCCAAGAATGACAGTTGGACTGGTTGTGATATGTGAGAGAAAGAGAGAAGTCAATGATGTCTTATTTTTTATATTCAGTAACATATAAAAACAGATGCTTTTATAAAAACACACGTATTTTACAACCTGATTTAAAATTCACTGGAAGTTACAGATACTCATTCACCTTCTGATCCCTATGAACTAATAAGTTTGCTCTAATTTCTTTGGAACTCACGGAAGGGAAAAAATTGATTTTATGTTTCTAAAAGTCTATATATCTGCTTTTGGTCCATTCTGACAATTACTTTTATTATTCTTAAAGGTATTATGAGATTTGCGTAGTTTCTTCAGGTGGTGATTTTAAAAAATGTATAAAGAGCTTTCACATAGTATATCAATCCGTTGTTGAAAATTTGAAAGAAAAACCACTTTAATATAAATTGGAATGAATAAGTAAATAGAAAAGTATAACATGTAAATCTCTTCACGTTCTGTTTTAAAACTTGATATCCAATTCATGACTAAGCAGACCTACATGTAATCTGCAGATAGGGTAGGGCTTCCAGAATTAGCTTTTATGGAGGCTAAGAAACTCCCCAAATTGTATGTATATTCCTTTTTCTTGGAAGAGAGATCTTATTTAAAGAGAGAGCCATCTATTTCAAAAGGAGTTTTGGGACACCTGTGTGGCTCAGTTGGTTAAGTGTCCAACTCTTGTTTTGGACTCAGGTCATGATCTCACAGTGGTTGTGAGATCAAGCCCGTGTCAGGCTCTGCACTGACAGTGTGGAGCCTGCCTGGGATTCTTTTTCTCCTCCTCTCTCTGCCCCTCCCACTCTCTCTCTCTCTCAAAATAAATAAATAAAACATGAACAAAATTAAAAAGAAATTTTTAAGGTAAATAAGTTCAAGAACAAAAAGATTGGATGATAAGGAATTATGATCAGTTGGGCAGGGCCAAAGTTATCAAACAATAAAAGGAAATTTTGAAAGATGTTATAGAGGATTACTTTAAAAGTGTATCTGTTTTAATGCTCAACTATCTGCAAATTTAAAAATTATTTTTAATGTGACTAGTAAAGAAAGACCATTTCTAATATATTTTAAGCCTCTGAATAAAAACCGAATAAATAACTTAAACTTTTAAAATATTTATCTTGGGGGCGCCTGGGTGGCTCAGTCGCTTAAGCGACCGACTTCAGCTCAGGTCATGATCTCGCGGTCTGTGAGTTCGAGCCCCGTGTCGGGCTCTGTGCTGACAGCTCAGAGCCTGGAGCCTGTTTCAGATTCTGTGTCTCCCTCTCTCTGACCCTCCCCCGTTCATGCTCTGTCTCTCTCTGTCTCAAAAATAAATAAATGTTAAAAAAAAATTTTAAAATATTTAACTTGTCCAAAAATGTCTGGAAACATATTTGGGGCATACTTTAAAATCAGGTGTTGACACCAGAATTATCTGTTAATCTACAAAATTTTCAAAATCTGTGAGTACTGACATTAGGCCTGAGCTCAGATTTTTTAGAAATGTTCAGTCAAAACTTTGAAAACAAAAGGAATCTGTAAATCACAAAATGGAAACGCTCTAATAATTCACATGTCTAGAAAAAAATGAATTGATTGTGTAGTTGGGTATGTCATTGTATGCTGGCTAATGTATTTAATCTACTTAGATATACTGTAGTGGGACGATAGATTCAAAAGTATTGTGCCTGGAAATTAAATATGTAAAATTCATATTCATTTGGAAATTTAAATATATGTGGAAGTTGAATAGACAGTTATGACTATAATGGTTGATGCTAAATTTCCTCAAGTTGTTAAGAAACAAAACAATAACAAGTCTAATTGTTCCACTTCATTATGTGGGAATTTATATTCTCTTAGGATTCTCAGATAAAATTTAGTGTTCTTCTGTTGCAGAATAATAGTTTGATAGTTATAACAGTTAAGTGTCTTACATACTACATTTATCCCTAAATATATTGTGCTAGTGATTGATCATGGGAAAGATGTAGTTCTTTGCCAAATAAAGACCACTGCGGGAAAGAATAATTAGAATATTTCTAAATCATGTTCCTATTTTGTCTTCTCTTTACATTGCTCTGTACTTTATTTGATGATGACTAAATTTGATATTTATATTTTCCATCATATTCAAATGGCATAAACCTGGATTTCAAATTTGTGGTCAGTTCCTGGGGCTTACATCTTTATTGTAAAAAATGTGTTGATCTTAAAAACAAACTGCAAATAAAACTATCAAGGATCCAAAGTTGTGTTCAACTCTAATACCTATATAGCTAAAATTTCTGAATCAGCAATGTGGTTTAAATTGTTGGGTGTTCTTTTCTTTTTTTTTTTTTTAATTTTTTTAATATGAAATTTATTGACAAATTGGTTTCCATACAACACCCAGTGCTCATCCCAAAAGGTGCCCTCCTCAATACCCATCACCCACCCTCCCCTCCCTCCCACCCCCCCATCAACCCTCAGTTTGTTCTCAGTTTTTAACAGTCTCTTATGCTTTGACTCTCTCCCACTCTAACCTCTTTTTTTTTTTTTCCTTCCCCTCCCCCATGGGTTCCTGTTAAGTTTCTCAGGATCCACATAAGAGTGAAACCATATGGTATCTGTCTTTCTCTGTATGGCTTATTTCACTTAGCATTACACTCTCTAGTTCCATCCACGTTGCTACAAAAGGCCATATTTCATTTTTTCTCATTGCCACATAGTATTCCATTGTGTATATATACCACAATTTCTTTATCCATTCATCAGTTGATGGACATTTAGGCTCTTTCCATAATTTGGCTATTTTGAGAGTGCTGCTATAAACATTGGGGTACAAGTGCCCCTATGCCTCAGTACTCCTGTATCCCTTGGGTAAATTCCTACCAGTGCTATTGCTGGGTCTAGGGTAGGTCTATTTTTAATTTTTTGAGGAACCTCCACACTGTTTTCCAGAGTGGCTGCACCAATTTGCATTCCCACCAACAGTGTAAGAGAGTTCCCGTTTCTCCACATCCTCTCCAGCATCTATAGCCTCCTGATTTGTTCATTTTGGCCACTCTGACTGGCGTGAGGTGATATCTGAGTGTGGTTTTGATTTGTATTTCCCTGATGAGGAGCGATGTTGAGCATCTTTTCATGTGTCTGTTGGTCATCCAGATGTCTTCTTTAGAGAAGTGTCTATTCATGTTTTCTGCCCATTTCTTCACTGGGTTATTTGTTTTTCGGGTGTGGAGTTTGGTGAGCTCTTTATAGATTTTGGATACTAGTCCTTTGTCTGATATGTCATTTGCAAATATCTTTTCCCATTCCGTTGGTTGCCTTTTATTTTGTTGGTTGTTTCCTTTGCTGTGCAGAGGCTTTTTATCTTGATGAGGTCCCAGTAGTTCATTTTTGCTTTTAATTCCCTTGCCTTGGGGGATGCATCGAGTAAGAAATTGCTACGGCTGAGGTCAGATAGGTTTTTTCCTACTTTCTCCTCTAGGGTTTTGATGGTTTCCTGTCTCACATTCAGGTCCTGTATCCATTTTCAGTTTATTTTTGTGAATGGTGTGAGAAAGTGGTCTAGTTTCAGTCTTCTGCATGTTGCTGTCCAGTTCTCCCAGCACCATTTGTTAAACAGGCTGTCTTTTTTCCATTGGATGTTCTTTCCTGCTTTGTCAAAGATGAGTTGGCCATACGTTTGTGGGTCTAGTTTTGGGGTTTCTATTCTATTCCATTGGTCTATGTGTCTGTTTTTGTGCCAATACCATGCTGTCTTGATGATGACAGCTTTGTCGTAGAGGCTAAAGACTGGGATTGTGATGCCTCCTGCTTTGGTCTTCAAAATTACTTTGGCTCTTCAGGGCCTTTTGTGGTTCCATACAAATTTTAGGATTGCTTGTTCTAGCTTTGAGAAGAATGCTGGTGCAATTTTGATTGGGATTGCATTGAATGTGTAGATAGCTTTGGGTAGTGTTGACATTTTAACAATATTTATTCTTCCAATCCTTGAGCACGGAATGCTTTTCCATTTCTTTATATCTTCTTCAATTTTCTTCGTAAGCTTTCTATACTTTTCAGCCTACAGATCTTTTAAATCTTTGGTTAGGTTTATTCCTAGGTATTTTATGATTCTTGTTGCAATTGTGAATGGGATCAGTTTCTTTATTTGTCTTTCTGTTGCTTCATTGTTAGTGTATGAAAATGCAACTGATTTCTGTACATTGATTTTGTATCCTGCGACTTTGCTGAATTCATGTATCCGTTCTAGCAGACTTCTGGTGGAGTCTATCGGATTTTCCATGTATAATATCATGTCATCTGCAAAAAGCGAAAGCTTGACTTCATCTTTGCCAATTTTGATGCCTTTGATTTCCTTTTGTTGTCTGATTGCTGATGCTAGAACTTCCAACACTATGTTAAACAACAGCGGTGAGAGTGGGCATCCCTGTCGTGTTCCTGATCTCAGGGAAAAAGCTCTCAGTTTTTCCCCGTTGAGGATGATGTTAGCTGTGGGCTTTTCATAAATGGCTTTTATGATCTTTAAGTATGTTCCTTGTATCCCGACTTTCTCAAGGGTTTTTATTAAGAAAGGTTGCTGAATTTTGTCAAATGCCTTTTCTGCATCGACTGACAGGATCATATAGTTTTTTCTCTTCTTTTATTAGTGTGATGTATCACGTTGATTGATTTGCGAATGTTGAACCAGCCCTGCATCCCAGGAATGAATCCCACTTGATCATGGTGAATAATTCTTTTTATATGCTGTTGAATTTGATTTGCTAGTATCTTAGTGAGAATTTTTGCATCCATATTTATCAGGGATATTGGCCTGTAGTTCTCTTTTTTTACTGGGTCTCTGTCTGGTTTAGGAATCATCTGCAAAAAGTGAAAGCTTGACTTCATCTTTGCCAATTTTGATGCCTTTGATTTCCTTTTGTTGTCTGATTGCTGATGCTAGAACTTCCAACACTATGTTAAACAACAGCGGTGAGAGTGGGCATCCCTGTCGTGTTCCTGATCTCAGGGAAAAAGCTCTCAGTTTTTCCCCGTTGAGGATGATGTTAGCTGTGGGCTTTTCATAAATGGCTTTTATGATCTTTAAGTATGTTCCTTGTATCCCGACTTTCTCAAGGGTTTTTATTAAGAAAGGTTGCTGAATTTTGTCAAATGCCTTTTCTGCATCGATTGACAGGATCATATAGTTTTTTCTCTTCTTTTATTAGTGTGATGTATCACGTTGATTGATTTGCGAATGTTGAACCAGCCCTGCATCCCAGGAATGAATCCCACTTGATCATGGTGAATAATTCTTTTTATATGCTGTTGAATTTGATTTGCTAGTATCTTAGTGAGAATTTTTGCATCCATATTTATCAGGGATATTGGCCTGTAGTTCTCTTTTTTTACTGGGTCTCTGTCTGGTTTAGGAATCAAAGTAACACTGGCTTCATAGAATGAGTCTGGACGTTTTCCTTCCCTTTCTATTTCTTGGAAGAGCTTGAGAAGGATAAGTATTATCTCTGCTTTAAACGTCTGGTAGAATTCCCCTGGGAAGCCATCTGGTCCTGGGCTCTTATTTGTTGGGAGATTTTTGATAAGTGATTCAATTTCTTCGATGGTTATGGGTCTGTTCAAGCTTTCTATTTCCTCCTGATTGAGTTTTGGAAGCGTGTGGGTGTTTAGGAGTTTGTCCATTTCTTTCAGGTTGTCCAGTTTGTTGGCATATAATTTTTCGTAGTATTCCCTGATAATTGCTTGTATATCTGATGGATTGGTTGTAATAATTCCATTTTCATTCATGACTTTATCTATTTGTGTCATCTCCCTTTTCTTTTTGAGAAGCCTGGCTAGAGGTTTATCAATTTTGTTTATTTTTTCAAAAAAACGAACTCTTGGTTTCGTTGATCTGCTCTACAGTTTTTTTAGATTCTATATTGTTTATTTCTGCTCTGATCTTTATTATTTCTCTTCTTCTGCTGGGTTTAGGCTGCCTTTGCTGTTCTGCTTCTATTTCCTTTAGGTGTGCTGTTAGATTTTGTATTTGGGATTTCTCTTGTTTTTTGAGATAGGCCTGGATTGCAATGTATTTTCCTCTCAGGACTGCCTTCACTGCATCCCAAAGCGTTTGGATTATTGTATTTTCATTTTTGTTTGGTTCCATATATTTTTAAATTTCTTCTCTAATTGCCTGGTTGACCCACTCATTCTTTAGTAGGGTGTTCTTTAACCTCCATGCTTTTGGAGGTTTTCCAGACTTTTTCCTGTGGTTGATTTCAAGCTTCATAGCATTGTGGTCTGAAAGTATGCATGGTATGATTGCAATTCTTGTATACTTATGAAGGGCTGTTTTGTGACCCAGTATATGATCTGTCTTGGAGAATGTTCCATGTGCACTCGAGAAGAAAGTATATTCTGTGGCTTTGGGATGCAGAGTTCTAAATATATCTGTCAAGTCCATCTGATCCAATGTCTCATTCAGGGCCCTTGTTTCTTTATTGACCGTGTGTCTAGATGATCTATCCATTTCTGTAAGTGGGGTGTTAAAGTCCCCTGCAATGACCACATTCTTATCAGTAAGGTTGCTCCTGTTTGTGAGTAATTGTTTTATATATTTAGGGGCTCCTGTATTCAGCGCATAGACATTTATAATTGCTAGCTGTTCCTGATGGATAGACCCTGTGATTATTATAGAATGCCCTTATTCATCTCTTGTTACAGCCTTTAATTTAAAGTCTAGTTTGTCTGATATAAGTATAGCTACTCCAGCTTTCTTTTGGCTGCCAGTAGCATGATAAATAGTTCTCCATCCCCTCACTCTCAATCTGAAGGTGTCCTCAGGTCTAAAATGAGTCTCTTGTAGACAGCAAATAGGTGGGTCTTGTTTTTTTTCCATTCTGATACCCTATGTCTTTTGGTTGGCACATTTAGTCCATTTACATTCAGTGTTATTGTAGAAAGATATGGGTTTAGAGTCATTGTGATGTCCATAGGTTTCATGCTTGTAGTGATGTCTCTGGTACTTTGTCTCACAGGATCCCCCTTAGGATCTCTTGTAGGGCTGGTTTAGTGGTGACGAATTCCTTCAGTTTTTGTTTGTTTGGGAAGACCTTTATCTCTCCTTCTATTCTAAATGACAGACTTGTTGGATAAAGGATTCTCAGCTGCATATTTTTTCTGTTCATCACATTGAAGATTTCCTGCCATTCCTTTCTGGCCTGTCACGTTTTAGTAAAGAGATCGGTCACGAGTCTTATAGGTCTCCCTTTATATATAGAGCACGTTTATCTCTAGCTGTTTTCAGAATTTTCTCTTTATCCTTGTATTTTGCCAGTTTCACTATGATATGTCGTGTAGAAGATCGATTCAAGTTACGTCTGATGGGAGTTCTCTGTGCCTCTTGGATTTCAATGCCTTTTTCCTTCCCCAGATCAGGGAAGTTCTCAGCTATTATTTCTTCAAGTACCCCTTCAGCACCTTTCCCTCTCTCTTCCTCCTCTGGAATACCAATTATGCGTATATTATTTCTTTTTAGTGCATCACTTAGTTCTCTAATTTTCCCCTCATACTCCTGGATTTTTTTATCTCTCTTTTTCTCAGCTTCGTCTTTTTCCATAATTTTATCTTCTAGTTCACCCATTCTCCCCTCTGCCTCTTCAATCTGAGCCGTGGTCGTTTCCATTTTAATTTGCATCTCGTTTATAGCGTTTTTCAGCTCCTCCTGACTATTCCTTAGTCCCTTGATCTCTGTAGCAATAGATTCTCTGCTGTCCTCTATACTGTTTCCAAGCCCAGTGATTAATTTTATGACTATTATTCTAAATTCACTTTCTGTTATATTGTTTAAATCATTTTTGATCAGTTCGTTAGCTGTCGTTATTTCCTGGACGTTTTTTTGAGGGGAATTCTTCCGTTTGGTCATTTTGGATAGTCCCTGGAGTGGTGCAGGACTGCGGAGCACTTCCCCTGTGCTGTCTTGAATAACTTGCGTTAGTGGGCGGGGCCGCAGTCAGACCTGATGTCTGCCCCCAGCCCACCGCTGGGGCCACAGTCAGACTGGGGTGTGCCTTCTCTTTCCCTCTCTTAGGGGCGGGATTCACTGTGGGGTGGCGTGGCCCATGTGGGCTACTTGCACACTGCCAGGGTTGTGGTGCTGGGGATCTGGCGTATTAGCTGGGGTGGATAGGCAAGGTGGATGGAGGCGGTATGGGCAGGCTCAGCTCCCTTTTCCTTTGGAGATCCGCTTCGGGAGGGGCCCTGTGGCATCGGGAGGGAGTCAGACCCACCAGAGGGATGGATCCATGCAAGCACAGCATTGGGTGTTTGCCCGGTGCAAGCAAGTTCCCTGGCAGGAACCGGTTCCCTTTGGGATTTTGGCTGGGGGATGTGCGAGGGAGATGGCGCTGGTGAATGCCTTTGTTCCCCGCCAAGCTGAGCTCTATCCTCTGGGGCTCAACAACTCTCCCCTCCCCCATTGTCCTCCAGCCCTCCCGTTCTCTGAGCAGAGCTGTTAGTTTATAACCTTCCAGATGTCAAGTCCCGTTTGCTGTCAGAACAAATTCTGTCTGGCCCCTCCGCTTTTGTAAGCCAGACTCGGGGGCTCTGCTTGGCCCGCAGGCCGCCCCTCCGCCCCGGCTCCCTCCTGCCAGTCCGTGTAGCACGCACCGCCTCCTTGCCTTTCCTACCCTCTTCCGTGGGCCTCTCGTCTGGCTTGGCTCCGGAGACTCCGTTCTGCTAGTCTTCTGGCGGTTTTCTGGGTTATTTAGGCAGGTGTAGGTGGAATCTAAGTGATCGGCAGGATGCGCAGTGAGCCCAGCGTCCTCCTATGCGGCCATCTTCCCAGGATACCCCCTGTACAGTACATAATATTAATATCTAGATTTACTGATATTTATTTTATAGGCCAACATATGGTCTGTTTTAGTGGATGATTCACACGTGCTTGACAAGAATATGTGTTCTATTATTGTTTGAGTGTTGTGTAATGTGAATTATGTCAAATTGGTTGATAAAGTTTATTTTATTTTATTTATTTATTTATTTATTTATTTAATATTAAATTTATTGTCAAATTGGTTTCCATACAATACCCAGTGCTCATCCCAACAGGTGCCCTCCTCAATACCCATCACCAACCCTCTCCTCCCTTCCACCCCCCCATCAACCCTCAGTTTGTTCTCAGTTTTTAAGAGGCTCTTATGTTTTGGCTCCCTCCCTCTCTAACCTTTTTTTTCCCCTTCCCCTCCCCCATGGTCTTCTGTTAAGTTTCTCAGGATCCACATAAGTGTGAAAACATATGATATCTGTCTCTGTATGACTTATTTCACTTAGCATCACACTCTCCAGTTTCATCCACCTTGCTACAAAAGGCCTTATTTCAGTATTCTATATCCTTACCAATTTTGTATATACTTATTTTTCCATTGGTTATAGAAGAGAATTGAAGCCTGCAACTATTAATTTTAGTTTTATGTATTTCGTCCCTCATTTCTGCCTCTTTTTGCTGCATGTATTTTGAATTTCAATTATTTGGTACATACGCATTTAGGATGTTATGTCTTCCTGAAAAATGAAGACTTTTTCCTTATGAAATATCCTTCTATATTCTTAGCAATATTCTGGAATCTTAAGTACATTTAAAAAATTAATATAACCACTCCATCTTTCTTTTGATTAGCATTTTATAGTGTACTTTTTAAAGCCCTTTATCATTGACTTACCAAAGGCTTTATTTTTCTACTGTGCTCCTTAAAGATAGCCATACAGTTAGGTATGCTGGGTACTGTGATGTGTTACTCATATTCTCATTCAGTAAAATAAATTAGCCCCAGCTTTTGAGAGGGTAGGCTTCAGCTTTCGGCTCTTTCATAAGTTACCTCTCTCCAGAAGGTTGCCTCACCATATCTTTTGAGAAATTACATTTCTGACTCCAGTTGACCTATCTGAAGAAGATAAGGCTAGGATTTTGGTTGCTTGTAGAATATGCTTTCTTCTGAATCACCTTTATACTTTACCTTTGTTCTGACACTTTCATTAAATTCCATAGGAAATCAAATAGTTATCTGCAAATGTTTAAGAATTTTAAGAGGAATTTGTGATATTAAGCTTCCTTTTCTACATTAATTAATGAAATGCGGGCTTTTTTTTGAAATGTGGACTTTATGTGAGTTTCGTGTTGTTTTGAACTGGGAACGGATGAGTGTGTTAATCTAGGAAGGGTCATATTTTCTGTAAAATATACCAATTCCTTCAGGAATTGATTTAGATGAGACAGAATCAAAATAAAATATCAGGACTATATGGCAAAATCTGTTGGTAGATTTGCATCAGCAGCTTCAAGAACAGATGCACATTTAGTTTATCTTTTTATCCTATGAAACTGTTGTACAAGAGTATGTAGCATTATACATTGTTAATTTTCATAGGTAGTAAATTTCCAATTTGATAGCTGAATTTAAAAGGTAGGAATCATTAATTGAATCTCTACTAGGTTCCAATCACTATTCTAGGTGTTTTACAAGTTATCTCTTTTGGTCCTAAAATGATGCTATGAGATCTATAGATACAGTCATTCCTATTTTACTGATGATGAAACTGAGGTTCAGAGAGGTTAAGTCTGATTCCAAACAGTGTGTTTCTCTTACACTATCCTTTTGTTTTGAATTTTTGGACATAATTAAGTTCATGTTTGATATAAACAGGTTTTAGATAAACTGTTAAAGCCTAGCAAAATGCAGATATATCTCTGAGTACATATTTTATTTTATTTTTTTGTTGGTAAAGATGTATAAAAAAGAAATTTACAAAACAAACTGATAGCAGCCAGAGGGAGGGACCTGAGGAGGATGGAGAAAATGGGGGTGGGAAATATAGCCTTCCAGTTATGGAATGAATAAGTCATGGGAATAAAAGTCACAGTATAGAGAATATAGTCAATTAGACTGTAACAGCATTATATGGGACAGATGGTAGTTACTTGTGTTGAGCATAGCATAAGATACAGAGAAGTTGAATCATAATGTTGTACAACTGAAACTAATGTAATATTTTGTATCAACTATATTTAAAAAATAATAAAAAATACATTTAAGCAGCATAAATTTGAAAAAAACAGAAATAAATTTATAAATAGAGAATTACTGAGTTTGTATTTGAAGAAGGTGGTATAAGCAGTTTATTCCACATAATGTACATGAAATATTTAACTCTGATGACTTAGATACAGTAATGTTATACAGTACTATCTGAATCACTAGAATTTAAACATGCACTCGCAATTTATTTATGTCCTTATTCGGAATCAAGGGGCCATGATATACTTAATTACCCACTAGCAATGGCAGAGGTTTGACACAACTATGACTGTGATTTGAGGATCATTTTTATCCCTCAAGGTGACTATTTAGCATTTGCCTAATTGGAATAGAAACATGTATATAGCCTACTTTAGCATTACTAAAAGCATCATGTGCAAAATAAAAGCCTGTGATGCTATGAAAATCAGATAAATACTATTTTTTAGTATTTTTCTCCTTAAGTGCATAAATTGCATAGAAAGTCATATTTTAAGAAACATGGATTTTCACATAAAAATAATTTATGAAATACCACAGATTTAACTGAGAAAGCTTTCCATGCTTATAAGTTTAGCTTTGTATTCTGTTTCTCAACCACAGTTTAGCTTTACCCAGAATGTATTTTTTTTCCTTACATATAAATGATTCCTCACTTTCTTAGAAGTATTTGAAAAGATTAAATAATATTTCAAATACTAGGGTCTTTATTTGTTGCAATGTATTTAATTTTTTTATGAATGCTCTTTTTTTTAGAATAATAAAAGTTCACAGCAAAATTGAAGGAAAGGTACAGAGATTTCCCATATATCCCCTGTCCCCACAGACACATAACATCCTTTTTTTTGGAGTGGTGCATTTGTTACAGTTGATTAACCTACATTGGCACATTGTAATCACCCAAAGTCCGTAGTTTACATTAAGATTCACTCTTCGTGTTGTGCATATTATGGGTTGGGGCAAATGTTATAAAGACATATATTTATTATTATATCATATAAAGTATATATACTGCCCTAACAATCTTCTGCTTTCTGCCTATTTACTCTCTCCTGCTTCCTCAATGCCTGGCAACCACTGATGTTTTTACTGTCTCCATAGTTTTTGCCTTTTTGCAGTTATGTTTTAAAATTTTTCATTTAACAAATAATTATTGAGCATATACAATGTTCCAGGCGTCATACTAGGTCCTAAGAGCACCAAGATGAATATTTTCAAGAGTTGACACATTGTAGAGGGGTAAAAGTAAATTATATCCTCTGATTGGTAATATAATATAATAAATATAAAAATGTAATAAATATAATATGATATATAATAAACATGATAGTATAAGCATGTTAAAATATGAAATGTATATTGCTTTTGTAACAATGATGAAGAAATAAGATATTTTGCCTGTAGATAGCATGGGAGAGCATTCTATTATATGTTAACCTACTAGTAGACCCTGTGAGAAAGGTTTGAGTGCACGTGTTTATTTGGGAAGTAGAGAAATGAGATTGGGAAGTAAGGAAGCCAATAAAGGAGGCTTGTAGGTGAGCATAATAATTGTTATACATGGAACTAGAAACAGTATAAAAAATAAGCTGAGCATTCTGAAAGGTATAATGTTAATTGGGAACCTTAAGTAAAACATTCAAACTTGGTTCTAAGACAAAGAACAAAAGATTTTGGGGAGCTCAGACTGGAGATATTTCTATAGGAAAGAAAGTGACCTTACTGAGCTCTTTTTCTATATTTCTGTACCAATGTACTTAGTTATTAGTGTCAGGGAGCAAGAATTTCTGTGTCGTCTAAGGTCCTTCAAGTTGGACTAAGAATCAAATTGACATGAAACAGATTAATAGGAAAATACCAAATTGAATAGCTTATGTATAGGGAATTCACATAGACATGGAAATTCCAAAGACAGTCCAGCAAAATAAGGTATATATGTCCACCTAAACTAAGGAGAAGGGGGTAGGTGTCTGGAACTTCAGAGGAAAATAATGTAATTCATAGGACAAGAAGAACAGATGTTTGGTAATTAGATGTTTGCTGTGCCATACAGATGGGTCACTCAGGTAAAGTTTATCTTTGCTAATAACCCTTATTCTGGAAAGAACTTCCAGTTAAGATTCTTCTGTATAGTTAAGAGAGGAGGAGAAGTTTGTTTTGAATATAAATATATATATATAAATATAAATAAATATATATATTCTAAAATATATATATATATATATATATATATATATATATATATATATATATATATATATTGGAATTTTCCTAATTAGTCCAAAATACTTTAAAGGCTCAACTTGAAAATACCAGACTAGTGTGAAACTGATGTTGTCTTTTAAGGATATCTCATCTCTGGGCATTTTCTATGCAGCAAATAGGTAGCTTTTATTCTTTTAGTTTAGGATTTGATGAAAATTTGTGAGGCAGATTTTTAGGGTTGATAAGAGAGCCTCCAAAAATAGCAGAATTTTCTTCGACTCAGATGTTATACAATTTGAGAAATTAAAAAGTAAACTTGGAAGTCAAAAGATCAACTCTCTGATGTGATTTATTGTTAGAGCTAAATCCATCTGACGTTCACACCCCAGAATTAGGCTGATTTATCTGGTGGTTCAGGCACCACACTTCTCCATAAGGACAGCTTGCCCAAGAAATACTGAGTAATCTAAGAATTCCTGCTCTTGAAAAACAAGGCTGTTCTCAAATAGAAGCAGGGTGGAGCTGAGCTGAATGTGCCCAGTGATTCCTCCCACATTTACTTGTTGGATATACCACTGCTCTCCAGGAGTGGAGACAGCAAGGGAGCAAAGAAAGTCTAGGAGTATCTTTAGAACAGATTTTTCCCTATGGGTTTCTATTGGAGAGGTGGCAGGGGAGAGCTGTTCTCTCTTTTACAGGGGTCGTATAAAAACATATGGAAGAGATTAGAAAAATTAGTGAATAATTTAATCTAATATTTTTCTTATTAAAAGAAACATTTGGGGGTCATTATTGTTTAGAACAAAACGAAGAAAATCTTTTATAACCACTCATAATGTGATGCATATCAAAACATCTCTTAAACTGAGAATTTTCTGTGTTTTTAAAATTGGGTCGTTACACTTTGGGCATCACCTTTGTTCTAATCAGTGAACCTAAAACAATTTCAATAATATATTTAGCTGAAACTTAAATTTGGTCCAAATATAACCTAATTTAAAAGTCTCACAATACTTTTTAACATAATGTACTCTATACCATCTTCTCTATACTCTGTAGTTGCACATCTAAGCAGAATGATGTTCACAGTCAAAAGATAGCATGGTCAAATTGGGGAAATACTGAGATAAAGTTTTGCTCAAAGTTTTCCTCACTATGACGATAGGACTTCTTAAAATATTAAAAGTTTGAATATAAATTGTGAATCTTCTAACATTTTCAGAACTTACTTGACTATAGTCATTTCTTTCAAAGACTAGTTCATGGGACCAATTTTCTATGGATCATGCTTTGGAAAATAGTGTTTTCAACTTCTAAAATTCTTGTATATTCATGTATATTATTGTATTATTGTATAAAATTCATGTATATTATTGTATTTTGATATCAAAGTTGTCTTCTCAGATTGGCCCTAATATCAGAATGTGAGAGATAAGGAAATCGAGGTATTAGGTTACATCATTGGATCAAGGCACAGGTCTCAAGAAACCTAGGAGTTGAACATGAGACTTCTGACCCCTACTCTATTAGCCTTTCCACTGTGGTGTTATTTCTCATTAAGTACAAGGCAGAGTCCATGTTGGGTCAATGTAGTCAATCGAAAAGTAAAAAACAAACAAACAAACAAAAAAAAACTAACGTAAGAATTTTCTTAGTAATAACATGAGGAGATTTACATTATTGAGAATAAATATTTTAGACATATTTTCTTTAATGGATTAATGAGTTAGTTTGGAGTCATGCCAAAAAGATTGAATTACAGTGTTTTGTGCAAATGGTTTCCTTTAACCTGAATCCAGTTCATTTCTTTGACTTTGAGATAACATGTTGAGGTGGCATCACTTTTCTAGAAAAATTCTGGCATGATGTGAATCGAAGAATATCACTCTCTCATAAATACTGGAAATTTTTCTTTTTCACTTGATATTTGAAGATAAAGTGTTTATTGATGTATTTTTTCACTAACCACTACATTAAAAACTACTTTATAAGAGGTTCTTCATTGGAGATTCTGAAGAAAATAAACATGAACCTGATCCCGATTTCTGAAAAGCTATTTCTTGTGAAACAGAAATGAAGTAACTTGATAATGCAACCTTTTTAAAAGTGATTTGATAACTTCAGTGTTAAGGGATTTGCTCATAAGAGCTTCATCTTCTACACATTTGCATGACATTTTATGGGTAAAATATCCCCTTTAGATGAAGTTAGGCTGGTGAAACATCGAGCCCAGAGGAAGGATTTTTATATCTGAACAAATTTTGTGTATCGGCTGATAGTAAAGGATTCTACTGTCTTGGGTTCTTTCACTTTTTTTTTTAAACAAGTGTTTTTTCTCAGGATTGCTATTTATTAGCAGCTGAAAATTGTATGGAAATGAATGGGAATTCAGTCTGTTTCTGAGGTGATTTATGTGCAACTAAATCCTGTAAACCATCACCCCAAAGCATATTTATGGCTTCAAATATCTTTCTGTTTCCACTGCTCTTCAGCAGGCAGGAAGCATCTCATTTTGGATTCAAGTCTTCCAAGAGGGAGAGAAAGTAGTCAATATAAGTTAGGAGGATATTTTCTTAAAGTTTGCTCCCATTATTGAAATCTTTTTGGAGCTGAAATACAGACAATTGTGTCAGCAGTCAATTAATTATATTAATTAATTGAGCAGAACAGTTCCCACACTCTGGCATGTGTTGACTTGACTCTACAATGTGTAGATATAAAGCCAGATTAGTTTTTGGTTGCAATATTAGAGGTACAATTGGAAAGGAGGGAGATGTTGTGAAAGATGATTTGTATGGATTCACTTTTTAAGTTGTTTTGGTTTCATTTAGTGCAATTCATTTTATCTCTCTTGAGTTTTAGATTCCTAATCTGTGAAATAGATGTAATGAAACTTTCCTCTGAGGGTTATAAGGATTGAATATGGTGGAGTTTATAAAGTAACCTAACATGGTGCTTTACACACAGTAGAGACGCCAGAAATGCTAGCTGCTCTGATAGATTTTAGCAAAGGATATCTTTTAATATGAGAATCCAAATGTAATGTCAATGGCAACACATATGGTCTATTTTAAGTTCACAGAAGCCAGCAAATAGGCTCTGAAGGTCCTTGAGTCGAAGTTATTCGTAAATAATTCTGTCTTTCATGACCTATGTTTATGTCTATAAATATACATTTAGTCTAAACCAGTAGTTCTCAAACACCTGCATATTAGACTAGACAGGGGAGCTTTAAAAAAGTATATGTGGATACTCAGACCCCCACCTCACACCACTTAAATCATCTTGAGGATGGAAACTGTGCATGACTAGTTTTTAATAGCCCTTCAAGTGAACTGCAGCCATACATGGAAAATTGTCCAGCCTACTGTCCATCTGGCTCCAGACTGATATCATTTGCATAAATTGTCTGCAATAAGACATTCACTATAGGTTAAGGATATGAGTGGCATCTTAGGGTGTAATGCCTGATCACATTCCCTAAGCCTTTATTGCCAAAAGTATTAATAAGATTGAAACTTCTAATAAAGTCATGTTTAAAAGACTCTGTTTAATAGGCTTTTGGGAAACAAAAAAAAGTAGAGAAGAGAATTTTCAATTGAAGAAACACTGAAAATGGTAGGTTATTGATTACTGCTCGATTACTGCTAATCACTCCATTTTACCATTATTTGTGAACAAACAAACAAAAAACAAACCCAAAGGACAACAAAAAAAAACTATGATCAACTCTTAACCGACCTTAGCAAATTTTAATGTTTATTTATTTTTGAGAGAGAGAGAGAGAGAGTGAGTGAAGAGGGCAGAGAGAAAGGGAGACAAAGAATCCAAAGCAGGCTCTAGGCACCCAGCTGTCATCACAGAGCCCTATGTGGGGCCGAAACTCAGAAGCCATGAGATCATGACCTAAGCCAAAGTTGGATGCTTAACTGACTGAGCCACCCAGGCACTCTGACCTCAGCAAATTTTAACAGGTGAGAATGAGCAAAATCTGGAGCTTTTATATGGCTGGCTACTTTCTTTTGTTATAAACTACCTGCCTGGAGGGTGATTTTGGGTTTTGTCCACTTAGCCAGAGTGAGAAAGGAGGAGGCATGTTCCACTATCAGATCAATTATGTAATGACTGCATGCCTAACTTGGATGGTGCAGCCTAAGTTTGTTTTGACCCTTAAGTCCTGGATTTAATCAGTGCTTGTGATCCTAGATCATATTAACATCCCCTAGGTAGTCAGCAGTAGTGGTGGTATTCATTTAGGGTGTTAGTCTTTTTGCCCATGTTGAAGTTGTAAATCTGAAAATTCATAAGACTTTTGCAACAGTAATTCCAGGGTGGGTAATAAGTGATTTTTTATTCCTACATGATTTAGATAGCTGTCATTTTGTATAAATAGGTATATCCTTGATGATTGGAAGAACACATTTGTATTATAGTAAACGTGCACACAGACACATCTGGATGGCATATAATGATAGTATGCATCTACCTGTTTCTAAAAAGCATAAAGCTAGGGGCACCTGGGTGGCTCAGTCGGTTTAGCATCTCACTTTTCAGCTCAGGTCATGATATGACAGTTTCCTGAATTTGAGCCCCACGTCGGGCTCTGTGCTAGCAGCACGGAGCCTCCTTGGGATTCCCTCTCTCCCTCTCTCTCTCTCTGTCCCTCCCCCACCTGTACTGTTTCTGTCTCTCTCAAAATAAATAAATAAACTTAAAAAAAAGCATAAATCTATAGTTAATATATATTACTCTACCTGCCTATTCTGTCTGCAAAGACCATACATTGGCCACAGTGTTAGTAAAGACATCTTTTGCTATAAATTATTTATGGATTGAGTAAGAAAATCACAACTATTTGCTTTATTGGAGTCTATTCAACAATTAATCATTTTAATCCATAATACTTTCTCCAGTGAGCAGTGAAGGTGTTAGTGCCTAAAGGAATCATGTGTCATCATCTGGAATAGTAGCTAGATTGTTATCTACTACTCAGACTACTCTGAGGGCAATGGTAAAAATACACATGGAAATGTTTCCCAAAGTTGTAAATCACAATCAATACTAAAAAGTTCTTCACTCCTAGATAGTCTAAATAGACTAACTCAAATGAAAAAACATGCAAATTACCCAGTTTCTTCTTCCCTTTATATTTGATCCATTTCTTTTAGCGTGTGATTTCTTTTTTTAAAGTTTATTTATTTTGAGAGAGAGAGAGAGAGAGAGAGAGAGAGAGAGAGAGAGAGAGAGAATGAATGAGAATATTCCAAGAGAGCTCCACCTGGTCAGTGTGAAAAGCCTGACTGGGGCTTGAAACCATGAAACTATGAGATCATGACCTGAGCCAACAAACTGAACCACACAGGCACCCCATCTTTTGGCATATGATTTTATATTGTGTGGTTTGTGCAATGTTGTCTCACCAGACTGCATATTTCTGTGATGGCTTATTGTAACCCAGTAGAATTAGTGCAATATTGAGACTATATCTTCTATGCTAATGAACTTGGATTCAATCAAATTATACCGTTTAATGTTGGCTCTAGGTAAATAGCAGTTTCCTTGCTATTAATTTTTCTAAAAGGAAAGATTGTTTTCTTATTTAAAATTTTTTTTTAACATTTGTTTTCAAAAGAGAGAGACAGAGCGTGAGTGGGGGAGGGGCAGAGAGAGAGAGGGAGACACAGAATCCAAAGGAGGCTCCAGGTTCTGAGCTGTCAGCACAGAGCCTGATGTGGGGCTCGAACCCACAAACCATGAGATCATGACTTGAGCTGAAGTAGGGCACTTAACTGACTCAGCCACCCAGGTGCCCCAAGATTGTTTTCTTATTAAAATATATGTTCTTGGGGCGCCTGGGTGGCTCAGTTCATTGGGGGGTCTGACTTCAGCTCAGGTCATCATCTCATGAATGTGAGTTTGAGCCCCGTGTCAGGCTCTGTGCTGGCAGCTTAGACCCTGGAGCCTGCTTTGGATTCTGTATCTCCCTCTGTCTCTCTTCCTCCCCCACTCGCACTCTGTCTCTCTCTCTCTCAAAAATAAACAACGATTAAAATATATGTTCTTGGGGCACCTGGGTGGCTCTGTTGGTTAAGCATCTGACTTCAGCTCAGCTCATGATCTCACAGTTCATGATTTCAAGCCCCCTATTGGGTTCTGTGCTGATAGCTCAGAGCCTGGAGCCTACTTCAGATTCTGTGTCTCCCTCTCTCTCTGCCCCTCCGTCACTCTCTCTCTCTCTCTCTCTCAAAAATAAATAAACATTAAAATATAAAACAAACAACATTTTACAAAAATATATGTTCTTTGGGTGCTTGAATGGCTTAGTTGGTTAAGGGTCCAACTCCTGAATTCAGCTCAGGTCATGATCTCATGGTCATGGGATCTAGCCCTGTGTTGTTAGCTCCATGCTGGGCTTGGAAACTGCTTAAGATTCTCCACTCTGCCCCTCCCCTTGCTTGAGCGTGTGCATGTGCACTCTCTCTCTCTCTCTCAAAAGAATATATATATATATGTGTGTGTGTGTGTGTGTGTGTGTGTGTGTGTGTGTGTATGTTCTTGTATATAATTGTATCCTTGAGATTTTAGAAGTATTTCATACATTTTGAAGCTATACTCACTTTGCGTATTATAATGGATTATATTAAGCAGTGTAATTTTGTCTGTGAAGATCAAGATTGTGGGGTGCCTTGGTGGCTCAGTTGGTTAAGTGGCCAACTTTGGCTCAGGTCATGATCTCACGACTCAAGAGTTCAAGCCCTGCATTGGGCTCTTTGCTGTCAGTACAGAGCCCATTTTAGATCATCTGTCCCCCTCTCTCTCTGCCCCTCTCCTGCTCATGCAGACACATTCTGTCTCTCCCCCCCGCAAAAAAAAATAAATGAACATTAAAAAAGGTCAAGATTGCTTAGTTTTATTATATGAATTTTTTGAGAATAATTTTAGGAAAAATATTAAAAATATTATGGAAGAAAATTACTAGACACTGCCTTTAATGAATTTCAAAACAAAACAAAAATACGTATATAAGGAAGCATCTCTTGGTCATTTTATTTCTAAAAATTAAATTCTTATTTCTGCTTTTAAAAAATTACTTTTAAGTCTCATTAGAAGTATTTATGCGTATTTGCTTTTTTTAAAAGCATAAATTACTTCCGCAAATGCTCATAGTTGGGCATTAATAAATATTAGTTAATTTTCAGTAATCTTTTACCCACTTTTCCATTTTGCCATCTGTTGTCCATGTAACAGAACACGGAAAATAAATTGGTATAAACCTCCTGAAGGATAGTTTGGAAATCTTTAAAAATGCTCATAAACTTTGGCTCAGAAATTTTTCACTAAGAATTTATCCTTAGGTGATAGTCAAGTTTCCACACAAAGATTAATGTACACGGACCTTTATTACATCTTTTTAAGATGCAAGAAGACCATGCAAAATGGAAAAGAAAAAAGGTTAAATGTATAATAACAGAATTATTAAATAAATTATGGTATATCCATACTGTGAAATACAGTATGCTTTTAAATTCATATTTTCAAAGGGTATGTAATGGCATGAGAAAGTCTCATAGCAGAATGTTACCTGAATAACGCTGGAGGCTGTTTATATGATATGCTCCTGGTAATTATGATGTGCTGTTAGTGGTGCTGTGGGTGTGGCAATATGTTTCAATACATTCAGAAAGAAATGTATAAAGTGTTAAGAGAGATTACTGCTAGCTGGTGGCACAACAGGTAATTAAGAATTTATTCCTTACACTTTGCTCTGTTTTTTTCCATTTTTTTCACAGTAAATATGTATAATTTTGCTATTAGAAATGTGTCACCAAAAAACCTGTATCATTATACATCTCAGCAAAGATAGCAATATATCCCAAAGGCCATCACGATGTTTTGTTAGTAACTGGGGAAACACAGCCTGCAAAGTGACTGCTCTGTAACCAAGACAGTGATCATCCCAGTCAAACACAAGAAGATGAAAGATATTCAGAAGCCTTCACTGACCTCATGCCAAACTCAAAGGCTTTGTGTCAGCTCTGTTATTCCCAAGTTGAAAAACCTTGGTAGCAGCAAATATTTGGCTCAGATCAATAAAAAAACTGAAGCAGTAAAGTTTAAAATACAATAATGTGAAAAAAATAACAAAACCTTTTCAGAAGCACTAAATATCACAAGACTAAATATCAGTACTAAATATCACAAGATATAAATGTTCTTATTTTTGGACTTACTAATTTGAGTTCTGAGGATGAGTCTTAAGGAAACAATCTTAAATATTGAACAAATTTTATGTACAAGTATGTTTAGTGAGTGAAGGGTTATTTTCAATGGAAAATTAGAATATGGGAGCTGAATATCTACTTGGAGAATCATTAAGTTGATTATAATATATTCACTTGATGGATTATTGTGCAGGTCTTAAAAATGTGACAATTTTGAAAAAGCTTAAGATAGGTTAAATGAAAAGTAATATATATTAATGAATCTACATAAAAGGTTTAACAACTTTGCATAAGGGAGCCCTGTATACAAAAAGAATGGAATAAAATATACCAATAGGCTAATAGGATATTTTTTCTTTTATTTTTCTCTATACTCCATATTTTCTTTTCTGAGTATCCTTTCATAAGGCAAAATAAACTATTGTAAAAAAAAAGATGGCGTTAGAAAATTTTTTGCATGATTTTACAATGGAATAATTCTCCCCCCCCCCCAAAATGGGGTATTTAAAGAATCCTCTGAAATTTTCCAAGCCACCTTGACCATGACTCAGTTTTCCTCACGGCTCCACATATATCAGTCCTGAGCCAAGTAAAAATCCATATCCAATCAAGTCTCATTCTCCCAGAAGTCCATTCCCAAATTCTATCTCAGAGCTCTGGATGAGTATTTGTCTGAGGATGGTGTGAGGAGAGGTAGAATTAGACACTATTCAACAATGAAAAAGTATGTTTGAAAATGAGTTTGGTTGAGAATTTTTTATTCAAATTCTCAGAAACTTATGGGATAAAATCACCCTAATCCTTGCATGCACATGTATATATAAAAAATAAGTAGCAAGATAGGACAGGGTGGCCTAATGAGAACACAGGAATCTGTAAAAAGAATATCCAGTTGCACATTCCTTATAGTGGGGTACCCAAAGGAATTTTAAGTGCTGAGATACAGAATATTCAATTCTTGTTTGTTTATTCTGCTGTGATATAAATCTCATCCATTGGATTCAATCTCTAGTAAAAGTCAATTACAGACATAGCCTTGAATCAGTGGCTGTTTTGGAGAGTGAAGGAATCAAGATCCTTTCCAGTATGGAGTGATTCAGTGAAGGAAAGGAACAATATATATCCGACACAAAGACTATCTGAACTAATTAAGAGGAAAGAATTTGACACTAGTCAAGACTAGGAGGGATGTAAGCCCCCAAGAATTTTAAGAAAAATTGAGAGATATACTCCTTCATGTTTGGTTGGCAAAAGCCAATTTTATTTGTATTGCAAAGGGCAAGGTGATTCCAGTTGGCATAAGATTTATAGTTGTAAAGGGCAGAATTTATTATATAACCCTGGGAACTCAATTATGATCCAACTGAAGTCGAAAAAATCAGAATAGCCAATTTCCCTTGCCTCTGCCAATTTTTCTTTTACTTGTAATAGAAGAGGTTTCTAACATCACAGAGATAAGGGAATTTATTTTCTAAAATTAATTCATTCACCCAACAATATTTTATACTATCTAATATATGCCAGGCATAGTTTTAGGCACTATGGATACAATGATTAGCATAACATACAAAAAGCCCCACCATCTTAGGATTTATATTATTCTAAAGTTAAAACCCTAGAGAAAGAAAAATCAACAACAAAGCCAGTGAAATACAGGCAAGTTAATTGCATTTAAGTGCCCATGTAGTCACATCCTTGAAGAAGAGAGTGGTTGTTTTGTGGTGACATTTCAGGGACTTTAGCAGATCTGGAGAGATGAGAACATTATCTTTAGGCACTTTTCAGGTATGTTGGAGTTTGTTACTTAAGATTAAGTTTTAGGGCCAAAATAGAGTTGGGTTGAGAATAATTATCCACAAGGAATTTACTCCACTGTCTGGTTGGAAAAAATGAAGGTAGTTGTGGGCAAGAGATGAACTATGGAGCTGAACAGTGAAAATGCTGGTCAGAATGGACCTCGTGGAAGTTTTGTATTATCCTCCAAAACTAGTGATTTTATTTATTTCCAAGTCAACTCGTCAGACTATACATTTAGAAGTCTCGTGATATCATTTTGAGAATTAGCTCTCCCTGAATCACTGCAGTATATTTTAATAGCAACTGATGTGAAATAAGACAAACACAGGAGCAAAATTCAATAAAATACTGTAAGAGATTGTTTTTAATTACCATTTGGTCACAAATACTTAATATGGCTTCTATTAGGAAAATGTAGCAGAAGAGTAGTAGTCTTTTATGGTACTTCTAGAAAAAGGATTTAATGGTCAAATGAGTTTGGAAAACCGTTTCCTTTATGGGCGTTCACAACGATCCAGGTGATCCAGGTCTGAAAGACATCGACCAATAAGGAAACCTCTTTAGCTTTGCTTTCTCAGTTTTCTGATAAGTTTTGAACATAGAATCTAGTTTATTTAAATCCTTATTTTAATATTTTCTTGTTTTGAGAAACATCAATTATCATCCCATGAATATACTTTGGAAATGCTACTCTAAAATGGTTTAAGTTTTATACAAAAAGGATAATTATGTTAAGAAGAGAATTTACTTGAAGTTCATGAATGGTGCCTAAAACCAAATATGGTAGGCATTACAAACTTGAAAAAATATTTTTTGAGGTCCTTTTGATTATTTCACTATCATAAGTCAAAATGATTTGAAAATAGTGAGTAGGTTTCTAGGCCATACATGGCTGATAGCAATTTGTTGCACAAATTTGCACTGGTAGATAATCGAATTTTTATCACTCATTTCAAGCTGATTACATTCTTTGAAGATGTTCTACTTTTTCCCGACTTTGCATCCGAGGCACACATTAGCTGGGCAATTGCTTGCAGTTTTTGTTTTCCGTTCTCTAGCTTTTAATGCCATTTGAAGATCCAAAAACTTTCAAGAAGCAGCAAAGCAAGAAAGTACCATTCTGCTTGCTAAAAGAAAATAAAACCATTTTCAAGGTATGTTTATTCCTCCAATTTCATGGATGCTAAAATCCATGAATGGGCTTCATCTTCAAGGCCATCTTGAGCAGAATTACACTGTTTTGCATCTAATGTTGGATTTCTCTATTTGGGAGTCTTTTTCCTGGGAGAGCATTTCTTAATAAAGATGAGGTGCAGAATTTCCCAAGATTAGCAAAACCCTGTAATGACTTGGGTTTTAGACACCTGACAGGATATGCTAATACAAACAAAACTGCCTCTCTGAAAGAGTAACAGCATCCTATGGGCAAAATAAAACCAGGCAAAATAAAAAAGGCTATGTCTTTTTACTTCTGCTGCTAATTAAAATGTTATAATTATAAAAGCTAATGAGTAGATTTCTTGTACTGTATAGAATTGTTATCTTTCCTTATTAAAATATTATTAACATTTAAAAACTATTTATATTTCATTTGTGCAGAGAGACCCCTTGTTCCAGAGTAAAATTCAGATAAATGGCTGGATCGTGAAGGAAATTAATATCAATAATATACTTGTTATGTCTAGAAATAATCCAGTAAAAGAAGTCAGCTTCAAAGTAAGACCCAAACAGCTTTTAGTTAAATTGTAATCCTACTAAAATAGAAGGCCCAAAGTGAACTTGTTGAAGGTATTAGCTATAAAAACCAGACAGAAATTAACTAAATTAATATCTATCAAACTGACATGTATATCTTATAGGCTAGGCCATTATTATAGATACTGGAAGGTTTGAAAGCAAAGTCATAGTCCCTCTTTTAAAGAAGTTAACAGTCAAGTAGAGTAGAAAATACAGTAAATAGGCAATTATGCCTTGTCCAGTCTCAAAAAGTAGGAAGGGAATGGCAATTTATGAATGTTTCCAGAGGAAGTGAATCTGAATTGAGTTTTTATTTTTATTTATTTTTTAAATGTTTATTTATTTATTTTGAGAGAGAGAGAGACAGAGAGAGACAGAGACAGAGAGAGAGACAGAGAGAGAATAGGAGAGGAGCAGAGAGAGAAGGAGGGAGAGAATCTCAAGCGGGGTCTCCACTGTTAATGCAGAGCCTGACGTGGGGCTTGCTCTCACAAACTGAGATCGTGACCTGAGCTAAAATCAAAAGTCAGACACTTGATCTACGGAGCCACCCAGGTGCCCCTGAATTGAGTTTTTAAAGGTGACCAATAGGCCTGGTGAGCTGAAGCAGTAGGACACTCCAGGTAGAATGTACAGTATGTGCAACGGGACAGGGTGAAGGGAGTATGTTGAGTTTTGATAATGGAGATTAGTTAGAAGAAGGCCATAGTATAAGGGATTGGCATGGGATCAGGCTGTAGAAGCAAGCAGGAGGTAGATCACAAGGAACCTTACATACCATGTTAAGGAATTGAGATTTTATCCTATAGGCAATGAGGGTCATTGATAAATCTTATGCAGGCATTTCATAGGTCAGATCCTATCAGGCACATTGTTATTGTTAGTCTGGGTGGCATTTGACACATCAAGTGTTAGTAGTTGCAGTGATGGGTGTGTGTGTGTGTGTGTGTGAGGGGTGGGGGGAGATTGTACAACTCAGTGGGGCTTGGCAGTTGAGCAGAGGTGGTGTTGGAGAATGGATGTTGGGGTGTGATGGGCATTCTGCAATAGTATAGTAGATGAAGGTAACATTTCTTTTGGCTATTAATAATTCACTATTAGGTCTAAAGATCAGAACTCTTTGCTTGTTTGAGGAAATAGTGGTGATTTTGCTTGTGGTGAGGCAAGAAGGTGAATGTGTCTGAGATTCAGGTCTTAGTCTCAATGGTAAAGATGCCTTCTTTGCTGTTCATGTCTCTCCTTCTTGGTAGACCTGTTTTACTTCTTCAGTTATCTTTTATGTCTTTCAAATTTTATTTTTCTCCATAATATCCTTTAAATTTTTCCCATAGTGAAATATGCAGCTGATTATGAAATCTAAAGCCACCCTGTGCTGAGAGTATATCAGCTTTATTAATCAAACGTTCAGACATTTCCTCCAATTCAGTCTTCATAGAGCTATCAGATTCTTTCCCCTTAAAACACTTTTTTTTTAACTTTTTTATATATATACAAAATATAACCTTTAGTGACTCTTTAGTTCGTATATAATGCAATATCATTTCCTGACACATGGCAACAGTTTATTTTTATCATGAATACTGATTGAGCCCCAAGTTGTCTTAGCACTCCAGTCACATGTATACGTACATATGTATATACAAATCTTCTTTAGATACAAGGAGGGAAACTCAACTTGCATAAAAAGTAAAGATATAGCATGGATGGAGCTAGAGAGTGGTATGTTAACCAAAATAAGTCAGAGAAAGACAAATATCATGTGATTTCACCATTATGTGGAATTTAAGAAACAAAACAAATGGGCAAAGGGGGAAAAGAAGGGCAGAGGCAAGCCAAGAAATGGACCCTTAAAAATAGAGAACAAACTAATGGTTACCTGAGGGGAGGTTGGTAGGAGTATGGGTTAAAAGGTGATAAGGATTGAGGAGTACAGTTGTGATGGGCACTGGGTGTTGTATGGAAGTTCTGGATTGCTCTTTTGTACATTTGAAATGAGTATTACATGTCTGGTAACGAATTTAAATAAAAACTTAAAAAAAAGTGAAGGTATAAGGTGAGAGGATTTTTTGGAAAGGTGTAGGAGTTAGACTGAAGAGTTATTGGCGGGTACTGTGAACTATAAGAATGAGGATTTGAAAAGTCGGTCTTTCTTCTGTTTATTCCCCCAAGCCTTCATGGTCTCCAATCCCTGCTCCTCTGCCTGTACCTGTTTCCATTATCCTGTGTCTAACGACTGGCTCTATTTAGGTGTGTTTGGGAGACCCTGATTTGGGCTGGATACAGTCTCTTCAGTCAAGATCCCAGTAAAAAAAAAATAGCTAATGTCTGTGTGACACAATTCTACGATCACAGGAAAGAAATCCTAATTGGTTCATCTTGAGTTGACAGTTAGCCTCTTTCAATCATTTAAAGCCAGGGGGCTGGGTCACATGAAACAGTATTCACTGTTTAGAGCAGGATGTCTAAAAAGAGAGAATGGAGAGTTTCTCCAAGAAGGGAACATGGGGCAGGAAGAACATAGTTGGCACAGCTGAGCCTTATTCCTGAACCTACTGCTACTCTCCCATCCTTCCCCCCACTCAAAGGATCTAAAAAATTTCAACTTAACCTAAGTTCCAACTCTTTAATTTAGATGCTAATGAGCAGTGAAATGACCAAACCATGGACATGAATAAGGAAAAGGTCTAAGGGGAAGCTCATGAAGAAGATAATGAACCCTTAAATAATCCAGCATTACCTGGCATATCTGTGACCTACTATCTGTAGGGCAAGAGGACTGACTCTTCTTCCCAAACTATTGGTGTGGTTACAGAGACCTGCATTTCCCCCTGCCAAAGTAGAACAAGCTGAATTAATTCTATGAATCTTTCCTAGAAACTGCTTTGTACTTAACCTCTCCTCACCCTCTGCTAGCAATTCAGAAGTGGTTATTTGTCTTGTTTCTATTTGTGCTGTTTTATTCTTCTCTTTTCACAAACTGCACCCTTAGTCTTTTGCTTTTAATAATGAGAATATAAATGTCTCTAGAAGCAAATCATGTAAAATTTAACCCATTTAACACATACTTTTCCATATGGCCAAAAGCTTTCTGAAGTTCTTTCTTCCCTTTAGTACATATGTAAGGATGAGGATGTATAGTACAGGAACATATTCTATCCCCTGTAGGTGATCTGGAATTAAACCTGGGGAGTGAAGGATAATGGTCTTTGGCTTACATCACTTTTAGCTTTAGAGATGAAATAGCAGTAGAGGTGTTGGGCAAGCACTATCATTTTGATGCTGAAAACTATTTTAGCTTAAAAATGAAAATATGCAGACTGATTTTCAGTGGATTTATATAATTGTGATTTGACATGTGGTTTCATTTCAGGAGCTACCTTCCCTATAAATGACACCCTCTCCTGCTTTGACATTCACAGAAAAACAAGGGAAAAGAATTAAAAAACAAAACAAAACAAAGATCATTCAGTAATTTAAATGGTTTTTCAAACTCTTGATATTAGGGATTCTGTAGAGGTGTGTCCAAAGCACTAGAGAATGCAGGAGTAAAGCTGAGTGCCCCCTTCTCTTTGAACTACAGAAGCTCCATAATCTCAAGTGTTTTATATCCATATGGATGGTAGACAACTTTCACTTGTCAATCCATTGACCTTTGTGCCCAGGTAGAACAAAAATTTTAGAGAAAATATATAATAAAACAGATTGCTGCTTCTATCAATTCATGAGTTCCAACTTCAGGCCAACTCTTAGTATTGTTCAGCAGCACTGGTACATTTCACTGGGCAACCCTCTTACCCTCCATATTGATATTTTAAAGTTTCTCTACTTTTCTCAATTCTCTAATGTCCACCATCCCATTCCCAATTTGACTCTTCCGTGTCAGCATATCACTTTACTTTCTATTTATAGAGACAAAAGAGAAAGGAATAGACAAAAGAGAACTAATTCTCAAACTTAATTGGTTTTCTACCCATTATCCTTTCCTCCTATAATGGGACAGCTGGCCCTTCAAATGCTCTTGGCTAAGACTAAAGTAACTCCTCTGTCTTCTCAGAAACTATATGCCATTGCTTATTTTTTTTTTTTTTTACTCTTCTTTTAAAATTGCTCTCAATTTCCCCTTGTCTACTGGATTATTCTCAGTGACAATTAAACATGTTCAACACCACCGTTAAAATAACAACAAAACAAAAACCCTCAAAATAACAGCAAATATCCTTTTGTGGCACATTTTCTCAAAGGAATTGTCTACACTTAATGCTCAATACTCAACAAGTAGTTTTTCTTTTCTTTTTTTTTTTTAAGTTTATTTATTTTGAGAGAGAGAGAGAGAAAAGAAAGAGAGAGTGAGTGGGGGAGGGGCACAGGGAGGGGACAGAGTATCCCAAGCAGGCTCTGTGCTGACAGCAGTGAGACCAATGTGGGACTCGAACTCATGAACCCTGAGATCATGACCTGAGTCAAAGTTGGATGCTTAACAGACTGAGCCACCCAGGTGACCCTCAACAAGTAGTTTTTAATACATGAAGAAATCTCTTAAAAATATTTGAAAATGTAGTAAAATGTTTTGAAGAAGATTATCCCTGCAAAAAGGTTTTAAAACTGCTGAATGTTTATGGAGGCCCTACTATACTAAGTGTTGAGGATATAGAATATGTAGCATGGTTCTGTCTCTATTATGATAGGCTTACAGCCTCGCACAAAAGACTGGCAAATAAAGCAAACATTAACAATACAATTTGGTATGCTACATGAAGATATATATCTGGGACTATCTATGGAAGCATGTTCTTAAGTAATTAAAACTTTAAAATGGAAGCACAACACAATTTTCATGGAGGCTGGATAAAATTAAAACAAATGTATTTTTAAATTAGAATAGAAAAAAGCTCTAAAGAAACTCATAGTGTATATTCTGTCCACAAATTTTATATAAATTCTATTTTGTGAGATCTTTTGATTTCGGTCAGAAATTGCACAGGTATTTTAATTACAGGCAAAACTCTACTTTAAAATCCTCTGATGGGGACACCTGGGTGACTTAGTCAGTTAAGTATCTGACTCTTGATTTTGGCTTAGGTCATGATCCCATGGTTTGTGAGATTGAGCCCTGTGTCCAGCTCTGTGCTGACAGCATGGAGCCTGCTTGGAATTCTCTCTCTCCTTATCTCTTTCTGCTCCTCCCCCACTTGTGCTGTATCTCTCTCTCTTACAAAATAAATAAACATTTTTAAAAATTAAAAAAAATCCTCTGCTTGACAGTTAAATCTTTCCATTTAAATGAGGTCTAATTTTTCAAGATACTGCTGATTTTTCTTTCTATAGTGAGTCTCGGTACTGACTCCCAGTTCATACATTTCTTTTCAGTTTACTATCTTTTTTTTTTTTAATTTTTTTTTTTCAACGTTTATTTATTTTTGAGACAGAGAGAGACAGAGCATGAACGGGGGAGGGGCAGAGAGAGAGGGAGACACAGAATCGGAAACAGGCTCCAGGCTCTGAGCCATCAGCCCAGAGCCCGACGCGGGGCTCGAACTCAGTTTACTATCTTTGATAGACTTTCTTGTATCAAAACAAATTCCCCAGGAAGAACAATTAGTAACACTGAATTCAAAACAATCTGAAGCCACTGAGAGATTTACCAAATCATATAAGACTTATGATATAAAAGAGTAACTATGTGGACAAAGTCAAATAAACACTGAATGATCCAAGTAAAAATAAAAATAAAATAAGAAAAAATAAAAAAATTGTGTTTATACATCTATATATACAGCTTGTTTATATGTGAAACAGTAATGTTTAAACATGAAATGATCAATAATTGCATTAAATATAAATGGACAAAATACTATAATTAAAAGTATTGCCAGACTAAAAAAAAAATTAATTATTTAAATATTGCTTACAAGATGGGTAGCTTAAATTTAAAGTCACAGACAGGTTGAAAATAAAATATAAAAGATACTAACCAAAACAGGTTAATACAGCTACCTAACATAATACAAAACAGATTTTTAAGCTAGGATACATTCTAGAGACAGAAGGATAATTTAGGGTTAAGGAAAGTTAATATTATCAGGAAGACATGTTATTTTATGTTCATACATGCCTAATAACATATATTCAAAGCTTATAAAGTAACAGAGAACTAACTGAATCTATAATAACAGTCTGAAATTTGAATGTATTTCTTTACATGGTACCGCTTATAGTAAGTTGTAATAAAACCTCTAGAAATTGAAATATTATAGGTTATGATTTCTGACACTGAAATTAAGCTAGAAATTAATAATAAAGGGAAATAAAGATAAATTAAGAATTGCAAATTAAACATTGCTCTTTATTTTTTTTCCTTTGTAAAATTCTTTTTTTATATTTTTATTATTTTTTTTAATTTACATCCAAATTAGTTAGCGTATAGTGCAACAATGATTTCAGGAATAGATTCCTTAATGCTCCTTACCCATTTAGCCCATCCCCCCTCCCACAACCCCTCCAGTAACCCTGTTTGTTCTCCATATAAATAGCTATTTGTTAAGGAAACAAACCATAATGAAATTTACAAAAGATTTTAATTGAAAGATAATGAAAAGATGCCATTTCAAAACTTGTGGAATGCAGCAAATCAGGGATAAGAGAGAAATTTATATCCTTAAATTAATATATTAAAAACAAGACTAAAAATAAGTATTGGTCCCAGTACATTGGGAAAAGAACAGAAAATTAAACCTAAAGAAGATAGAAGGACGAAAATTAAAAAGATCATGGCAAAAATCAATAAAATAATAAGCAGATCTAAAATAGAGAGGATTAAGAAATCCAGTAATTAAGTTTTTATAAAGATCAATAAAATTAACAAAGTTCTTGCAAGGAAAGCAGAGGAAAGAGGTATAAAATTTTAATATTGTAAGTAGTAAGAAAAGAGATATAATTAGAGATTCTATAGAGTTTCTGAAGATTGTAAGAGAATATTATGAGAAATTTTTGAGCAATTAGAATGGAAAATGTAGGAGTAATGAGAAAATTCTTTAAAAATTATCATAAGGGAGCATACTTACAGTCTTTTGGGATACAAAAAACTCTTAAATATACAAAAAAGTACCTCACCTAAATTTTAAGAAAAAGAAAGCTATATTCCACTTTTTATAAAACTAAAACATTTGTTTTTGAGTTCACTTATTTTGAGAGTAAGAGAGAGAGTGAGCATCAGCAGGAGAGGTGCAGAGAGAGAGAGAGGGAGTGAGAGAATTCCAAGCAGGCTCTATGCCATCAGTGCAGAGCCCAACAAAGGCTTGATCTCACCAACTGCAAGATCATGACCTGAGCTGAAACCAAGAGTCAGTCACTCAACTGACTGAGCCACCCAGGTGCCCCAAAACTAAAAGATTTTTTTTTAACTGGGAGTCATTATTATGTGGTAAAAGGAAATCTGTAGTTCAAGGAGATCATTACAGTATTATGATTGAAAAAAGGAGCTCTTGTTCAGAATATATTAGTTTTCTACAAGTCAATAAGAGAAAGATGTTCAAAACTAACAGGAAATTGGGCACATTTAATAGGTACATTACAAAAGAGGATTTCAAATGGCCAAAATAACATATGAAAAAGGGGCTTAACCTCATTAGGCCTTATTTGAAATTCATGAGCTCAAACTGCTCCCCAGAATGGCTAAAACTAAATGATATATACTTGGGATGGGCAAGATTGTAGAATAACTGAAAACCACATGCATTGCTGGTGGAAGTATAAATTGGTACTACCACTTGGGAGTGGAGAACTGTTTGATAGGCTGGAAAAGCTGGAACTAGCCAAACCCTATGACTCAACAGTAACATAATGGGTATGTAACCACCAGAAATGCATACATGTCTTCATTAAAAAAATATTCACAAGGTTAATACTAATGAACAGATACTGGAGTCCACCTCAAAGTTCACTAAAGTTGGAATGGATAAATATGTTGTGATGTATTGATATAATGGAATACTATATGGCAATGAATATGAGTGCATTATTTATAACCCCAATCACAAGGACAAATCTCACAAACACAATGTGCAGTGAAAGAAGGCTGAAACAAAGTGCATAAATGGTATTGTTCCATTTGTATAAAATTCAATTCTTGTCAGGAAAGATCTCTTGTTTTAGGAGTCTGGACACGGATTGATTTTAAAGGGAGAGTAGTGTCTGAGAGGGGCACAGAAGAGTCTCAGAACTGCTACTGGTGTTCTGCTTCTTGGCAGGCAGAGTTAGAGGGATGCATTCACCTATCTACATTCATTGAACAGTTCAATTATGCTATGTATGCTTTCCTACATAAATGTTATACTTGAATATAAATCTTAATTAAAAATTGTTGAAATGCCTATAATTCGGAGTATTTGGAGTTACAGGGAGTTAATGTGGAAAAGAAAACCTGCTACTGCTTTTAGCAAGGGAACATTTTCCATCAAAAGCAAGATGGTATAATAAAAAACATGGACTTTGGGATCAGGAATTTTTGAGTACAAATTCTAAATTTACGGTTTACTGGCTTTATGACCTTGAATACATAACTTTATCTAATCTTCAGCTTCTAAAAACGCATCTAAGGAATATGTAAAATTTATCAATAGGCCTGGAACCTTTGTTTTCCTAGAATTTTTTTTGTATTTAGTACTGCTTAAATAGTGAAACTACCATGTTACCAGGATGGCTTATAGCCTATAGATACGGCTTTGGTGGTTACCGTATTTTTGACTTTACTCATTTGGATGTAGCCAATTTAGAAAAATATAAGGCACTTCTTACACATAAGTTAAGTCATAATTACTTAGCTTTGCAACACTTGCTCTTTTGTGGTTGGCTCCTAGGCATGTTAAAACATAGCAGCAACAAACAGACTAATCATTTTCCTTTACTGAAACTTAAGGCAGGAAATTAATTTATCTCATCTGTGCCAAAAGCAAATATCTTCACAGTCCTCCCTGCTTTGCCTTTTAGGTGACTCAGAACACCTGGTTGCCAATTGCTAGCTGACGATAATTAGCTTTCAATTATCACCAGTTACATTTTCACCTGTTCAATTTGCAAATTCCTGAATTTTTTGGCTTGTCCTATTAACAAGTTCTGATATCTTCTGTCTTCAGTACACCTGCTCTGTGAGAGTAGGGAAACATTTCTCCCGCTGGGGAATTTCCCCTTCATCTGCCATCCTGTCCAGTTTCATCCATCTGGTGTTAGATGGGTACACACTTTGCAAAGAGACACACGGAGATACCTAGGTTCTTAGTCTCTTATGTTTCCGGGCTGTCCTGCTTTCCTGGTAGTGATTCTGTGACTCTTTTCACTTTGTTCAGAAATAACCAAATGATTGTTTCTATAAATTATCTTTCTTAAGAGATAACCAAAACAATGGCCAGACAACATAAGGAACGAGTGAATTTTTAACAATGGAGTTCTCGTCAATTTGATAACGTATTGAGATTCAATAAACCAGGAAATGAGATGACATTATGAGAGAATGCAGTAAGATTTTGAGAGAAAACATGAAAAATATCCTCGTGAAATTTGTTGGTGGTTGTATTTTAAGATATTTATGTCAGTTACACAGAATGTACTCATGAGGCATCTGATAGGTGATCTTAGAATAAACATAAAAAAGGGGCGCCTGGGTGGATCAGTCGGTTGGGTGTCGGTCTTCGGCTCAGGTCATGATCTCACAGTTTGTGGGTTCGAGCCCCAGGCAGAAATCCATGTTGTAGCCTAGTCTTCCCAATTATATTTTAGATTTGTTAGGCCTAAGCATCATGCTTTATATTTATTGAGAATCCACACTGTGCAAATCATAGTTTTTTCACATGAAAGATATTCAAATGCTTTAAAATTTTTTGAGGTCCACTGTTTTCCTGGAAGCAGACATTTACATTAAAGAAATCCAATTGGAACTGCAGACTTTTATTAAAATTTTAAGTTTGTGCTATCTCCCAAATGGTTTATTTATATATTTATTCATTTACTCAAGGGCATTTATTTTTTAAAGCATTTTATTATTTTTAAATTTTAAAGTATTTTTAATTTATCATCATCATCATCATTATTATTATTTTTCTTTTTTTTTAATTTTTTTTCAACGTTTATTTATTTTTGGGACAGAGAGAGACAGAGCATGAACGGGGGAGGGGCAGAGAGAGGGAGACACAGAATCGGAAACAGGCTCCAGGCTCCCAGCCATCAGCCCAGAGCCTGACGCGGGGCTCGAACTCACGGACCGCGAGATGGTGACCTGGCTGAAGTCGGACGCTTAACCGACTGCGCCACCCAGTCGCCCCTTATTATTATTTTTCAAGTAAGCTTTACATCCAATGGGGGCTTGAACTCATGACCAGGAGATCAAGAGTCACATGCTCAGTTGACTGAGCCAGTTAGGCACCCTTCAAGGGACATTTATTAAGTGTTAAGCAAAATACAAGGAAGGACGAGGTCCTTCTATTAAGATGGGCCATAGGTCAGCCAGAAAAGGCTTCATTCCACGAGTAAAACTTCACCAAAATATTGAAAGACAATAGGTCTTCACAAGGTTCAGGCAAGCAAGAGAAGGATAAGTATTTCAGGAAGAAGATGCAATATGATCAAAGAGTCAAACATATGAGAAAACCATAATACTGACAGCAGCTTGATGGAAGCAAGAGGTGTTAAGAAATGAGCCTACAGAAATGAACAGGGGCTATATCAGAGTGGGCATGAGTGTCATGCTAAAGATAGTTACCAAAGGCATTACAAAACAGGAATTGATTTAGTAATAGGAAAATACCTAACTATATGTAATGAAGTTAGTCATATATTTATTACATCAAACCCCAAATTTCCCATGTTCCAGAAGACATTTCATCTATTAAGAATAAATAAGTGTATATGGAAATTGCTTCTTAAATGCCAAATTATATGGTCATTGCACACATACATGTTCATAATCTAAGCAGTGAAAACAGTATGTTTCATAAGCATTTCTCTGTTATGGTAAATGAATAAAAAGGCAGTTTTTGGCTTCATCTCAACTAAAATTTAACCCTCAAGCCTCTAAACACCAGTAAATACCACCATATCTCTTAAAACAGCAGGTTATAGCTTTGCAAATATTTGTAATAGGTGACAACCGTTTCCCATATAGATGCTTTCACCTTGAAACTATTAAAAATGGCTATAAATGTAAAGAAAACAAGAAAAAATATAGACTGTATTCCTCAAGAATGGTAGCTAAACTTAGCCACCATGGATGGTCAAAGACCAAAAATATACTCAATGCAGGATCAGCAATTTTTAAAAAAAATTTTAAAATGTTTATTTTTGAGAGAGAGAGAGAGAGAGAGAGGGTGAGAGAGTGTAAGCGGGGGAGGGACAGTGGGCAAGGGGACACAATCTGAAACAGATTCCAGGTCTGAGCTTAAAGCTGTCAACCCAGAGCCCATTGTGGGGCTTGATCTCACAAACTGTGAGATCATGACCTGAGCTGAAGTCAGATGCTTAACTGACTGAGCCACCCAGGTGCCCCAGGATCAGCAATTTTAAGTGAAGTAGTTTTGTCAGACCACAGGGTGTGGGTCTGAGCATACATCAAAATACACACAAGTGATGTCATTTGGCCCACTACAAGCATTAAAGCAGTATTTATAATACTATAAAGTATAGTGGAATGCAGTGTATTCCATTTATATGAAAGCATTTCATGAGTATTTCGCATAGCATGTCTGAAACTTCTTCACGGTCCTTCCATCAAGATTTGGCTCATTTTATTTTAGCTGCCAGGAGATGTAGCAGGCACTATAAGGCAATGTTGAAACTTTCTCATCCCTTAGACTTCTTCAGGACATCTCTGCAGAATAGGGAACAGTTTATAGTAGTGCCTAAATTCCCTAAACTGATTTTGATTTCTGAGCCTCAGCTAAGAAAAGCTGAGTTTGTAATTGACTTGATTATATAATTCCCATTCTATTTGTGTGTGTGTGATTTTAGAATGTTTATTCTCATTGCATAATGGTAGTCTTCGAGTTTTATGCTCTTTATGCCACTGAAGTTTTTCATTACAAATACTAAGAAATGTAGTCAACAAGAAAGAGATTATGGGACCTTTGAAGATCTCACAAGTACCAGTGCTTTTGCTATCTTTATTTATTTGGATAGTTAGTAACTGTTTGAATTGATAAGCCACTTATATATGAACTGTTGGCTTCACTGGTTCATTGAGTCTATGATTTATATTTGTGAAGTTTGGCAGATCTCATGTAGAGAATATACTTTATTCTTGGAATTGTCAGGGACCTTTAAAGTGATAGGATTTTTTTTTTTTTTTGTATCTTCATTCACCTGAAGAGAATTAAGTATGTTGACTCTTCTTCATTCTTATGGTTATCATATTCCTTTAAAAATGAAATGATTTTGAAAGACAGATGATTCATTTCATTGACATGGGAAGACAAGGGGTGAGTAAAAACCCCAGAAAATCTAAGTCTTTTCTCTCATTTCCATGTCGGCTTCTCATTTCTTGATTATTAATGAGTTTATATATAAGCTACCTGTACTTATTGCTCTAAAAAAAAAAAAAGCCCCAGAGCTGAGGTAGCCTCTAAATGTCAAATAGTAGGGAGTCAGTTAAGATGGTAGTATTTCTGTACTATAGGATACAATTCACCTATTGCAAATGTTGCAGAATATTTAATGAAATGTGGCTTCCAGATGCTCCCTTTTGATTTGGGCATGTTGGCAACGTTCTGGGTTTCAACAAATTTATGCTCCCTAGCTTTCCCTTATCCCAAGGGGTAGATATGTGAAATGATTTTGGTCAACGAGATGTGAGAAGAAGTTGCCGGGTGGGAGCACATTCAGCTAGCACTTACCATCTGTCTTTCCCCTTCATTTCCTGGAACATGGATACAAAGATGAAGGTAGAGCAACCACTTTTTCTTCACAAGACAGCAATAATGAGGGTGGTATTATTTTCTAAGGAGACTGTATTTGTGTTGGCATCGTGGGCCTGCCATCACAGAATTGTATTAACTGTCTCTGATCTTCCTGCAGTGTGAAAAAAGAATCCTTTATTTGATTCTATTTTATTTGCAATGTAGTTTATATACCGTGTTATATTAACTTCAGGTGTACAATACAGTGATTTAGCAATTCGATACATCACCCACTACTCATCACAACAAATGCATTCTTTAATCCCCATCACCTAAATTTAACCCATCGTTCCCACTCTGGCAACCTTCAGTTTGTTCTCTATAGTGAAGGGTCTGTTTCTTGGTTTGTTTCTCTCTTTTTCTTTTCCTCTCATTTTCCCCTTAAGTTCCACATATGAGTGAAATCGTGTGGTATTTATCTTTCTTTACTGATTTCTTTCACTTAGCATTATACTCTCTAGTTCCATCCATGTTGTTGCAAATAGAAAGATTTTATTCTTTTTTATAGCTGGAATAATATTCCATTGTGTGTGTATGTATGTGTGTGTGTATATATCTATATACCTTTATTCATCTATCGGTGGACACGTGGGCTGCTTTCCTAACTTGGCTATTGTAAATAATGCTGCTATAAACACAGGGGCATATGTCTCCCTTTGAGTTAGTGTTTTTTGTATTTTTTGGGTAAATACCCAGTAATGTGAATACTGGATTATAGGGTAGATTGATTTTTAACTTTTCTTAGAATCTCCATAATATTATCCACTGTGGCTACACCAGTTTGCATTCCCAACAACAGTGCAAGAATTTTCCTTTCTCTTCACATCCTTGTTAATAATTATTTCTTTTATTTTCTATTTTAGCCATTCTGATAGGTGTGATAGGTGTATCATTGCGGTTTTGATTTGCATTTCCATAATAATGAGTGATGTTGGGCATCTTTTCGTGTGCCTATTGGCCATATGTATGTCTTCTTTGGAAAAATGTCTATTCATGTCTTTTACCCATTAAACAAAGAATACTTTCATGGTTAAACCATTATAGCTTAGGTTTTCTGTTATTTGTAGCTAAGTTCAATTCCTAACTCATATAATAGAAAAAAATTTACTATATGGTATTAAATTGAATAAAGAAAGAAATGTGAATTTTTGCTTCTGGCCATAATGGAATAACTAGTACAGAATTACACTTTTGCAGGGGCACCTGAGTGGCTCAGTGGGTTGAGCGTCTGACTTTGGCTCAGGTCATGATCTCACAGTTCGTGAGTTCGAGCCCCACGTTGGGCTCTGGGGTGACAGCTCAGAGCCTGGGGCCTGCTTCACAGAATCTGTCTGCCCCTCCACTGCTTGCACTCTGTCTCTTGCATGACTCAAAAATAAATAAACATTAAATTTTTTTTTAAAAATTAAAAAAGAAAAGAATTATACTTTTGCAGAAAAAAAAAATAGAAAAAAATGGAAACCAAACAAAACCACTGTTTTCAAGCACCAGGCAGCACAGACCTAAGATTCCCTGAGAGAGAGAAGAGAAATATGTTTGTTGGGCCTTACTTTTGAGAATCCACGCAGAGTCTGTGAATCTTGCTGATTTAAGGAGACAAGGAGTTGTCCAATTAAAAATGGATATACAAAGAAAGAAATGTAATGCAAAATTAAGACAAAAATTAATGGAAACAGTTGAAGAAATAACTAAGATGATGGAATTGTCAGACAAAAGCATTAGAAAGCTGTTATGCACATCATGCACAAAGGTTTAAAAAAGGAAGATATAAAAAAAAGTAAATTGGAACTTCTAGAGATGAAAAATATGGTGTCCAAAATAAGATTTCACTATATTGGATTAATGTCAGATTACACACTGCAGAATAAAAGACCAGTGAACATTAACATTCTGTCTTCTTATGTCTCCGTAGTTTTTCTTTTTTCTAGAATAGCATATAGTGGAAAGCATATAGTATATTACCTTATCAGATTGGCATCTTTCACTTAATAGTATGCATTTAAGCATTTAAGATTCCTTCATATGTTTTCATGGCTTGATAGCTCATTTCTTTTTACCTCTTTTTATTTTGATTCATCTATTATTTAGAAGTATGTTTTTTTTTAATTTTTAAAAATAGCTCTGAAACAAGTTGGTATTTATTTGAGAAGAAATAAAAACTTTAACCCTATATATAAATGTTAACTCAATATGGATTATAGAACTAAATTTAAAAAATCTGTAACTATAAATCTTACAGAAGAATACACAGGAAAAAAAATGCAGGCAACAGATTCTTAGGCAGGACACAGGCACAATTCTAAATAAATGAACACTTTAAATAAAAAACACCTGATTAGTGATAGACACTATTAAGAAAATACAAGCCACATACTGAGAGAAAATATTTTTAATATATTTCTTTGATAAAGGACTTGTATCCAGAATATATAAAGACATTCTACAATTAGAAGATAAGAAACAGATCAATAAAAAATGGATAGACACTTGAACAGACACTTTGCTAGAGCAAATATATGAAGACTTTTAAGCAAATTAAAGATGTTCACCAGTATTAGTCCAAGGCAAATTAAAGCCACTATATGATCCTACTATATGCATATTATAATGTCTAAAAGGAAAAAGACAACACCAACTTTTGATGAGCATGTAGAGTGACTAAAATTCTTACATACTGCTTTTGGGAACACAGATTGTTCAGTTTCTTTGAAATCCAGTTTAACATGTTTGAAAACAGTTAAACATGAACTTATTATACAACTGGGGCAATTCTACTTCTGTTTATTTGTCCAAAGTGTTAAAGACATGTCCACATATGTTCATTATAGATTTGTTTACATTAGCCAAGAACGGGAAACAACCCCAAAGTTTTCAACAGATGAATGAATTTACAAATTTGTCTTTGCCTGTATAATAAAACACTATTTAGTAATTAAAGGAAAAGACGATTGATATATGCAACAAGATAGATGAATATTAAGTATCACTGTGTGCAAAAGAAGCCAGGCTCAAAGTCCATACTGCATGATTTCATTTATAAGAAAATCTAGCAAAAACGAATCTCTGGGGGCTGAATGCAGATCAGGTTGCCAAGAGCTTAGAGTTTGGGTGGGAGTAATGATTGGGATAGTATTATAAGAGGGAACTTTTTGGAGAGTTAAAAATGTAAATCTTTTATGTGGTGGTGGTTAGACTAGTGTATATATTTGCCCAAATCAATGTAGCCTATTGTATCTAAATTATACATCAATAAAGTATGTGAGAATGCAGAAAGGTACAATAAGATATAAAGATATTATACTCTTGATGTAGCATACGTGTATATACATATACACGTATATTTAAATGGCCAATATAACATTTGTAATACCATATAATACAGCATGTAACAAAACACACCCAGAACGCTTTAACACCATATTTCAATAATAATTCCTACATAATCTTCTCAGTATTATTCGTATTTTTCATATTTTTCAAATGAGTTTCACATTGACATTACAACTAGAAAAAAATATTAAAATAGAAAGCAAAGACCTGAGTTTCCAGGGTTAAATATACACTTTAAGTTTTGACCTGTTAGGCAAATTTACCAACAGAGGTTTAAGCTATTTCCTCTGGTCTTTCATGCAGACATCATGATCATTTACAAAAGTTAAATTTTGTTCCCTTAGCCCTGAATACTATGTGAAAACATTATCAATTTTTATAATGTCTAAATGCTAGTGTTAGTTTTCAGTTGAAACATAAATAAGACTTGATTTGATTTAACAAAATGATAGAGTGTTTAGAAAAATCTTACATTTATATATCCTAAACCCAGTATTCAGTTTTTCAGAAAATCAGCTATAGAGAACATATTTTAGTTCATTTCACACTGTGTTAATTGTGTAACATGCTGTAACCATTACCTTTTACCAAATACAATTACTCTTCTAATGAAAACTGATGAATTTAACAAGAAATTATTAGATCTGTTTGATCTAAGCATGAACAAGTGGTTGATGGGAAATGCTTCCTAATGAATATTTCATTCCCTTTACCACTCCCTCCTTCAATTTTGTAATTGAATTACATGCCTCAATTTAGTTAAATGAAGAAATAATAATTTAAAACATTTAATGTACAAAATACCATAATATGTAATATTAGCTATAAGGAATTGTCTCTTGCAAACCAGAGAAGATATTGACCTCCTGACCACTTCTGCCATTTGCTTTTATTCATCCAGTGTGTGACAGCAAATATTTGTAAGATTTTTTTTCTTTTAAATTTCTCTTCTTCTTCTTCTTCTTCTTCTTCTTCTTCTTCTTCTTCTTCTTCTTCTTCTTCACTTTTCTGCCTCCCATTATCTTTCAAATATATTCATATATTCTCTTCTCTCTTTTTTTTATTATTATAAGTTTATTTTTGAGAGATAGAAACAGTGTGAGCAGGGGAGGGGCAGAGAGAGAGGGAGACACAGAACTCAAAGTGGGCTCCAGGTTGTAAGCTGTCAGCACAGAGCCCGATGTGGGGCTTGAACTCACAAACTGTGAGATCATGACCTGAGCTGAAGTTGGAAGCTCAGCTGACTGAGCCACGCAGGCTTCCCTCTTCTCTCTTTGTTAATGTCCATGAAAACCACCATTATTTCCAGATTTCAGTTTGCTGCTTCCTTTTTTTTTTACTTCCATTCTTCTTCTAATGTTTCATTAGAAGCCATTTTAAAAATGCTTAAATTCTGACTTAGATCTTTTAGTCATCTCCCATTGCCTTTAGAATAGGTGTTAATACCTTAGAATAGTGTAGGCAAGCCTGTGGGAAATGTTTCCTGGCTACTTCTCCATGCCATCTTCCCTGTTGCATTCAGTGCTTTAGCAGTCCTGGACACTTTGCTACTTTTCAAACATTTCCTTATGTTTATATAGGCTTGCTTCTGTATATTCAGTTTTCTCTGCTTAAATGCTTATCCCCAAACTTTCTTTGCCTCCTACCTCACTTAGTAAATTTCTACTCCTCATTCAAGAGTCAAATGGAAACATTTTTTTTTTCTCAGTAGGAGGGCAAGATACCGAAGTTTGTCGTAAGCATAAACTTCATATTAAGAAATCTATAAAATTATTTATATTTTTGAACCCATTCTTCATATCAATTTCCAAATTCCCTATTTCTACTATGTTTACAAACAGAACCTTCAGAGAATTTATAACGAAGAGGAGAAGTGTAGATCAATACCCCATTCACCTCCTTCATTTTTACCTCTTCTGTGGACACCAAAAATGCAGAGAGTTAATAAAACTTTGGGAGCAGCCCTCAACCTGTTATGGGAGAGAGTTAATATATAAACAACCACATCTTCTTCACCCCTAGCTTGGGTGGTGAAGCTATATGAGGTGTTTCCTAGATAAAGATTTTGTCACTTGCAGAGGTAACTTGCTTTATGGTTTTCTTCCCTTCCTTCTCATCCTTTCTTGGGATCATTTCCAAAATACACTACTTGAACTAAAATCTTTGTCTAGCAGTCTGTTTCTGGGAGAACACATACTAAGGCATGAGCGTAATACCTTTTCTGCATTAAATTGTTTTTTCATGTTGTAATCTCTTACTGTTCATCATTGCTAATCTGATTATCTTAGGAGTTTCAGAGTAAATAATGATTGCTTTTATATAAGTGTATACATTTATGTATAGTTCACATATGAATATATAAATTTAGAGCATATAAATTCCACTCATATTCAAATAAATGAAAGTAGTTTAAAGAGTGAAGAATAGGACAAAATAAACCAAGGATGATGATATAAAATTAGCCACAATCTATAAGTAACCTGGCATTATTTGACTTACAGGATTCTTTCATTAGCATTGGAAAAAAAAATCCCTGAGTCAGTTCTTAGCATCAAAATATCACTGAGATCTGTACATGTTCTCCTTACAATCTTAGCTGAGTATGAGAGCAGTGTCTAGCATGTGGTAGGTGTTTAATAAAGTTTTGAGAAATAAAGAAGTGCAACTTGAATAATTGTGTAATTAAATTGTTTGATTTCTACCTATTGCTTCTCATTATCATAAGAACCAACATTCCATAATAAATAGGTTATTTATATTTTTTCAGTTTGGAGATTTTTGTCATTGGTTGCTCAGTTGCTAGTTTTTCTTTGGGTTCTTGGACTATTTTCATATGTGTCATCTGTTCATTTGCACTAGAAAAATCACATTATGAAGTGGAATGCTCCCAACACAGGGGAGAAAAGGACTGACCTTCAAAAATGGGTGTAGAGTCTGAGCTCCACATGAGTTATCTCAAAGTCCAGCACCAAAGTTAGGCTATACATGTAACCATTACAAGAGTAAATGTAAATTATCACTTGATAGGTATCTATTATCTATTATATATTAAAGTTTATACCAAGTTTGTTAGCCATATTTTTCTCATGGAATATCTTTCTGGTAGAAATAAGTGCATGAACGTTTTTTTAAGTTTGTTTATTTGTTTATTATTAAAAAACTTTTTTTAACATTTATTTATTTTTTTTTTTTTTGAGAGAGAGAGAGAGAGAGACAGAGACAGAGCATGAGTGGGGGGCGAGGGGGTGGGAGGGTAGCATATAGAGAGGGAATCACAGATTCCAAAGCAGGCTCCAGGCTCTGAGCAGTCAGCAAAGAGCCTGTTGTAGCGCTCCAACTCATGAACTGCGAGATCATGACCTGAGTGGAGTTGGATGCTTAACCGACTGCCAAAGTTACTTATTTTGAGAGAAAGACAGAAAGTGCGAGCAAGGGAGGGTCAGAGAGAGAAAGGGAGAGAGAGAATCCCAAGCAGGCTGTGGCACTGTCAGCCCAGAGCCTGATGGAAGGCTCAATTGATCTCATGAATCATGAGATTGTGACCTGAGCTGAAAACAAGAGTCGGATGCTCAACCAACTGAACCACCCAGGTGCCCCAGTGCATGAACATTTTAAGGCTATTACACATTCATTATTTTCACTTAGATTTTGGGATGTCAAAGATATTTATATGATTTGGAGTAGGGGAATAAAAAGAATTATTCATTTATTTTCTTTGCTCTTTAAAAAATTTATTTCTCCTTGCTTGCTGCTTTTTGAGGGAAATGCTAGGTGTTTTAAGAGGGAAATCTTTCCCTTCCCATGACTGAGCTCAGGCAGCAGGGTGCCATAGGGCAGGGGATTCCATCATGTTGCTGCTGCTAGTCAGCACAGATCTTGACACATGATATGTTTGATTATTTTAGCTCTATAATTACAAATGGTATTTAACAAGAAATTATTTATATCTCTTTGGAACCAGCTTTGATAGTTGACTCTATAACCTTTAGAGTTGAGTCAATACAGAGGTCTGATTTATAAGATTTTATAGAAAAAGGAAGAAGTCCCTTTTTCATTTTTTAATGTACTTTTATGATTTATTTACTGAACTGTAATTAACATACAGGGTTATGTGAGTTTCAGGTGTGTAATATAATGATTCAGCAATTCTAAACATTGTGCTCAGTGCTCAGGATAAGTGTGCTCTTAATCCTCTTTATCTATTTCGTCCATCCTCCCACCTACCTCCCCTCTGGCAACCTCCTCTTTGTTCTTTGTTCTCTGTATTTGAGGTGGTTTTTTTTTTTTTTTTTTTTTTTTTTTTTTTTTTTTTTTTGGTCATTTTTTTTTCTTTGTCCCTTTGTTTGTTTCTTAAATTCCATACAAATGAAGTCACATGGTGTTCATCTTTCTCTGACTTATTTCACTTAGCAAAAGTCGCTTGATTTAAAATTAGCCTGTCTTAGATACCACATGGTTTCACTCTTATGTGGATCCTGAGAAACTTAACAGGAACCCATGGGGGAGGGGAAGGAACAAAAAAAAAAAAAAAAAAAAAAAAAAGGACGTTAGAGTGGGAGAGAGCCTAAGCATAAGAGACTGTTAAAAACTGAGAACAAACTGAGGGTTGATGGGGGGTGGGAGGGAGGGGAGGGTGGGTGATGGGTATTGAGGAGGGCACCTTTTGGGATGAGCACTGGGTGTTGTATGGAAACCAATTTGTCAATAAATTTCATATATATATAAAAAAAAAAAAATTAGCCTGTCTTACTGCAACCAAATCCCTCTCTTATCCCAGAAAAAAAAAGTGATTTTCAAAGATTATATAACATCCAGAAAGAAAAATAAAACATACATACAATTGATATTATAAAAACTGAAACAATGATTATTTTGTTGTGTTTGTTACACTGTGGAATGATTTTTAGTACCTTTTGATGCTAGCATGACTCAAACTCTATTCTCACATTTGGAGAATTAATGCCTCAGATTACCCAACTTCAATAAATGTAAAGCAACATAGAAATAAGAAATAAAAAAAAGAAAAATTGATAATTTGTTTTATTGCAAATTGAATAATTTACACTCAAACCTGTCCCCCCCCCACCCCCAAGCAAAAGGGCATGTGCACAAATTTAAAAGATAAACCAGAGGCTGTAAAAGAAATGTGTAATTTTTGGGATCCCCACAACAGCAAGACCCAGAATATATAAAGATTCTTGCCTTTTAGCAAGAGGCAAGCCCACAGAAAAATGGACAAAAGATATGAAGAGACAATCTAAAGAAAGGGAAGCCTGTATGTCCAATAAATATGAAAAAAATATGTATTCTTAATTTAAAACAGGAAAATGAAATAAGACATCAGTGAGATACTGTTTCAAGTCCAGTAAAAAAACTGACAGTTTCAAATGTTGATGAGCATGTGAAAAAAACAGTAGCTCTCCTATGCATTGTAAATATAAATTGGTACAACCTCAGTGGAAAGCACTTTAGCAATATCTAATATAATCGAGGGTGCAGATAACATGCAATTGGGTAATTCTACCCTTAGTCATACATTCTAGAGAAAATCTTTCAAAAACAACCTGCCAACCACCGATGCATGAATGGGTCCAGCCCATAGGTCCTCTCATATCTGTCTGATATCTGAGTGCAGTTATCACACAAATTAACCCAGGCCAGAATTGTGAGAATTAATATGATTTCAAGCCACTAAAGTATGGAGTAATTTGTTTCACATAAAAAAGGCTAACATATCCACTCATGTCTATGTTTTATGTGTGTGTGTGTATATATATATATATATGTTTTATGTATATGTATATGTATGTTTTATGTGTGTGCGTGTATATATATATATATATATATATACACGCACACACACACATATACAGTGAAAAGAATAATAGGATCATATTACTACTATGGAAGAATAACACAGAATAATATTTTTCTCATATGAAGTTTTGTTTGTTTTGTTTCCCATATGATGTTTGTTTTTGTTATTCTCCCTATGGCTAGAGAAAACCAGAAAAAAAATAAGTAAAAAGTAAAGTATATTTCCTTCCCCCCTCCAAAAAAGTAGCTGAATGCAGGCTGTCTTGTATCAGATGATCTTTGGGGACCTTGGTATTTTGTGATCACAAGGAGAATTTGCTTTGTCTTCATCCTTTGAGAAAGGCTAGTTTTTCAAGTTGAAGTGGTTGAAGTGCCCAGATTTAAAAGGAAAAGAAAATGGTTAGTTTAGGTTATCCCAGAAGCAGACACTGAGAAAAGGATTTGAGTATCAGAGATTCATTTGGGAAGAGCAGAAAATAACAATTAGGCAGAGAATGGGGCACCTGCATGGCTCAGTCGGTTAAATGTCCGACTTCAGCTCCAGTCATGATCTCACAGTTCCTGAGTTCTAGCACCGTGTTCTAGCACCGCTGTGCTGACAGCTCAGAGCCTGGAGACTGCTTCGGATTCTGTCACTCCCTCTCTCTCTGCCCCTTCCTCTACTCATGCTCTGTCTCTCTCTCACATCAATAAATAAATGTTAAAAAAAAAAAAATAAGAAGGCAGAGAAGTGATTAGGGAAAGGAAGGAGACCAATAAATGGTTCATTACTCAGCCTAATCCCACAGGGCACTTGGAGCTCAACCCTGTAAGGAAACTTTGAACTAATACAAAATACCTGACTTAAAATCATCTCCTCATCCTCTGCAGAGGGGTGAAGGGGCCAGAGTATTTATATACCATCTCCAATGAGCTCAATGAAGCCTATTCTGGTGAGAAGACAGTGTTAATTCTCTGGAATTTTCAGACTCTTATATGGGAGAAAAGCATTTCTGGTTCTAGGAAACAAAACAAAAAACAAACACAAAACCCTCAGGCACAGAGAAGTTCTTTAGAGAGCAGTGGGAGAATGTGCAGGACCTGATGGTGTCTTTTCCAAGGATCTTCCCCCTAAGTGGGTAAAGGAGAAGACTGGCCCCTGTGGAAATTTCAGAGACTGGCCTGTTTGCCCAGAGTTTGGGAAGTGGGGACTGGGATGGCTTCAGGTTGCCATGGTTACTCTGAATCCACACCTTGAGAGCAGAGTATAGGCTGATTCTGGGTTTGCTCTGCATGACCTCTCAGACCACCAGGTTCTCAAGGGCTCACACACAGGCTGCAAAGAGCAAGCCCTAGGGGAGCTGGGTATAGCAGAAGGAGGAACAGCAGTTTCAATCTTGTAAGCCTTTGGATGCATTGTTAGGAAGTGTGTTGCCCCATTACCAGATAGGATTAAAGTAAGGCTTTTGCCTCATTGGTAAGTGGGGGACATAGAGCCTGAATGATTTGGAAAAACACAAGCATATAAGGTTTCCTTTCCTAAGTGATGTGGAACAAATTAATACTTGTAGTAGATGATATTAATATGTTTTATATTATTAACATATAGGCTATTTATTTATTTATTTATTTATTTAGGAGAGAGACACAGAGCACAATCAGGGGAGAGAGGCAGAAGGGAAGAGAGAGAATCTCAAGTAGGTTCCTTATTCAGTGTAGAGCCTGACGTGGGGCTGTATACCACAAACCTGGGATCGTGACATGAGTCAAAATCAAGAGTCTGATGCTCACTGACTGAGCCACCCAAGTGCCCCTGCAATATCATTTTAATCTAGTTTTTGTATTCCATTATAAGAATGTATCATATTTTATTTATCCAGTCTCCTATTTATTTGACATCAATGTCAATAAAAAATGATCATCTGGAATTTTATCTCTGTGAGGCTATCTGAGAATTTCCTCAGGAGAAACCCCTAAATATTGAATTCTGGATAAAAGATGCACACAGATTGAGTTTTAAAATACGCTGCAAAATTGTCTATCAGGATGATGTATTGATGTGTACATGGTTCTAAGTGTACTTGGGTTTTGACGATGATGCATATGCAGCATTTAAAAGCATATCTTAGTTATATACACCTATTCCTAACTTCTCTGTCTTAATCTTCTCTTATTTCTTAGGACAACAGAAATCTGTGAGTTACCAGCACAAGTGTATCAAAGGGTATCATACTTTTCTTAATTAGACTAGCTTATATTCTTGCTTTTGAGATATTTCTGGAAATTTTGAAAGACTTTTTTTCTTTGATGTTTAAGTTACCTAAACTCATTTGGTAAATTTGCTTGCTTTTGTCTGATAATAAATTCAGGTTTGATTTAATGTCAGGGAGTTACTAGAATATTAGTTTTGTGACTCAATTTTTCCAGTTTTGTTTTTTATTTAGTTTTCATGAGAGCAAACTGATAAACAGAATTATGTGTGTATTATATATACTACTTGGTTGATTTATAACACTTGGAAATCCCAAGAAGTAAAAGGAAAATGAGAGAGATTGCATCGCTAAGATTAGCCTCATCAGGAAGTAATATTAAAATTGGCTTTCAGAGTATAATCAAGCATTTGTCCAGTTATCTTTAATTGATCTGCTGTAAAAATGAGAGTGCAAATTGTAGATGAAATTGCAATGCATTACAAATCAAAGAAGAGGATAAAATAAAGCAATTAGATAAGATTGGGATTTTCTTTTCATCTGGGTACTCCTGGGCTACTTAGTGTTTTTCAGTATTGCTAGTGAGGGAAAAAAGTTCAATGGTTTAAAATGAATGTGGACTTTAAAATGAAGTGAAAAGGAGGGTTTTCACAGTTTTTGTTACTTTTCACTCAAGAAGGGTGTTCTGTGACAGACTGCTTGTTACTGCCTTATCTGACAGCCTAGAGATACCAGTTACTCAAGCAGCATGGGTGAAAGAGGGGAGAGAGGGGATAGAAATTAATGAGCCTGAGTCTCCCCAGTGCTGTTACTCCCTTTCTCCCTGTTATTAGGTTAGGCATGTAAAGATGTCCATTTCTTTTGTAGCCAGCAATGTTCAGGGAAGCAGAAAAGATCATGGATTTGGATTTCTCAGTGACTGAACCTCTTCTGTCTCTTAATTGCTAAACTGGAAGTTCTTTAATCTCCTTGGGCCTCAGTTTTTTTTGGTATAAAATGATAAAAGTAATACATTTCACTGGATAATTGTGACAATTAACAAAGACAAAAATGTGTGCATTTTCCAGGTTTGTGTGTGGTGCACATTAATTCTTAAAGGATGGGTATGTTATTTTAATGTGCTGTTTTTGTTACTATTCCTATTACTATTATTACCATTATTGTAACACTTTGCTCTGGGTGAGGATCAGATTATTTAGTAGAAATGAAGGTAGCATCACACAGGATTAGCTCTCCTACAAATCATACTTAAAGATAAATCCCAAATGATTCCTTTTACCTTTGAGAGGAGAATTGGCTTTCTCTTAGGTCCGTTGAAGGGGAATTCTTACTAAGATACTTACAAGTCTGTGCCATTGTCCAGAAGCAGTACACAAATGTGAACATTTATAGAACTCATTCAGTTTTTAAAAATGTTTATTTATTTATTTTTGAGAGCGAGAGATAGCGAGCAAGGGAGAGAGAGAGAGGGAGGGAGAAGGAATCCCAAGCAGGCTCTGTGGTCTTAATTGACTAAGTTGAATTCTTTCTGTATCATTTAATTTGCAGATTATTTAAGGAGTGAGAGTCTTTACTTCTCAGAAGTTGTATGTATTCTTCTAGTGTTCTTAAATACCATAGTCCTTTTGGTAGACCTTCTATTTTTAAATTTTGATAGAGAGATAAATACAACGAATATTTCATTTTTCCCTGAACTGTACTTTAAGAAAAGTGACTGAGCAGATGTGATGATAAACGGCAGCTGAAACTGGACTGCAGTATCTGGAGACAACAGGAGTGAGGATGATGATGAATGAAAGAATTCGTTCACTATCTCAGGAGAACAGCCGTGTCTTTGCTTACTGTTGCAGTGTAGAAATAAAGACTTAATGTTTCTGATCTGATATCTTTTTCTTTTGAGGTCTCCGTATTTTTAAGAGAGAAAAATTAATTTAAAATTTTAAAACACATTGTTGGTTTGTACAATTCAGGACAATCAAAACACATTTGTGGGATAACATGTGGCCCTCCTTATACCTTCTAATAACATCCATTCTAGACTTCTAATTGCTTTAAACATAAAAATAACCAGAGATACTTGGCATTGTGATATTTTTTCTATGTTTAATAAAAATATTTTGAATTTTGAGTTCATACGGTTCTTTAAATTTTTTTTTTACATTCATTTATTTTTGAGAGACAGAGAGCATGAGCAGGGGAGGGTCAGAGAGAGAGGGAGACACAGAATCTGAAGCAGACTCCAGGCTCTGAGCTGTCAGCACAGAACCCACAAACCAGGAGATCATGACCTGAGCTGAAGTCAGACACCCAACTGACTGAGCCACCAGGCACCCCTGAGTTCTATACGGTTCTTAAATTATATATTTCAAACATTTGGAAAGAGTATTCACTTTAATATAAAGCCTCAGAATATCAGTTTTAAGTGTTCTTAGAGAAATCATCATCTCTTCATTTTGAAGATCAAGAAACTGAGAAGCAAATGGAGTTGCTAAAAGTTCTGCATCTAGTTAGTGATAGAGTCAGGGTTTGAACCCTGAATTCCTGAGTATCACTTCTATTTATCATGTCTTCAGTTTATTTGTTGTAAGACCTGCAAAGTAAGGTTCAATAGATGCAATTTCCTTATGCAAACGTTTCTAATGATCTAGCCCATAAGGCAATACACACATGTATTTGACACCTTAGACTTTAGCAAAATTTAAAATGACTTCCTAAATGGATGCTTTGTTAAGATATTTCAGTGTAACTTAGATTAAGTGATAGCAGAAGTAAAATTAGAAAACTGGTGTCTATTCTATACATTACTAAACAAGTAGTTTTCTGCTTAATTGATTTTATTGATCATCTTTTCAGTTTTGGGTAGTAAGCTTCAGGAATTAGGAAGTGAAACATACTGTGTTGCTTTTATTATTCTTAATTTTATCTTGGAATGCATGAAGAATGAACTTTCCTTGAGTCTTTCTTTTTTGGGGGAGGGTGTCTTTATTTTGACTTCGTTCAGCACATTTATTATAACTAGAAAATTCCAGACCATTTTCCAATAGAATTCAGATCTTCTTTCCCAACCATATTTAGGAAATAGCGGGTGATAATGCAGCTATGCAGTCTACTCAGAATCTGCTGTTTCTTAGTGCTGAGAGATGCAGCCCAAATCCCATTTGCAGTGTTTATTACCTCTCAGAATCTGTGAGCAAGCATCTTTCCTGGTCCTTTTACTTGTCTGTCTTGTCTATTGGCTATCCATTTTCCATTGTTGTCCCAGGTTGGCTGCCAATGGTACATTTCTCAGCCACTTAATAACTTTACTTAGACAGATTTATAAGAAGCCAAGTGCTGTCAAGTCCCTGAGATGTGTAGATTGAGGCTTTCTTCCTCTCCTCCACCCCTTCCAACTTTACAGTGTAAGTCTGTCTCCTTAATAGCACTTTGGTCTTAATAGAGTGTGTCTCTCAGGGTCCGGCATCAGCTGCATTGTTGGAGCATGGCTTATGCTCATCTCTTCTGAGCTAGACTGCAGTTAAATAGGAGCAATTTATTTCTGCTGTTGTCAATATCACATTTCATGAACCTGAAACTCATTACCTTTTTTTTTTTCAAATTACCTTGGTTGGCTTTATAAGGGCATTTTGTATTTGCCACAGATCATTCTTTTAGATTTGGAAAGAACTGAAACTTTTTGTTACACTTCTGATTGGTATAATAGGATGCCATTTAGGCTAAGGGTAGGCAGAGGAAAATCACAGCTTTTGACTGTAGAAACTGCACTTGCCATGCTCAAACGCAAGGATAGTGGTTGTGGGGCTTTTAGCTCATGATGCAAACGAAGGAAAAGAGCCTCTCGCATTAAGAGGTTTATAGTAATATATTATAGAGGCTGGAAATGTTTTCAAAAAGAATTTAAGAAATATATCGGAGGGGCAGCTATGATTATAAAGAACAATGTCCTTGTGAATATTGCATTTACTGGACTCAAAATTGTTTTTTTTCTTTTATGTACATTTTGTGTTGCAGTTAGATTATCTATATGTTCCTCTAAGAGCAGAAGCTGACAAACTAAAGTCCACCACCTGTTTATGTATGGCTTATGAGCTAAGAATTGTTTTTTACATTTTTAAATGGTTGAAAAATCAAAAAGGCTAATCTTTCATGACATGGGAGTGTTAGATGGAACTGAAATTTCAGTATCCATAAATAAAGTTTTATTGGAACACAGTCATGCTCTTGTTCACTTATTAGGTCTGCGGCTGCTTTCCTGTTACAACAGCAGTGTTAAATAGATGTGACACAGACTATTTAGTTTACAAAGTCTATAATATACACTCTGCTTCTTTGTGGAAAAAGTCTGCTAGTCCCTGTTCTAGAGTGCAGTGCTCCAGATGTATGTTTTTCTTTTCTTCTTCCTGTACTGCTGCTTGGAGGAAATCCTGATAACAAGAGCTACAAAGTCAGAGCTGGCTCTCTGCCCAGTTGGAGTTGCGTAAATGAAATGATTTAAGGATACAGCAAAGTTTCCTGTACCCAACAATATCTCATTTGGTGTTCTGTCAAGATACAACTCTTCTATCCTTGTCTGATCTGAGTCATTCTTTGAGTTCAATGTCCAAAGGTGATGGAGAGGGTCATTATTTACAGAAGATTACAAAAAAATATTTTAGAGTGGAGAAAGTCCTAGACTGAGAGTCAAGAGACATGGGGTCTAATTACGATTCACCAACGAATGACTCAGCTACATGCACTTAAGAAAGGTGTTTGAGCTTTTTGCAGTTTTCTCCTCTGTGTGGATGATGAACCACATGCTCTCTAAGGTCTGTTTTACCTTGGAAGCTTTGATTCTGTATTTTCCAATATATGTGAGGGAGGCCTTATGCATTATTTGAACTTCTCCCATTACTATGATTGAATTTACTACCTAAATTAATTGTTACTCTGTAAAGATGTAGGTATTTTGTCCCTTAGTGAATGTTATTCACCAATTCCTAGTGCAAAGGAGATGTTTAACCATCAGTTTTGAATTAGTGGATAAATGAATGCATGAATGAAATAACCTAATTATAGCATGCTTAGCCTATCTAGCACCATGTCCCTTAGAGCTTTAGAGACCCCCTTTTTACTGAATTTTGTCTTTGTGATTTGTCTTCTTATTTATAACCTTACCTTACACTTGTGAACTGGTAATGAACACACTTTAGCTATCCTTCTCACAACCATGGCTTAGATTGTCAGAATGACCTTATATAGGCTTTGCTTACACCAAACAAACCAATCAATTCAACTGATTCACTAGACCCTTGGCAGAATTACCACTGCCAGGCAGGCTGAATGCCCAAGAGGGGGAGCTAGAAACCTTAGGGGGCTGAAAAGTAGCCATAAAACACTGAGTCAGAGGAGAAAGCCTCAAGGTTTTTGTATTAAACAAAAAATTAGGCAACTCTCACTAATAAACTTTTATACTTCTCAAATTTGTCCAGAACCAATGCTCTATTAAATGTCCAGGTATTGATGAGTACATGTGTTGGCTTTGTAGGTATCTGAACTGAGAAGCTCCTGTGGCTCCAGTTTTTTCTAATTTCAGAGGGCTCCTTATTCCTTAACAGCAGCTGAGCATGTTTAAGGAAGCAAATACATAGACTTTATCATTAAGAAGTTCATAATTTTGCACTTTAAACAAATTCTAAACCTTAAAAAATAAGAGATTTTGTAAATGGACTTAGCATTGAGAATATTTGCCTTGAGAAAGGAGCTATTGTAAAGGAGTCTCCTTTGTTATAGTTTTTTTTTTTTTTTTTAATCACTTCTATGGAGCAGTACCTTCAAGTATCAGTTTTCTGAGATCTAGAAAGATAGAAAAAGCAATTAATGTGTGTTGGTCTAACGCCTAACATCACTGAATTATGAGAATTTAATAAAGATGTTTCTTTTTTTTTATTTATTTTTTATTTTTTTTAAATTTTTTTTTAATTTTTTTAACGTTTTTATTTATTTTTGGGACAGAGAGAGACAGAGCATGAACGGGGGAGGGGCAGAGAGAGAGGGAGACACAGAATCGGAAACAGGCTCCAGGCTCTGAGCCATCAGCCCAGAGCCCGACGCGGGGCTCGAACTCACGGACCGCGAGATCGTGACCTGGCTGAAGTCGGACGCTTAACCGACTGCGCCACCCAGGCGCCCCAATAAAGATGTTTCTTAGGCAGGCAACTGTAGCATCTCATAAATACAATTAAGTAAATACAAATATTTGCAAAAGACATGCTTATTTATTGTCATTGCCCTGTGGTTTCAGAAGCAATGGCTCTTGAGACGGTGACAGTTATTTCAACAGTAGAATGGGCAAAGTACCAAACCAAAACAAAATTTAAAACATACCTATAATTATTCTAGCTTCCAAGCTGAATGGTATTAATGTAATCTACATGTGTGTCATGTGGCTTTCTGCTAAAAATCACTATCGCTTACTGATCAGAATAAATAGCTGTTTGGTTTTTGTCATTGTGTACCTATCATTCACGTGAAAATAAATGATTTTAAAATATAAAGAACAACTCTGGATCTCCCTATAATCAAAACTCCCAGTTTTTAGAAAGCATTTGTGAGAGTTGATGTGTGGATGAAGAGGGAAAGATAGTATCTCATGCAGATGAATTATTTCTTTGTTTACTCTGTTTTTTTTCTACTCAAATAGAAATAGCTGCTATATGTGTCTTTACAATGTAAGAGACCAGGTAAGAGGACCTAGTTGCCCTTTGTAAGTCAGTCTCTGGTTGGTCTCATTTTAAAGACTTCTGTAGGAGAAATTTCTTAACTTTCTCCATAACATTTCTGTGTCAGAAGTCATTTAAGTTTTCTCTTTCAACATTTAAAGATTCTGGTTCTTCACCTAATTCAAATGTTTATGGCAAAAGTAGAGTGAATTAGGACGCTGCTCTTTGATTTTGATATCATCATGTTGATACCACCATAGTGAACGATAAATAAACCTTGCCAAAGAATAGCAGATTATCATAATGGCCAGTGTTTATTGAGAACTTTAATATGCCAGGATTAGTTCCAAGTAATTTGTAAGTTACAACATTTATTTTCTTTTTGTTACTAAAATTTTTTTTAACATTTATTTATTTTTGACAGAGAGAGATAGAGCATGAGCAGGGGAGGGGTTGAGAAAGGAAGACACAGAATCTGAAGCAGGCTCCGGGCTCTGAGCTGTCAGCACAGAGCGTGACACGGGGCTGGAACTCATGAACTGAGAGATCATGACCTGAGCTGAAGTTGGACACTTAACTGACTGAGCCACCCAGGCGCCCCTACAACATTTATTTTCAAATTAATCCTGTCAAGTCGATACTCATCTTCCTTTACATTTATAGATGAGGAAGCTGAGTGTTTAGGCAAATTGCCCAAAGTGACACATCCAGAAAGTGATGGCACTAGAATTTGAACCCAAACAGTCTCAGGTCAAAGCCCATGTTCCACCTCATTTGTTACTTTTTAGACATATTTCTGAACTTAACTGTTTTGTCACAAAATGTTACTAATTTATTAAATTCAACTTCCATAGTTGCATTGTCCAACATCTGCTCCCCCAAACAAAAGTTCCAGGAGGTAGTAACTCATATAGGTGGTCACCATGGCTGAATATATTTGGTAAGTGATGGCATGAACAATGAAATCAGTTTGTCTTCTGTAGGCCTTCTCAGGACTTTTATTCTCCTAACGCACACTGCAAGACTAAGAGAGTATGCATTGTTTTCCTCTCCTAATCACACCTTGGGAAATATTTTCATACTAATTTTAGTCTATCGTTCAACAATGTCTAATAGGATAGCTACAAGCCAAATGTGGCTATTTAAATTTAAATTAATTGAAATGATTAGATGCATTAGTCACCTGTTAAGTGTTTAATAACCACAGGTGGCTAATGGATACTATGTTGGGCAGTGCAGGTATAGATCATTTCTCTCCTTAGAGATATTTATGTTACCACTGCTGTTGACTTCCATGCCTACATTTCTGAGTAGATGGAAATAATTCTTTGTTAGGTTATTAAATGACACAGGCAGACATTGGTGGCACTAAAAGTGAATTTAGAGATAAAAACAGTGCCTTTTGAGTGACTTTAGTTTTTCTATTGAAAACTAATCTTTTGATTAAAACAGAATTATAGTATTTATGAATCACTAATTCCTTACATCTAAGACATAATTCAAAAGATTTGTAGGGGTTGGAATTTAAATAAACAGCAAAATAAAATAAGATAAAGAATTGAAGAAAGGATAGATTAGTAATTGATTTTGAGAGCAAGAAGCTGGGTATAGAGATTCCCCTTTCTGTGTGCTGGGTAAGTAAATAAAATCTAATTGTAAAATTCACCTGGCCTCAAATCCCAGGGAAACAATGATTGGGATGCCTAGCTTAATAAAGCTAATAATTTAAAAATGGACCCTCCCATTAAAATGGCATTAATGAGGGAAAGGTAATCGACATAGACCTAGGGGCTACTTTTGGATGCCTAGCCAGGAATTCTGAAAGCAGTGATATTTAGGTGTCAGGCAGGTGAAGTAAGTAGAAAGGGAGAGGGAAGGAAGGTGGAGCAGGGATTGGGCATGTGGGTATTACACAACAGGGACTTTCCCAGATCAGTACTTGTGATTCTGGCTGCCAATGTGTCACATCTGAATCCTAACTTCTCTGTACCAAATGGAAATAAAACATCTCCTATTCCTTAAAGTGAACAGGAAACCATTTGAAGCTAGGGGACAAGGTATATATTTATAGTGCCATATCTGGGTAACTACAAAGCAAGACATCGCCACCATCTGGAAGTAGCTGCTCTGAGTTGCAAGTACACCATCTCAGAGATAAAACCAGTTTCAGAAGTTTCTTAAGTGAATACCTGCAAATAACTATAATGTTTGGTGGTATTAAATATTATCCATATTATGAGACTTAAAAAATGTGAAGACTGAGGTTTTGATTTAAAAGACAAGGAATTAATATATGTTTGTACCAAAAGAAACCCCACACTTCATAGTATTATAGTTTATACTTTTTTGAGTCTGCCTTCTTTCATCTCAAAGTCATATTTGTGAGTTATATTTACTGTTATTCCATCTAGTGGTAGTTATTTTATTTTACTGCTATATAATGTTAAATTTTACATTGTACAAATATACCACAATTTATATATTCACTCTATAGTTGATGAACTCTTGAGTTGTTTCCAATATTTAATGTTATGAATTCTGCTGCTATGAATATTCTTGTTTATATATTTTTATTTGTGCACATATGATGCATTTCTTGAAGTGGAATTTCTGGGTCCAAATGTGTGTTTGTATTTTATTAATATACCAAAAAGTTTTTCAAAATGATTGTACAAATTCCTCCTAACCCTTAGTAGTGTGTCAGAGTTCCAGATGCTCCATATCTTTTCAAACATATGGTGTGGACAGTCCTTTAAATTTTAGCCGTGCTTTTAAGTGTATGGTGCTATCTTATACTGTTTTAAAATTTTTTATTTCCCAGATCACTGATGAAGTTGAAAACCTTTTCATACTTACCGGCCATTTGAATATCTTCTCTCTTGACATGGCTATTCATTTTTTTCATTATTTACCCATTTTTTTCCTACTGGATCAATTACCTTTTCCTTATTGATACATTAGAATTTTTATATATTCTATGAGTCTTTTATCCACTAAATGTATCTTCTCTCACCCTCTGATTTCCTTTTTTTCCCCTCTCTCATATTGAAGTCTTGGTTGAACAGAAGTTCTTAATTTTAATGTAGTCTATTTTATTCTGTTTCTATAAGTCTAGTGCTATTTTGTGTTCTTTAAAAAGATTTAACCCCAAATTCATGACCTTTTTTTTTTTCCTGTCATCCTGAGGGTTTTATTTTCTTATTTAGAACAACAATTCCCCTGGAATTGATTTTTGTGTAAGGTGTGAGGTAGCAGCCAAGTTTCATTATTTTGCTTTCATACAGATTTATAGTTTACCTACCTCATTCTCTACTGCATTGCAGTGCCACTTTAGAATACATTATATGTCTCCATTTGTGTAGGACTGTATTGGACTGTTGTATTCCTTTCACCTATGCATTTATCCTTCTGCCAGTAGTTTGATATTTTAATAACTGTGAACTATTTTAAGTTTCGATATCTGTGTAAGCTCTCCACAGTTCTCTTCTGAGAATTTGCATTTCCATATAAATTTTAGAATAAACTTTTTATTTCTAAAAACCAGGTATTTTGATTGGAATTATTTTTAATCTATATATCAATTTGGGTAGAATTAATATATATATTCTTCCAATCCACAAATATCAGTATTCCCCCATTTACTGAGAATTTCTATAGTTTTTAAATTAATGTTTCTGCAGTTTTACTCTGTTGAGATCTTGCACATCCATTTTCAGATTTATTGACATGTTTTTAATGACATATTTTATTTTTTTTTATTTTTTATTTTTTATATGAAATTTATTGACAAATTGGTTTCCATACAACACCCAGTGCTCATCCCAAAAGGTGCCCTCCTCAATACCCATCACCCACCCTCCCCTCCCTCCCACCCCCCATCAACCCTCAGTTTGTTCTCAGTTTTTAACAGTCTCTTATGCTTTGGCTCTCTCCCACTCTAACCTCTTTTTTTTTTTTCCTTCCCCTCCCCCATGGGTTCCTGTTAAGTTTCTCAGGATCCACATAAGAGTGAAACCATATGGTATCTGTCTTTCTCTGTATGGCTTATTTCACTTAGCATTACACTCTCCAGTTCCATCCACGTTGCTACAAAAGGCCATATTTCATTTTTTCTCATTGCCACGTAGTATTCCATTGTGTATATATACCACAATTTCTTTATCCATTCATCAGTTGATGGACATTTAGGCTCTTTCCATAATTTGGCTATTGTTGAGAGTGCTGCTATGAACATTGGGGTACAAGTGCCCCTATGCCTCAGTACTCCTGTATCCCTTGGATAAATTCCTAGCAGTGCTATTGCTGGGTCATAGGGTAGGTCTATTTTTAATTTTCTGAGGAACCTCCACACTGCTTTCCAGAGCGGCTGCACCAATTTGCATTCCCACCAACAGTGCAAGAGGGTTCCCGTTTCTCCACATCCTCTCCAGCATCTATAGTCTCCTGATTTGTTCATTTTGGCCACTCTGACTGGCGTGAGGTGATACCTGAGTGTGGTTTTGATTTGTATTTCCCTGATGAGGAGCGATGTTGAGCATCTTTTCATGTGTCTGTTGGTCATCCAGATGTCTTCTTTAGAGAAGTGTCTATTCATGTTTTCTGCCCATTTCTTCACTGGGTTATTTGTTTTTCGGGTGTGGAGTTTGGTGAGCTCTTTATAGATTTTAGATACTAGCCCTTTGTCCGATATGTCATTTGCAAATATCTTTTCCCATTCCGTTGGTTGCCTTTTAGTTTTGTTGGTTGTTTCCTTTGCTGTGCAGAAGCTTTTTATCTTCATAAGGTCCCAGTAATTCACTTTTGCTTTTAATTCCCTTGCCTTTGGGGATGTGTCGAGTAAGAGATTGCTACGGCTGAGGTCAGAGAGGTCTTTTCCTGCTTTCTCCTCTAAGGTTCTGATGGTTTCCTGTCTCACATTTAGGTCCTTTATCCATTTTGAGTTTATTTTTGTAAATGGTGTGAGAAAGTGGTCTAGTTTCAACCTTCTGCATGTTGCTGTCCAGTTCTCCCAGCACCATTTGTTAAAGAGGCTGTCTTTTTTCCATTGGATGTTCTTTCCTGCTTTGTCAAAGATGAGTTGGCCATACGTTTGTGGGTCTAGTTCTGGGGTTTCTATTCTATTCCAATGGTCTGTGTGTCTGTTTTTGTGCCAATACCATGCTGTCTTGATGATGACAGCTTTGTAGTAGAGGCTAAAGTCTGGGATTGTGATGCCTCCTGCTTTCGTCTTCTTCTTCAAAATTCCTTTGGCTATTCGGGGCCTTTTGTGGTTCCATATGAATTTTAGGATTGCTTGTTCTAATTTCGAGAAGAATGCTGGTGCAATTTTGATTGGGATTGCATTGAATGTGTAGATAGCTTTGGGTAGTATTGACATTTTGACAATATTTATTTTTCCAATCCATGAGCATGGAATGTCTTTCCATTTCTTTAAATCTTCTTCAATTACCTTCATAAGCTTTCTATAGTTTTCAGCATACAGATCCTTTACATCTTTGGTTAGATTTATTCCTAGGTATTTTATGCTTCTTGGTGCAATTGTGAATGGGATCATTTTCTTTATTTGTCTTTCTGTTGCTTCATTGTTAGTGTATAAGAATGCAACTGATTTCTGTACATTGATTTTGTATCCTGCAACTTTGCTGAATTCATGTATCAGTTCTAGCAGACTTTTGGTGGAGTCTATCGGATTTTCCATGTATAATATCATGTCGTCTGCAAAAAGCGAAAGCTTGACTTCATCTTTGCCAATTTTGATGCCTTTGATTTCCTTTTGTTGTCTGATTGCTGATGCTAGAACTTCCAGCACTATGTTAAACAACAGCGGTGAGAGTGGGCATCCCTGTCGTGTTCCTGATCTCAGGGAAAAAGCTCTCAGTTTTTCCCCATTGAGGATGATGTTAGCTGTGGGCTTTTTTTTTTTTTTTTTTTTTTTTTATTTATTTTTGGGACAGAGAGAGACAGAGCATGAACGGGGGAGGGGCAGAGAGAGAGAGGGAGACACAGAATCCGAAACAGGCTCCAGGCTCTGAGCCATCAGCCCAGAGCCCGACGCGGGGCTCAAACCCACGGACTGTGAGATCGTGACCTGGCTGAAGTCGGACGCTTAACCGACTGCGCCACCCAGGCACCCCAGCTGTGGGCTTTTCATAAATGGCTTTTATGATCTTTAAGTATGTTCCTTCTATCCCGACTTTCTCAAGGGTTTTTATTAAGAAAGGGTGCTGGATTTTGTCAAAGGCCTTTTCTGCATCGATTGACAGGATCATATGGTTCTTCTCTTTTTTTTTGTTAATGTGATGTATCACGTTGATTGATTTGCGAATGTTGAACCAGCCCTGCATCCCAGGAATGAATCCCACTTGATCATGGTGAATAATTCTTTTTATATGCTGTTGAATTCGATTTGCTAGTATCTTATTGAGAATTTTTGCATCCATATTCATCAGGGATATTGGCCTGTAGTTCTCTTTTTTTACTGGGTCTCTGTCTGGTTTAGGAATCAAAGTAATACTGGCTTCATAGAATGAGTCTGGAAGTTTTCCTTCCCTTTCTATTTCTTGGAATAGCTTGAGAAGGATAGGTATTATCTCTGCTTTAAACGTCTGGTAGAACTCCCCTGGGAAGTCATCTGGTCCTGGACTCTTATTTGTTGGGAGATTTTTGATAACCGATTCAATTTCTTCGCTGGTTATGGGTCTGTTCAAGCTTTCTATTTCCTCCTGATTGAGTTTTGGAAGAGTGTGGGTGTTCAGGAATTTGTCCATTTCTTCCAGGTTGTCCACTTTGTTGGCATATAATTTTTCATAGTATTCCCTGATAATTGTTTGTATCTCTGAGGGATTGGTTGTAATAATTCCATTTTCATTCATGATTTTATCTATTTGGGTCATCTCCCTTTTCTTTTTGAGAAGCCTGGCTAGAGGTTTATCAATTTTGTTTATTTTTTCAAAAAACCAACTCTTGGTTTCGTTGATCTGCTCTACAGTTTTTTTAGATTCTATATTGTTTATTTCTGCTCTGATCTTTATTATTTCTCTTCTTCTGCTGGGTTTAGGCTGCCTTTGCTGTTCTGCTTCTATTTCCTTTAGGTGTGCTGTTAGATTTTGTATTTGGGATTTTTCTTGTTTCTTGAGATAGGCCTGGATTGCAATGTATTTTCCTCTCAGGACTGCCTTCGCTGCGTCCCAAAGCGTTTGGATTGTTGTATTTTCATTTTCGTTTGTTTCCATATATTTTTTGATTTCTTCTCTAATTGCCTGGTTGACCCACTCATTCGTTAGTAGGGTGTTCTTTAACCTCCACGCTTTTGGAGGCTTTCCAGACTTTTTCCTGTGGTTGATTTCAAGCTTCATAGCATTGTGGTCTGAAAGTATGCATGGTATAATTTCAATTCTTGTAAACTTATGAAGGGCTGTTTTGTGACCCAGTATATAATCTATCTTGGAGAATGTTCCATGTGCACTCGAGAAGAAAGTATATTCTGTTGCTTTGGGATGCAGAGTTCTAAATATATCTGTCAAGTCCATCTGATCCAATGTCTCATTCAGGGCCCTTGTTTCTTTATTGACCGTGTGTCTACATGATCTATCCATTTCTGTAAGTGGGGTGTTAAAATCCCCTGCAATTACCACATTCTTATCAATAAGGTTGCTTATGTTTATGAGTAATTGTTTTATATATTTGGGGGCTCCGGTATTCGGCGCATAGACATTTATAATTGTTAGCTCTTCCTGATGGATAGACGCTGTAACTATTATATAATGTCCTTCTTCATCTCTTGTTACAGCCTTTAATTTAAAGTCTAGTTTGTCTGATATAAGTATGGCTACTCCAGCTTTCTTTTGGCTTCCAGTAGCATGATAAATAGTTCTCCATCCCCTCACTCTGAATCTAAAGGTGTCCTCAGGTCTAAAATGAGTCTCTTGTAGACAGCAAATAGATGGGTCTTGTTTTTTTATCCATTCTGATACCCTATGTCTTTTGGTTTGCGCATTTAATCCATTTACATTCAGTGTTATTATAGAAAGATACGGGTTTAGAGTCATTGTAATGTCTGTATGTTTTATGCTTGTAGTGATGTCTCTGGTACTTTGTCTCACAGGGTCCCCCTTAGGATCTCTTGTAGGGCTGGTTTAGTGGTGACAAATTCCTTCAGTTTTTGTTTGTTTGGGAAGACCTTTATCTCTCCTTCTATTCTAAATGACAGACTTGCTGGATAAAGGATTCTCGGCTGCATATTTTTTCTGTCTAGCACCCTGAAAATCTCGTGCCAATTCTTTCTGGCCTGCCAAGTTTCAAAAGAGAGATCCGTCACGAGTCTTATAGGTCTCCCTTTATATGTGAGGGCACGTTTACCCCTTGCTGCTTTCAGAATTTTCTCTTTATCCTTGTATTTTGCCAGTTTCACTATGATATGTCGTGCAGAAGATCGATTCAAGTTACGTCTGAAGGGAGTTCTCTGTGCCTCTTGGATTTCAATGCCTTTTTCCTTCCCCAGTTCAGGGAAGTTCTCAGCTATTATTTCTTCAAGTACCCCTTCAGCACCTTTCCCTCTCTCTTCCTCCTCTGGGATACCAATTATGCGTATATTATTTCTTTTTAGTGTATCACTTAGTTCTCTAATTTTCCCCTCATACTCCTGGATTTTTTTCTCTCTCTTTTTCTCAGCTTCCTCTTTTTCCATAACTTTATCTTCTAGTTCACCTATTCTCTCCTCTGCCTCTTCCATCCGAGCTGTGGTGGTTTGCATTTTGTTTTGCATTTCCTTTAAAGCGTTTTTCAGCTCCTTGTGACTGTTCCTTAGTCCCTTGATCTCTGTAGCAAGAGATTCGCTGCTGTCCTGTATACTGTTTTCCAGCCCAGCGATTAATTTTATGACTATTATTCTAAATTCACTTTCTGTTATATTATTTAAATCCTTTTTGATCAGCTCATTAGCTGTTGTTATTTCCTGGAGATTCTTCTGAGGGGAATTCTTCCGCTTGGTCATTTTGGATAGTCCCTGGTGTGGTGAGGACCTGCAGGGCACTTCCCCTGTGCTGTGGTGTATAACTGGAGTTGGTGGGCGGGGCCGCAGTCAGTCCTGATGTGTGCCCCCAGCCCACCGCTGGGGCCACAGTCAGACTGGTGTGTGCCTTCTCTTCCCCTCTCCTAGGGGCAGGATTCCCTGTGGGGTGGTGTGGCCCGTCTGGGCTACTTGCACACTGCCAGGCTTGTGGTGCTGGGGATCTGGCGTATTAGCTGGGGTGGGTAGGCAAGGTGCACGGCGGCAGGGGGGGCAGGCTTAGCTCGCTTCTCCTTAGGTGATCCACTTCAGGAGGGGCCCTGTGTCAGCCGGAGGGAGTCAGATCCGCTGCCGGAGGTTTGGCTCCGCAGAAGCACAGAGTTGAGTGTTTGCACGGAGCGAGCAATTTCCCCGGCCGGAACCGGTTCCCTTTGGGATTTTGGCTGGGGGATGGGCGGGGGAGATGGCGCTGGCGAGCGCCTTTTTCCCCGCCAAACTGAGCTCTGTCGTCCGGGGGCTCCGCAGCTCACCCTCCCTTTGTCCTCCAGCCTTCCAGCTTTCCGAGCAGAGCTGTTAACTTATGACCTCCCAGACGCTGTCGCGCTTGCTGTGGGAACACAGTCCGTCAGGCCCCTCCGCTTTTGCAAGCCGGACTCGGGGGCTCTGCTTGGCCGGCGAGCCGCCCTTCCGCCCCGGCTCCCTCCCGCCAGTCCGTGGAGCGCGCACCGCCTCGCCGCCCTTCCTACCCTCTTCCGTGGGCCTCTCGTCTGCACTTGGGTCCGGTGACTCCGTTCTGCTAATCCTCTGGCGGTTTTCTGGGTTATTTAGGCAGGTGTAGGTGGAATCTAAGTGAGCAGCAGGACGCGAGGTGAGCCCAGCGTCCTCCTACGCCGCCATCTTCCTCCTCAGGCCTCCAGCAAGGCCTGTTTTTATTCTTTGCTCTAATGACATATTTTAAATAGTATATTTATTTTATTTTTCCCTGAATGTTGCTTGCCAGCATTTAAAGTTACAATTGACTTTTAAAAATTGATTTTGAATTCAGTGGCCTCAACATTCACTTATGAAGGCTATTGACTCATCTAGAACTTTTTTGTAGTTTAAGAATATATTTTATATTATCTGTAGATAGTAGTGATTTTATTTCTTCCTTTCCAAGTTTCTAAAGTAGTATTTCTTTTTTATTGCTGTCCTATGCCAGTTAGGACTTCCAGTATAATTATAGAACTGGTGATAGTGGATATGTTGTCTCATTCCTTATTTCAAAGAAAAAGCTTTTTGTAATTCACTAATAAGCATTATATTTACGATAGGATTATTTTTAGAATTGACCAAATATGATCATGTTATTTTTTTATCACTGAATAAGATTTGATAATGATTTATTTAGGATATTCTTAAACTTGTTTATGAGTGAGTTGACTTGCTTGTTATAATGAGTAACCTAGAGATGATAATATACAATTTGCCTTATTAAAGCGCATTATAAATGATACTTTTATGTTTAGTGTGATGACATTAGGGTACTTTAATATCATTTATCTACATCTTTACTTATATGCCATTGTTGTCTTGCATTGGAATCCAATATATAGTTTTGACATCACAATATATTATTGTTATTGCATACATAGTCAAGGATTATTTTGATAAACTCATATATTTTATCATTGATTTGCTTTGTATTATATCTTTTAAAAAATTTTTAACATACATACATTTATTTATTTATTTATTTATTTATTTATTTTGAGGGAGAGAGAGACATAGTGAAAGTGGGGAAGGGGTAGGGAGAGAGGGAGACACAGAATCCAAAGCAGGCTCCAAGTTCTAAGCTGTCAGCATGGAGTCCAGTGTGGGACTCGAACCCACAAACTGTGAGATCATGACCTGGGCCGAAGTTGGATGCCCAACCATCAGAGCCACCCAGGCACCCCAATGTATTACATCTTTTATTTGGGGATCATTTTGTTTATGCATAAAAGCACATTTTGAACATCTTTTAGTTGATGGTGATAAATTATCTCAGTTTTTACTTGTCTAAAAATAATTTTTTTTTAAATATTATTTTTTTAAAAAAGTTTATTTAAAAAAGTTATTTTGACAGGGGCGCCTGGGTGGCGCAGTCGGTTAAACGTCCGACTTCAGCCAGGTCACGATCTCGCGGTCCGTGAGTTCGAGCCCCGCGTCGGCCTCTGGGCTGGTGGCTCAGAGGCTGGAGCCTGTTTCCGATTCTGTGTCTCCCTCTCTCTCTGCCCCTCCCCCGTTCATGCTCTGTCTCTCTCTGTCCCAAAAATAAATAAACGTTGAAAGAAAAAAAAAAATAAAAAAAAATTAAAAAAAAAAATGAAAAAAAAATAAAAAAGTTATTTTGACTAGTTATAGAATTATAGGTTGATCGTTTTTGTTTGTTTTTTACCTTCTAGTACATTGAACTTTCAGTCTGTCTTCCAGCTTCTGTTGTTTCCGTTAGGAAATTGTTTTTATTATATTTTTTATTTCTTTGAAACATTTTGTCTTCTTTTCCTCTGATTATCTTATGTTTTCTCTATATCTTTGTTTTTTAGCAGTTTTGCTATGATAATGCTTAGGTGTTTTAACTTTATTTTATATTATTGTGCATTAATTTTCTTTTATCTTTTTGAAATTTTTATTTAATTCTAGTTAGTTAACATATAGTCTAATACTGGTTTCAGGAGTAGAATTTAGTGATTCATCACTTACATATAACACCCAGTGCTCAACACAAGTACCCTCCTTAATCCCCATTATTTATTTAGCCCATCCCTTGCCCACCTCCCCATCCAACAACCCTCAGTTTATTCTCTATAATTAGGAGTCTCTTATGGTTTGCTTCCTTCTCTTTTTCCTTCTTTCACCTACGTTCATCTGTTTTGTTTCTTAAATTTCACATATGAGTGAAATTATATGGTGTTTGTCTTTCTCTGATTGACTTACCTCACTCAGCATAATACACTCTAGCTCCATTCACGTCATTGCAAATGGCATGTTTTCATTCTTTTTGATGGCTAAGTAATATTCCATTGCATGCATATATATATATATATATATATATATATATATATATATACATACATATATACATACACACACACACACACACATACACATATATACATAGATATATACACCACATCTTTACCCATCATTAATTGATGGACATTTGGGCTCTTTCCATAATATGGCTATTGTTGGTATTGCTGCTGTATACATAAGGTTCATGTGTTCCTTTGAATCAGTATTTTTGTATCCTTTGGGTAAATACCTAGTAGTAGTAGGTCATAGGATAGTTATATTTTTAACTTTTGAGGAAACTCCATACAGTTTTCCAGAGTTGCTACACCAGTTTGCATTCCCACCAACAGAGTAAGAGTGTGGGAGAAGATAGAGATAAATTAATGTGTTTAGTACAATAGATTTCCCTAGGATTCAACTGTGTCTTTTTTCATTTTTGGCTTTACTATGTAGCCCAGTGCTAATTATGGGAGGATACTTACTTTGACTGACTAAATGACTCTTTGGAAAAACTTAAGTTTTTAAAAATATTTTAAATAAGAATAATGTTAAAAATTAAAATCATGCATGGGGGCGCCTGGGTGGCGCAGTCGGTTAAGCGTCCGACTTCAGCCAGGTCACGATCTCGCGGTCCGTGAGTTCGAGCCCCGCGTCGGGCTCTGGGCTGATGGCTCAGAGCCTGGAGCCTGTTTCCGATTCTGTGTCTCCCTCTCTCTCTGGCCCTCCCCCATTCATGCTCTGTCTCTCTCTGTCCCAAAAATAAATAAACGTTGAAAAAAAAATTTAAAAATTAAAATCATGCATTTACATAAGCACTTGTATAATATCCTACATAAGAAATATGCTAACTTAATTTTAGGGATTATTTATGTTGGAAGTATTTCTTGGGTACAATACTCACAACTGGGTGCAGTCTTCACAATCATGAACAAAAATATTCATTAAACATACTGAATAAAAGTGTGGACTCTGAGAAAATTAATGTAGGAAAATCATGGAATGTGTTAATATAGACAAATACTTGGCAGTTCTAATGAATCAAAAATAACTCTACCAATCATTTGTGTGAACACTACCTAGTAGAATCATCAGAGGGATTGTACATGGAGGAATTGAATCCAAGAATATAAAAAATATTGGAACTCTACTAGTGAGGAGGAAGGACAGTATCAATATTCACAGTCCAAGAGCAGAGTTAGTTCATTAGGGTTTCATGTTTTAGTTTATCTACTGTAAATTTTGTAACTGAGGTTATTGACATCACTTTTTTAATTTAGTTATTTCCTCAGATGTTGTAGAAACAAGGATATTAAAATATTCTGAGTCCTGGAAGAGAGTAACATTTCATCTCGTTTGAAATCATATCCTACTCTGAAGCCATGTGTATGTGGGACCAGGTAAAGGATTAGAATAGGAAGACTAGCTAACTGATCCTTCCCAAGATGGGCATTGGTGAGACATTGCATTAAGATGGAAAGGACATGGGCTCTGAAATCAGGCTGATTTGGGTTCAAAAACTAATCGGACCACCTGCTAGTTCTATTCTCTTAATTATTTTAGTCTTAGCCTTGAAATGGAATAATGATGTTTTGAGTCAAAGTAAAAGTTAGCAGCTGTGATTTTTAACCTGGTCCCAGCTTTTCACTTTAACTTCCTCACTTGCCACTCTCTGTGCCCCTAACATATTCTTCTGCCACACGGAATTCTAAAATTTCTTGAATATTCCAAATGTTTTTTAATCTGTGAGTTGTTTCTCCCCTTCTCTACATGTAACTGTGCCTGCTTAAATCCTACTATTCCTTGAGGTCTCAATTTAGATGCCACTTTCTCAGAGAACCTTCCCTCAACCTCCAGATTAGGTTCAGTGTCCTTCTTTGTTCTTACAGAACCCAATCATGTACTTTTCATACTGTGTTAAAGCTGCCTATTTATTCATCTATCTTTCTTACTACATTGTAAGAGGGTAGGGAGTATGTCTTTTTTATTGTTAAATTACCAGTGCCTGTTACTAAGAGGGGACTCTATGAACCTTACTGAGTAAATGACTGAATGTTTATTTGGGATTCATCCATAAACATGACACAACTGGTAAGTAGAACTTTTGGTTTAATGGGCATAGCATTCCAAATATGGAAAAATATATTACATAAGTAGTTACAAAGAAGGTCATTGAAGTACAATTATAGGTGTTACAAAGAAAAATAATGGTAGTAATAAAAGCCTTTAACAGAGAATCTTGGCCAAATCCTGATTGGAGAATTGTCAATCTGTTATGGCTAATCTTATATGTTGACTTGACTAGGCCATAGTACCCAATATTTGGCCAAACACTAGTCTAGGTGTTGCTGTAAAGGTATTCTTTACATGAGATTAACATTTAAATCAGTAGACTCTGATTAAAAGAGATAGCCTTCATTATATATGGGTAGGCCCCACCCAATCAGTTGAAGGTCCTCCAAGAAACAAAACAAAACAAAACCTAAGCTTCCCAAGGAAGAATGAACTCTGTCTCCACACTGCCTGTGAACTCAAGATAACATCAACTCTTTGTTAGATTTCCAGCTTGTCTTGAGAAATTTTGGACTTGTCAGCTACCACCATTGTGTGAGACAATTTCTTAAAATAATCTCTATTTATATGTACGTATCTTTTTGATTCTGATTCTCTGGAGAACATAACTATATACAACCATAGGAAGATGACAGTGAGGAAGTAATGTTTGGTTTGAACTTTGAAAAAGAAGGAATTAGTAGTGGAGCGAGTAGAAGCCACATTCCAACAGAAAGAAAGACATGTCCAAGGGCCACATTCTACCAGAAGGAAACATGTCCAGAAGCCACATTCCATCAGAAGTAAAAATGTGCCCAAGGGTGGGAAGACACTGCATCTTCAAAGAATGAATACAAAGAATAAGGGGTTTGCCATGAAATTTGTTGGATAAGGCAAAGAGGGTCAGACCACACAGAACTGGTGTTTCATTTGGAGAAAATTCACAGAAGACCATCTTTATTTGTTTTTGACAGTTATTAAACTATTTTATAAAATTAGGCCTATATACATTGGTATTAGCCACAATTAAAATCATCTGTACCTTTTTTTTTCCCCTCTACATTAATGGTATGATCAAAAGTGAACAACTACCTGCTTTTTACTACCCAAACTCAGGCACATTCTGGGAAAGGTAATGGAAACAAATCCCATGATGCTTAAATGGATGTTTGAAAATGTGAGAAAAGATCAAATATCTACTACATTGAATCAAAACATCAGTAAAATATTAGCAGAGCTTGAGTGAGCCTGACAAAAGTTCACAAAACAATTCACTTGAGATAATGAGAAGGAAGTTCATGTGTGAGGCAGGCAGAACGACATTCAGATTATTTAATATTCCTTAGTTATTGTACTTCAAAAAATACAATTTGGCCTTATCCTAAAATGTCAGTGCACATTTTTGTAAATTTCACTGCACATCTATTCATTGTGTAGCTTCTTTTAGACCTTTTAATGCTTTGTGCGTGTTCTCAGTATTGTCAAATATTTCTGAAACCATACATGTAGTAGTGTTAAAGAAGTAGGAAAAAGTAAAAGGGTAAAAGAAAAAATAAACAATGCAAAAAATTGAAACAGTTTTATTATAGGTACCTTTATAATAATCCAAATAAAAAAATCAAAATATACTTTAAAGGAAAGGATATGAAAACAAAGGAACACATTAGGTGTTTCCTATTTTTAAGTCAGTATTTCATGATTAAAAATTGACTGTGATAGTAGTATAATGAATCCTTTAGGACAAAGCTGAACATAAGCTACTTTTTTTCTAAGAACTTAGTGAAAAATCTTATATAGGATGTGCATTAATTTCTGCACCTTGTGGAGAGGCCTAACCAGTTGGGGTGACAGCAATGAGGACAGGAAGGTGATGGCCAGGATCTACCATTAATCAAGTGGCCAATGCCTATGGAGCAGAAATGGCTGACCAAATCTTGATGGTAAATGAAGTGAGTCTGTAACAAATGGAGAGTTAATTTTCATTCAATTATACATTGGGCCATGGAGTTAATTTAATTAAAGGGCATTTGCATTTTTCCTCCAGTATTATTGAAGTATAACTGACATATAACATTGTGTAAATTTAAGATAAATAATATAATGACTTGATATACATATATAGTGAAATGATTACCATAGTAAAATTAGTTACATCTATCATCACCTCACAGTTGTACTGTGTGTGTGTGTGTGTGTGTGTGTGTGTGTGTGTGTGTGTGTTGAGCACACTTGAGGTGTAGTCTCTTAGCGGATTTCAAGTATATTATAAAATATTGCAATTATAGTCACTGTTCTGTATATTAGATCCCCAGAACTGATTTGTCGTATAATTGAGAGTTCATATCCTCTGACCCATACCTCCCCAATTACCTCACTCCCAGCCCCTGGGAACCATCAATCTACACTCTGTTTATATGAGTTCAGCTTCTTTAGATTCCACATTTAAGTGTGATCATATAATATTTGTCTTTCTCTTTCTGACTTATTTCACTTATTAAAATGCCCTTAACGTTCATCCATACTGTCACAAATGGCAGGATTTTTTTATGGCTGAATAATATTTCATTGTATATAGCACATTGTCTTTATCTATTTATCCATTGATGGACACTGTTTCTGTGGCTATTGTGACTAGTGCTGCAATGAACTTGGAGGTGCAGATATCTCTTTGTGATGATTTTATGTCTTTTGGGTCTATACTCAGAAGTAGGACTGCTGAATCATATGGTAGTTGTATTTTTAACTTTTTGAGGAACTGTCATACTGTTTTCTTCAGTGGCTGTGCCAGTTTACACTCCCACCAACAGTACACAAGGATTTCCTTTTCTCTGCATCCTCACCAACCCTTATTATTTCCCGCCTTTTTTATCACAGCCATTCTAAAAGGTGCGAGGTGATATCTTGTAGTTTTGATTTGCATTTTCCTGATGATTAATGATGTTGAGCACCTCTTCCTGTACCTGTTGGCCATTTGTATATCTTCTTTGAAAAAATGTCTATTCAGATCCTTTGCCAATTTTTTAATCAGGTTATTTGTTTGTTTTTGCTCTTGCTTTGCATGACTACCTTATGTATTTTAGATATTAACTCCTTATCAATTGAACAGTTTTCTAATATTTTCTCTCATTATGTGGGTTGCCTTTTAATTTTTTTTCTCTTTGATAAAGCTTTTCAGTTTGATATAGCCTTACTTGTTGATTTTAGCTTTTATTGCTTGTGCTTTGGGTGTCATATACAAAGAAATCAAGACTAATGTTAAAGAGCGTTCTGCCTATGTTTTCTTCTAAGAGTTTTACAGTTTTAGGTCTTATAGCTAAGTCAAATTAATTTTGAGTTATTTTTTGTGAGTAATGCAAGACAGGAGTCAGGTTTCATTCTTTTACATGAATATCAACCTGTAATTTTCATTTCTTGTAGTGATCTTATCTGATTTTGGTATCAGGATAATGATCGCCCAGAGGAATAAATTTGGAAGTGTTCCCTATTCTTATATTTTCTGAAATAACTTAGAAGAATTGGTGTTAATTCACCTTTAAATATTTAGAATTCACCAGTGAAACTATTTGGTCCTAGGCTTTTCTTGGTAGGAGGTTTTTGATGACTGATTTAATCTCCTTTCTCCTTAATGACATGTCCAGGTTTTCTACTTTCCAATGATTCCGCCTTGGTAGATTGTATATTTCTAGGAATTTATCCATATTTCTAGGCTATCTAATTTATTGGTGTATTATTATGATCTTTTGTATATTTGCATTATTGGTTATAATGTCTCCTCTTTCTTTTATAATTTTGAGTCCTCTCATTTTCTCTTGGCTAGTCTACTTAAAGATTTGTCAATTTTGTTTATCTTTTCAAATGACCACCTCATAGTTATGTTGATCTTTTTATTGTTTCTCTGGTCACTATTTGATTTATTTCTGCTCTAATTGTTACTACATTCTTCCTTCTGCGAACCTTCTGTTTAGTTTGTTTTTCTCTTTCTAGGTCCTTGAGGTGTAAAGTTAGAATTTTATTTGAGAATTTTTTTTTTGCATTATGCATTTTGTAGCTAAACTGTCTCATCAAAAATTTTAGAATGTGCACAAAGTTGCAGCGGTTAGTCCTGGGGAGTGCCTTAATAAAATTAAGAGTAGGCTCACCTTATGGATACTGGCTCCCATGTTTAAGAATGAACAGTCATCATGGTTTTTCTTATGGTAACTCTTTTTTTATTTAAAACCATGTTTCCTAGAGAAAATTGGGGTGCAAGTTCAAATATTGCTGTCTGTTGTACTATTTCATTAATATTCATTTTAAATTGTGGAGGCTTAATGCATATTATTAAGCAACTACTCAATATTTTACAAAAATTATTTCTTTTAATCCCCATAAACAGCTCTAAAAAGTGAACATTAATACTCATTTTATAGATTAAAAAATAGCCTAGAGAGGGAAAATAATATGTTTAGAAGAAGAGCTTGTATTCAAACTCATTCTGTTCACCCCCTAAACCTGTGTAATTTCAAGTGCACTCACTTGAGCTAAACGAAATTAGGGTAATTCTTAGCTCAGATACACCCTATTGCTAATGTTGCATTGCAGATGAAATCCAAACTAATACATAAATAGTATATATTCTGAGAGATTAAAAATAATCACTATGCTCCTGATTCCATGAAATTCTTTGGGAATTCAGCATCATCTTGATAATTTTTATTATGTTCCTCTTACCTGGGTCACCAACTGGTTTGTCTTTATGTTAATCCTGAAGCTTTTCCTCCCTAAAATCTCATCTCTTCATATTCCCAAATGGCTGTGTGAATTTTTGTTGTTGTTGTTGGCTAATATTGTGATAAATTGTCTTTTTATCTTTATCTTTTGTCTTTTTTTTTTTTTTTTTTTTTTTGGTTAGCCTGTTGTTGTTCTGGATGATTGAGAAGAAGATAGATCAGGTAGATTAGATGATGCTGCGCATCCATGATACTGTTGATTGCCACACCTTTAAAATCCTGCTTGTAGCCACTGGAACAAGAAAAAGAAGAGATAACCACTGAATCCTTGACTTTCAACAGCCTGGCCACCTTCAACATTTAATAACTAACTACTCAAGAGCTTCTTATTTTCAGATAGAGTATTGCTATGGTGCTAAGAAATGCTAGCTTTTAAACTTAGCTGTCACATGATTTGTGAGTGGAAGTGTATAGGTCTCATCAAAAATACTGAAAATGGTCAAAAGATCACTTATGGGAATAAAAGTTATGCAACATCTGGGCCAGTGACCAGCAATATTGTTCAAGGTCCAGGAATTGGCTTACTTCAGTAAGGACTGTGTTGTTCTGGAGTTTCTTCTGTTTAATACTGTTTGGTGATCTCTTTCTTTTTGCCACTTCCAGGTTGCATTTCAGAATTATTCATTTAGTACAGTGCATATGTATAGGTATTGAGCATATGTGAAGTTAGATCACCAGGGACATGACTAACCTAAGTACTGGGGCAAGTTCTCTAAGTTAGAGACTTAAGTCCTTTGGAAATAAAGGATTCCTTATTTCTTCAACCCTGAGACCACTTCTGAGTTTTAATCTACTTTAGTCTATTCACTGTACATCCCTCTCTCACCAATATCATCTTGACTATGTAGTAATCACATATCTAATTCAATTAAAACCAAGATTCTAAGGAACAGTTTGAATAGAACTGATCAACATAAATAATTGCCATTTTTGTTTACTTCCTTTGTGCAGCAGACTCAACACCTTGAGAAATTAGCAACATGAACTTTAGTTGTGAATTTTCTTGCCAGCAGTGTTTGTTATGTAACTACATAAAACTACTGAACTCCTGTTTTCTTACTAAAATTCTCTTTCTTCACTGAGAAATAGATAAGCTGCAACTCCTGATTAATTGTATTATAGAACAAACAATTATGGAGAAGCAATTGGTTTTAAAAATTAAGCTATTGGGGGGGGTAGCTTTGATTAAACCTCATAAAGTAATAAATCAACCACGATGTCCATACAGAACAGTGCTGATTTTTGTTTTTCTTGGGCAGCCAGCCTTTGGTATTGGATATAAGATATTATACCCACAGAAGATTAGTGAATGGCAGTTTAAAAATTATAGTAGTTCTTTGCTGCATGAAAACAGCTTTAAAAAATGTTTTTTTTTTTGTTCAAATAACATTGCCTCCTGAAAATGACAAAAATGAAACACCTAGCTATCTTAATTTCAAGCAGTGTTATCTCAAGCAACAATAGCTCAAGGATTTTGTTTTTTTTAATGACCTAACCCTGGGGGTAAATGATTGATAATGTTTGCTTTGCAGTCTCACCAGTAAAATCTTATTAGGAAATGATCTACTCATTTTTTTGTGATAGAGTACTTTGAATAAAATAATATTTAGGCAATATCTATTATGTACCATCCTTTCCCAGATATACCTAAAGTACAACAAACAGTGGGCTCTAAACAGTGGGCTCTTCTAACGCAAATTGCTGTTTTTGACAACAGAAATTTTGCTTCCTCTTTCTCATAGCTTCTACTTAGATAGCCAAAGTTAAATGATTCTTGAGATCGTGATGTTGTCATAAAATTGTGTGGATTATTTTGTAGGAATATCATAATTTTGTTAAGTTAGCCAAATATACATATTTAGAAGTACACATTTATTATACATACATATGTAAATGAAAATAATTTTGAAACCCTATTTATTCCTATAGTTTCTATCAGTATGTAAATTTTAAACATAGTTTTCTGAATTAAAACAAAATAAAATCAAATCATTTGGAGGCATTCTATCTAAAATCCAGAATTTATTGACTCTATGGTATGATTTGGAAGATTTGAACTGTGCTATGTTAACATAAATTAATACCAACTTAATTAAAAAATTTTTTTACATTCATTTTTGAGAGACAGAGAGAGACAGAGCACAAGTGGGGGAGGGGCAGAGAAAGAGGGAGACACAGAATCTGAAGCAGGCTCCAGGCTCTGAGCTATCAGCACAGAGCCCAATGCGGGGCTCAAACTCAGGAACCGCGAGATCATGACCAGAACTGAAGTCGGACACTTAACTGACTGAGCCACCCAGTCGGCCACCCAACTTAATTTTAAATGTTTTTATTTTTACTTCTGTCCTATTAACCCTAAATCATTTTCAAAGAGAGTACATTGTATAAAGTAAGATTTTTGGAGTTTAAGCTTCTATGACAGTTCCTTAACAAATTGATTCTTAAGAACCTTCATTAATAAACTGCAGTTTATTTATTATAAAATAGGAAGTGAGTTGTTTTCAAGGATTTTAGTTCTGGTAGTAATATCCTATAAATAAATTTTATGGAAACAGACCTTTGTTTTGTTTTGGAAGACATGTCACTTTGGGCACCTTACCATATCTAGCAGCATTGATTGACCTGTTGAGTACTTGGTGTAATGAACTTAGCTACAGATCCTATTTATATCAGACACAAATTTACAATTACATAAAATGTCACTTTGAAATACTTTATGAGCAGAATATTTTTAAAAATGAGAAAACTAAAAAGAGGACCATAAATAAGAACCGAGAGGACATTAAAAACAATTGGGATCATAAGGTCAAGGCCCTCAGTCAGTCTGGGTTTCAGGTCAGACTGATGTGAGACAGAAGAGCATTATCATTATCCTGTAATTACACTTTACACTCGAGAACCTTTCAATACCACAAAACTTCAAGTTGTTTTGTGTGATTTACATGCCACCCAGTGATACAAGGTGAGAAGGAAGAGGGTTCATCTACATCTAAGTATCAAAGCACACTTATTTTTGACATACATGTGTTTATTTTCCTTTTCTTTGGGCTAATTTCTTTTTAGAGAGGTGTCACTAAGCATGGAATGAAAAGAAGGAAAAAATATATAGACAGAGCAAATATGCATAAGCAAATTGAATTAATTAGGAAAAAAAACAAACTTTATTCCTTGCTCTAGGATTCAATATGACTTTGAGAGTACATAATCTCTGCAAGAACAATTTGGAAAATAAAAGAATGGTATTCTACTTTGAATGTATAAAATAGATTAAGTGTTCTGAACATAATAATAATAAACTCAGAAAAATAATGAAGTTCACTCTGATGCTAATATGCAAGCACCAGGGGGGCCCTACGAAAAATATAACAATAAAATCTAGTTTCACATTAATTATGCCATTTGACAAACTGAACATTGAGTTGCTTATGTCCAATAGCCCTTATATAGGCAAGATCACAGACAGTCTGAGATGTAAAAATGCTGGAAATCCATCTTCCCAGGAGGATTTTTGCCAATTAGTTTGGGACTAAAGAATCCTGCCAGGCATGAGGCTGCCCAGCAAGGTAGAGGATCAGAAACAAGAAAAAAGAAATATTTTATGAGAGAGCTAAAAAATCAGCAACTCAGCTGGCAGCACAAAACTATGCTTGAAAGCAACTTTAGGATTTGGAGGCTTTCATAATGGATTGCATTATAATTTTAGAGGTCTGTTTGGGGGAGATTTGCTATATTTCTGGCATTAGAAAATTGTGTGAAGATTATATGTTGTATTTATTTACTATGATAGGCTGCACCTAATGAAGAATCTTGTCAAGTGCTGTGCATATATTACAGTGCAGTTGATCGGAACATTATGGGCCTATTTTGTCACTTTAAAATCAGGAAAATATTCCTGGATATTTAGACATTTGTAACAATTGATGAGATGAATCCTTATTTTCTAAGTCTTTATTTGGAGATGAAACATCATGATACATGGGGACAACTCTCTACTCAGTAAAAACAGAACCCGAAATATGAATATAACTTTCAAATAAATGAGCAGCTTTGTCACACAGAAAGAATTAGGATATGAACTTTATACATATGAGTTAGCTACATGACTTCTAAAGAAAAATGGGAAATACATTTTATTTTCAGTATTTTTTCATTCCTTATTTCTAAATCTTTAGCCTTGGTTTTATTCTGAGATATCAGAAGTCCATGCTTTTTGGGTGGAGGATGGCATTCTAGCTACTCTTTGAAAAACTACAACTGTGCTTGCCTTCATTGGGCATTTGTCAATTTCTGATTTGTGTGTCATGATACAATTAAGGATAATTAAATGGAAGGATTAGTAATTGAATGACAAAGCCAGGAGAATTTAGGAATCATGAATTCACTCTGTGATCATAAATGAGCTGAATACCCTGACTGTATTTGATACTTTTTACTGTTTTCTTTCTGAAATTCTTGACTTCCTTGGCCTGGGTGATACCACACTCTTCTACTTTTCCTATTTCTTTTTGGGGGTAAGAAGCAGAGAAAATCCTCAATATATTCCAAAACATTCAGGAGACCACTAAACATCCTGTAAATATGCAATGTTTATATTTATTGGATGATTAGCAAACTGCAGAGAGGTGACCAGTTACTGGGGAATAGATGAACACTCATCTGACAAGAAATAAGTTCTAGAAAGAAAATTGTCCTAGTACATAAATTAACTTTATGAATTTAAGGTCCAGAAAATTTAAGTTTTTGAATACTTATCAGTCAGAGTCCAAGCAGAGAAACAGAATCAGCAGGAGATGTACACTAACATATTTATGACAAAGAATTTCCTTAACATTTGAATGTTGGCTAGACAAGTCCAAAATCCACAGGACTGGCTGTCAAAAGGGCAGACTAGAACATTCAGGCACAGGCTAACACTGTTCTCAATGCACAGAATTCCTACTTCTTCAGGAAAGCCTCAGTTCTGCTCTTAGTGCATTTCAACTTAGTGAATCAGGCTCACACAAATTATCAGGGATAATCTCCCTTACTTAAAGTAGACTAATTATAGACTTTAATCACATCTGTAAAATACCTTCTGAACAACACCTGGATTAGTATTTGGTTGAATAACTGATGACTGGAACCTAACCAAGTTGACACCTAAAACTGACACACAAGTAATTCTCATAGGACTTTCTGGCATAGAAAAAGAGAACTTCAGATATAGTAAGCGTTGAGCATTAACTCAAACTTTACCTGCTATTACCTACGGGATTCTGAGTAAATTACAAAACCTTTCTGCGCTGCTTTATTCTAAAATTTGACATGTTCTTGTTAATGAACTTTATCATTACCGAAATGGAGGTAGTATTAACCCATTTCTTGGCACGTAGTCGCCATGAGTACTCTACCCTTAGCAGTCAGATCTTACGGTTAGTACAGTGATGTTTCTAAATAACAGTGCTTTGTACAATTTTAAACCAGGAAAAAAAAGAGTAGCAAAAGCAATGATGCAGAGGTGACAAAATATATTGAAGCTTTTATAAGGTATATTCTCAAGGTTGTTGGAATGAGGCCTAACATTGAGTGTTGTCTGAATTAGCAAGCTATTGTGACAACTTGTCACATCACTTGATCATTTTGAATCTCAGCTTACTCCCCTGTAAAATGGGCAAATAACTACTTGCTTTATTTATTTTATAGGTTAAAGAACAAATAAAAAATGTATATGAATGAACTCTGTAAACAGCTGTCATATTTATAAGTTTTTAGTCTTGGGAATTTGAGAATTATTATAAAGTAAATTTTATTTACTGTTTCTTTTTTTTAAAAGTTTATTTAGTTTTGAGAGAGAGGGAGCATGCATGTGAGTGAGGAAGGGGAAGGGACACAGAGATAGGGAGACAGAGAATCCTAAGCAGGCTCCGTACTGTCAGTGCAGAGCCCCATGTGAGGCTCGATTTCATGGACCATGAGATCATGACCTGAGCCGAAATGAAGAGTCAGATACTCAACCGACTGAGCCATCCACGCACCGCTATTTACTGTTGATTTCCTATAATCTTGATAAACTAAGATTCTTCCAAGTATCAATTTATTTTTAAAATCTATGTCTAAATTTATTACATATATAAATATAAAGAGTCCTATGATTTCTGATTTATTAGTCTCATTTCATTTGTCATTAATTTTCTTACTATGAAAGGCATATACAACTCTTTGTTAATAAAAATAGTTGGGGGAAGTAATAGAAGAGGCATGTCCTAAAGATCATTCTAATCAAAATTAAGTAAATTTAAAGTAACATAAAAACTCTTGTTCATTTGACCAAATTTAATATTAAATAAATTAAATAAAAAGTCTTAGTTCCTTTATGGATGGAATTTTTTTTAATTTTTTCAATTTATTTTTTAGCAAGAGAGAGCACATGTGTACGTGAGTAAGTGGGGGAAGAGCAGAGAGCAAAACACAGAATCCGAAGCAGGCTCCAGGCTCTGAGCTGTCAGCACAGAGGCCCATGCGGGGCTCAAACTCACAAACTATGAGATCATGACCTGAGCCGAAGATGGATGCTTAACTGACTGAGCTACCTAGACACCCCCTTGAATTTTTTTTTAACTGTAAACATCATTTGTGCTTTCTATAATCATAATATTTCAGATCTAAAACATTACTTTTTACATACTAATTTGTCATTTATTTGTAATTGGGGTCACTTATATCCAGCTGCACCTGTAAGTCTGTCTAGCACAGAATGGGTATGTGGGTTTTCATGGATCAATGTACACAAACAAGCACACATGTTCTATTTATAACTAGTTCCCCTTGTTGCCAGTAGTTGGTAGGGGGATAATACCCCAGAGCAAAATAATTGTTGCAGTTGATATGACAGAAAGCACTTTGGATGGCAGGACAAATTTTGTAGATTCTTAACTTTGTTGGATTGAAGATCAGTAAATGGGATTAAGTAGTTTCTCAATTAAAGACATTAAACAACTAAACAAAGAAAATTCTTGATCTAGTCTAGAGTAGGAGAAATTCAAAGATGTTTTAAAGTATGTGATCCATTTAGTTGCATTATTTGGGTGACTATTTTAAGTAGACTCAAAGACACATTTAAATCTTAGATTTGACTGAATGACCTTAACCTTATGTAAACATTGTCCTAATATAAATACTTAAAATGTAAATTTTAGGAAATTGTATATCGAGGAGAGTCTTTGCATTTGTAACCACCCAGTTAATTAACTAGTGAATTAGCTCGACCCTTTCCAATTCAGAACCAGTTTGGAATAAGAAACTCTCATTGTAATTTACCAATGCCTAGATATGTAACAAAGCAAGTATAAAAATATTATTTATAGAATCTAGGTGGGAGATATATAGAAGTGCAATGCACAGTTTTTTCAACTCTGAACTCTCAAAAATTTTAAATTGGGTATTATTTCTTGCAAATACCATATAGTTTTACAGCAGTAGATAAACTATTCATGAACTCTGTATTTTTGTATTCTAATACCTGTAGAAATCTTAACTAAAAAATACATATAGTCATTTAATTCTTATGTCTAGTTTTTGTCATTTTGTCCAAAGGGTTTATGTTGCCAAAAATAATTCTTGCCAGTTCCAAAATGGAACATCCTTGTGTATACAAAAACCCACATGAAGAAATCATTATTGGCCTGTTTGGAAGGATGTATATATGTTATGTTAACAATTATGGGTTGGTTACTCTTCAAGCAGAGTGTCTTACTCACAAATTAGTGACACAAGATGGGTCTCCCCCTCCCTTCAATTTATACTGTATGACATTTCAGTTGAGTTCTATATTTATGTTCCTTTTTTATTTTAATTTTTTTTGCCATATAATATTTTAAGTTTAATCAAAAGTCAACTTAGAAAGGCCATTCTGCCTAAGGGATATTTTTCCATTAAGTATTATGACATATTGGTAGCCTTGAGGGATTATTGGTTTTTGAAGAAATATTAACAGCTGGAAATTTGCATTTTAATACAGTTCTCCTCAGCTACTCAAGCAATTTTATTTTTAAGACCTGTGACAGGTTTCAAAGCTTTAGTTCTAAAGCAATCTAGCCAAGTAGAGCTAATTTTTGTAATAATTTTATTACAAATAACTAAGTTTCTAATAGTTTTTTTTTTACCTGAAAATTTTAGTTTGTGATGTCAGGAAAATCAACACCCAAATTTTATATATGTACTAAAACCAGACTTGATAATTGGAACAAGTGAGGAAGAATTCTTTTTAAGTCTCTACTTTGAAAAATTGAGGAATAAGAAAATAGCACATCTAATTAGCTTTCTCTGATTAGTAGTTAAAAATGAAGTTGATGCAAAGCAACCCTTCACAACAATTGTTTCAGTCTATCTAGGCAGTTGTCTCTTAGGGCAATGATTCCTGGGAAAGAAGAAGATGCTGTAAAATGAGAATGGAATCCTTCCCCCTTGATCCTTGTATTAAATACATACTCAGAATTACTATTGAAATTAATTGAGGATTTTGGGTCAGGATCAAGCAACTTACCACTTAGAATGATAGCAGTGAATAGTACTGAATGGTAGCCTTTAAAATTACAAATGGATTTTTCCTCTAAAATTGACTAAGTGGCTAAATACCTTAAGATGGTGTAATAGGGAACACCAACTTCCCCTTTTCATTTTCAGTCTGAAATGAAAATTTAATTTGTTAGCCAAATCTGAAATGACAGGGCGACAGCATGGACAATTGCTCATTTGTTAATGACCAAATCAAATCACCATGGTTTCAATACAATACATTCTGAGAGAATGGAAGACGGGAAAAGAAAAAGAAAAAGGTGCCTGAACTTTGAGCAAATGGATATGTGCAGTTCTTATAATATTAAATCAGCATTATCACTAATATAAAAGTTTTCCAAAAATTCCAAGTTTGCAAATGTTGTTACTTAATAGATCACTAAGTACTAACCCTACAACTTTTTTTTAAGTTCACCCATATTTGATCATTTTCTTTAATATTTAATTCTATTCAATAGAGTAAAAATATATAAACATAAATTAACCATGGTAAACTAAGAGTTTCTCTTCTTTGGGTAACATTATTTTGTTGTTTGTTTAGAAACATAAGGCAAATGGTAGGAATAGTTTCTGGCAATGTCTTAAGTAGTGCCTATGGCATGCTTTTGCTAGGTGATATTAAATTAAAAAAAAAAAAAAACAGCAAAGAGCTAGAATCCTATTCAAAAACACAGTGTGACCAAAAGAGATCACTGTTTCCTGGATATAGGTTAATAATTACTTTACCAATGTAATTCAAGCCAGAGTGGGTTTTTAGGTCTAAATTATATGACTATCTGAGTGTATCACCTGCACTCTATTGCTTAGAAAATATGGCCAGTAATGTCTATTGATGATAGAATTTTTATGGGCAGTGTCAGATATAAAAACAGAAATCAATCTATGACAAAAATTTTATTGGCTTATGGGATATTTGCTTATAATACTTGACTTTTAGAACACTACATAATCTGTGGTGTTTGTACTATATTATGACTGTGAGTACCTTTTTTTTTTTTTTAAGTTTATTCACTTATTTTGAGAGAGAGAGGCAGAGCATGAGCAGGAGAGGGGCAGATAGAGAGGGAGAGAGAAAATCCCAAGCAGGCTCTGCACTGTCAGCACAGAGCCCAATGTGGGGCTCAAACCCACGAACTGTGAAATCATGACCTGAGCCAAAACCAATAGTTGGACTCTTAACCAACTGAGCCACCCAGGTGCCTCTGACTTTGAGTATCTTATCAAAATTTTGGTATATTAGAAAAGGCATGTGCCTTGGAATTATATATAAATAGGATTATATTCTGTTTATATCATTGTAACAATGTGATATAGATAACTATTTATAAACTTCAGTTTCCTCTTCTCTAAAATGGTGATTATTCTTGCTCTTCTCTAAAGGGGTAAATTGAGACAGAGGATTGAATTAGATAAAGATGATGTAACACTTTGTACAGAAAGTATGCTCCAGTATATATTGGTAAATACTGTTTGTCCATTTTCCTTTGCTTCTGAGAAATATATCTTTATATATCAAAGGCAAAAGACATTTGGACAGTTCTGATTTAGCGGTGAAAATGCTTGCGCAAAAGGATCTGAGTCTCTGAATATTAGGAAACAAGTACTGTTGGTTGAAAGGAAATTGCAGGAATAAGAAAAATCAGACCTCTAACAGTGCCTTTTGATTTAAACTCCTACAATTTTCCTGGCTTTCCTCCTGCCCTGAGTCCAAATCATACCAGTACAAAACTGTCCCATCAACCCATGAGTTTCTCACAAGTTGGTTTATTTGGTGTTTCATCTCTTTTGTTCCTCTGTGGTTGCTCTTGGGTATAAAGGGAACCAGAAATCTTGAGAGTGCTGGTCCAGCATTTAATAAGAAAAGAAACAACAAAACCATGTGGGCATTTGTGTCAGGCACTGTGCTAGGTGCTGTGTGCCAGCTGGTGAACAAAACAGGTTAAGACTCTTACATTTTAGGATTTACATCTCATTGGAGAGACAGGTTTTAAATAAACATGCAAACCTTATGTACATTATTACATCATGTAATTTTGATGAGAAGAAAAATATATTCTTTGAGAGAAAAAGTGATATTTAAGTTTAGAATTGAGAAATAAATAAGAGCTAGCCAGGTAAAATGGGTTTTGTGGTTGTGACTTGAGCTGATGATGGTATGACAGAATGTTCCAAGTGAGGGGCAAAAGGATGCATGAGGATTTAATGGTGGGAAAAGCCTTGGCTTATTCAAAGACCAGAATGAGACCCATTGCAGCTAAAACATAAAACACATATGTAGCTTATGAGTACACGGACTCAGCTCTGGTTTTTACTGTTATACCCTGTTATTTGTTGAATAAATACATTCATAGTTAGTGACATCTAATAGATGATGGTCTTTGGTAGGCTCTTATTTCAAGTTTTAGTATTTGGTTTCAAGGCCTAAATTCTTGAAGTATTTAAAATGATCTTTAAGGTACTTTAACAGTTGCCTTGCTTGGTATTCACTATTCTTTGGATGTATGAATGTGGGTGTATGTACTTCTTTTCACAGCTTGGGGAATTGTACCTTCTAGTTTTATGTCAGGACAAGCATATTATCCATGTGCATGTGTCCAGAAGTTCCAATATAAAGTATTTTAAAAAACCACAAACAGCTTTTAAAAAAAAACATGTTCAGGTCAAATGTCTGATAAATAGTAAGGCAGAGCAATGACATTCATTAAGCAGCAATGAAGAGGATACTATGTTGGTCATCAGGCAGAACTGAGGCTCGTCTCTGCTTTGCCTTAGTAGCTGTGTGTGCCTAAGCAAATTGCTTAACCTTTTCTGTGACTCAGCTATCTCACATATGAAATAAATCTAAACATAATATAAGTAGCCAGTGAAATGTTGAATGAGTTCAATCTGAGACATGTGAAAAATGACAAGTAAAAAAGGCCACAGAGGAACCCAGATAGATGTGACACAATCCTTCCCCAAGTCATAGGTAGGCAGATGCTTCAGAAGTGACTACACAGACTTATTTTAATCCATGGTGTACATATGCAGGTTTGATGTGTATATTAAAGTAGACGTAAAAGTAATAAGTTTTATGACAGGTATGTATAAATTGACAACAGAGGATAGAAGAGGAAAAATGTCAACAAACAAATATACGTCCCCAGAAAATAAAATAGTCTGGGGGTACATGAAGTGGTGAGGGAAAATGACCCCTATATCTGCATAGGTTCCCAGGAATGTTCTATATAACAGCATAATGCAATGGTTATAAATTATGAAGACTTGGGTCGCTGAATAATTATTCAACTTAAAAATCTAAAGGCTTTCTACCTTTCAGGAGTTCTCAGTTTAGTAGGGGTAGGAAATATTTAAGAAATGTTCTTAGGAAGGTGAAAGATGTGTGTGCTCATAGGAACCAAGGAAAAGAGGGAAAAATGCCTCCTCTTGCTTAGGTCATGCAAGCCTTTCAAGGAAGGTGACATCCGTGGATGTGTTCTGATCTGAGAGACTGCTGAGAGATCATCCTTGGTATACCTGACAAACTCCCTCAACTGTGAATTGTTTATCCAGCTAAGCCATTTAAGTATGACCTAACATTTTCTTAGTCTTTATATATCCTATTGAATCCTTTCAATCTCTAAAATCCAATGGAGTAGTAAAACATTTGCAAAACATGGTTGGGATCTTTGCACTAAAACTCATTTATGAAGGCAAATGATGTCATTATAAACTTATTCCTCTGTGTTTCTTATATACTTCTTTCTTGCTTTTCAGTGACCTCAACTAATTTATTTTATTATTGGGTAAAAAAAAAACTTGCTGTGGATGTGAAGATCAAAGGGAAACTGTGATTTGCATTCTTGTTTTCTCTCTGGTTAAAAATAAAATGAGATAGAGTTGGTATCAGTGTACTAGCCCTTTTGGAAATTAATGTAAAAGTATTAGACCCTATTGCAGAAAGAGTGATATTTTAAGTGTCAAAACCCTTGCTAGAAATGAGCCAGTAGGATTTGCAATAGCCAGAAACAGCCCTAGTTCAGTATTTATTAAACAGCAGTATCCAAGTGAGCAGATTAGTAGAAAGGAGTGGAGGAGGAGAATTTGGAACATGAGACAAGGCTTATGGGAGAAGTAAAAGGGGAAAAAAAAAACACTTGAAATTTATAGGTGGTAAAGGAAAATAAGCCATATATACGACTTATATAACCCAGCCTTTTTAATAATGGCCCATATAATATAGCATTTATATTGTTTCTTGTGAGCCAAGAACTCATATATATTAATAAGACAGTTTCATACTGGTTCTAGGAAATACTTAGTAAAAGTATAAACTGTTAAAGTTTTATTTTTTATATACAACTATAGGATCATATGTATTTCCAGTTTGAATTTACATGTTAAGATTTTTTCTATGTATAAAATACTTACACACATTTTATTTCCATTTCAACTCCCAATAATCTTGTAGAGTATAATTTAGACTCCCTCTCTAGATGAGGTCACTGACTTTTAGAAAAAGTTAAATAGTTCAGTGTTAGATAGGTATGTATTATACGTATATTTAGGGAATGGCTGTCATGCTCTAGTGATCAAAGTAGACAATGTCCATATTTTTGCATAGTTTATATTTGAATGTGTTCCTATGGTGGAGGAAGAAAAAAACCCCACACGAATAAACAGGGTAGTTGCATATAGTGATGTGGGAGGAAGGGGATATATGCCTAATTATAAATGGTCAAGGAAGTCATCTCTGAGGAAGTGACATTTGAACTGGGAACTGTATAATAAGAGTCAGGCCAGGTCTGCATGAAAATGTTTCAGGTGGTAATTTGTATCAGGAGACACTGTAGCATTATTTTTATACCAAGTGATCATGACATGGACAAAAGCCTCTTTGAGTTCTCTATAGCACATAGCTACTTTGAATGTTTGGTGTAGGCACTGCCTTTTAAAAATGTGTTTATGCAGTTATTTCCTATATACATGCTCTTTAGTATTCAAGAGTGTTCTTGCGACTCTGGCAATAATTCTAAGAGTAAGTTTAGTTCAGATTGTGCTTGCTTTCTTTTAAAAAATTCTTACATTCTCTGGCAGCTGTAATACACCATGAATATTAAATTAAAATCAATTGCACACTTACTTATCCTACTCTAGGGATAAAAAGCATAAGCTAACTTGGAATTAACTTCCACTTTAAAAACATGACTTCATTTCAAAAGCTTAGGGTACTATCTGAGAAAGTTTGATATCCTCATGTCTCTTTATTAGAAGTCTTATGCAGCTAGTTTGGGTAGAAATAGGAAAAAAGGAACAGTATTAAAATGTACATCAAGCAGACATGAGATTAACTCAGTTTTTTTTTTTTCTGGGTATTTTAGTACCTTTAGAGTGTGTAGTAGATCTTGGGATCTTCTCCAAGTATGTGTGTTTTCTTATTCCCACTCATTAAGCAACCATGTTCTTAACTAGGTACAATCTTAATACTCACCTATTTAGTGTTCACCTCAAGGGTTGCCTGCTATATATAAGAGGCTGCACTTAGGAAGTTCCAGAAAAGCCAATTGTTGGAACAAATAAGATCCTAGGGCTCTGGCTAAGGCTGAGCCACAGGAGCTCAGGCTGACCATGGAGTGGTCAGATATACCCTCAGATTTGAACATAGAGAAATGCATCCTAGTTTATTTATGATATGATAAAATGTTACTTATAATGATAAAGATATGATTGTATGAAACATTAGAGGGGAAAGGGAACTATAATCCATGCCTTAGGGAAAGGGCCAACTGAAAAGCAAGGACATTCTATCAAGACCAAGGAAGATGAAGCAGAGATAGTGCACAAAAAAGTGGTTGGCTATATGATTTTGTAGGTCAGAATGGATATTTGAGGTGAAGTTAAGAGGTCGTTAGCAAAGGTGTGGTATTGAAAGCTATGGGATGATTGGTATTATTTAGGGAGAAGGTATGAAGGTGGGAAGGAGTTGCAGAGTTGTGTACAAATTCCAACATTTAAAGATAAGGTTGAGGAGATGTAAATCAGAGATGAAAAAACACTAAGGCATTTTGGTGTTACAGATGCCAAAGAAGAAGACTATTTAAAAAAGTGAGAGTTCAGTTATGTTTTATCAGTGCTGATAGAAAGGATGAGGACAGAGAAACCTTTATTAAGTTTAGCAGAAAAAAAAAGTTATTGGTGATCTTCCCTAACACAATTCTGGTACACTAGTGGGGAGAAAGAAGCCTTAGTGAGTGAGGTAGGTTTAGGAGTGATTGGGAAGTGAAGAAATGGTGACTGGCTGTGTATTCAAGGAGCTTTTTCAGGAAGTTGGAATATGAATCTGAAATGAAAATATTGGACAGTAGTTGGAGTGGGAAACAGAGGAGTCAATGAATGTTTTACTTGGGAGATGGGAGATGGTATAGAATTCAGAATGTTTTAACAGTGTTGAGTCAAATCTAGTAAAGGAAGAAAAACACAGAAGGAAACAGCAGTAGGAGCCTAAGTGGATGGACTGTCCTTTAATTTGAGAAGAACCACTTATTTCTATTTCTAGTTGGGTTGAAGGAAAATGTAGACAGACTTGCAAGAAGGCAAATGTCAGGAAGTTAATAAGTTTCCATTCTCTGAAATATAGCTGGTAGGAAAGGGGTAGAAACCTACTAAGCACTTGAAGCTATTTCAATGCAGCATTTATTTTTTTTTATATATATGAAATTTATTGACAAATTGGTTTCCATACAACACCCAGTGCTCATCCCAAAAGGTGCCCTCCTCAATACCCATCACCCACCCTCCCCTCCCTCCCACCCCCCATCAACCCTCAGTTTGTTCTCAGTTTTTAACAGTCTCTTATGCTTTGGCTCTCTCCCACTCTAACCTCTTTTTTTTTTTTTCCTTCCCCTCCCCCATGGGTTCCTGTTAAGTTTCTCAGGATCCACATAAGAGTGAAACCATATGGTATCTGTCTTTCTCTGTATGGCTTATTTCACTTAGCATCACACTCTCCAGTTCCATCCACGTTGCTACAAAAGGCCATATTTCATTTTTTCTCATTGCCACGTAGTATTCCATTGTGTATATAAACCACAATTTCTTTATCCATTCATCAGTTGATGGACATTTAGGCTCTTTCCATAATTTGGCTATTTTGAGAGTGCTGCTATGAACATTGGGGTACAAGTGCCCCTATGCCTCAGTACTCCTGTATCCCTTGGATAAATTCCTAGCAGTGCTATTGCTGGGTCATAGGGTAGGTCTATTTTTAATTTTCTGAGGAACCTCCACACTGCTTTCCAGAGCGGCTGCACCAATTTGCATTCCCACCAACAGTTCAATGCAGCATTTAAAGCCATCAGATTTCTACTCCAGTGGCTTCTCCCTACAGCTTCTGTTTGAGCCTTACATTGTCCTCCATTTACTATCAGTAGAGAATGTAGTGATTCCAAGATGGCCACATCTAGACTACAGAAGACATTTTTTCCCCTTTGTTACCCATCTCTAGGGGATGAGTAAGTGTTTTCAAGGCATTACAAATTGGGCCAGTGGTAAAAATGTGAAGGAAAAAAGATGACCCTATATAGAATACCATCTATGGATCAGCCATTTTCACTTTAGTCCTACAATTTTCTGTGAAGGAAGGATCTTACTTTAATTTAGGAAACTGAGACATTAAGAAACTAACTAAAAGTCATACAGATAGTAGACAGCAGGGTAGGATTACCCCCTTTTCCTTCAGGAGAAGTATGGTGATATAAATCAACCCAAAAGGTTTCTTCTCCCAAGTTATAGCAACTTGTATAATACTTCGTAGCTCTGGAAACAGAAACTATAAAGTTTCTCTTTTAGATTTATTTAAAACATTTTTGTTGACAAATGATTTAAAAGCAACTTCATGAAGAGGATTGTGTTCATATTTAGAACTTCTCTATTGTAATACATGTCCTTTCTTTACAAAATAAATTGTTAAGAAATGTTAAGCACTATCAAGCATAAATGAATAATAAATGACATGAATCATGTTGCTATGTCAGTATTCAGACAATTATATTTTTAAAACAATCTTTTCCAAAATTATTAAGAATAACGACCAGATACATATTCTTCCCCCAAATACTCATAATTACAATTCAATACCCACTTCAAATGACTGAACTATCTAAAGAAATAATTATCACACGGTTTTTTTTCATACATAAAATCTAACTGTGTTGCCTGACGTTTAGTAAACAAGTAGTTAATATTGGTTGGTTGAATGAATTAACAAATGGATATAAAATACAGTCTTTCAATGAACTCTTACTAAATAATACCCATGGCATCTCTGGAAAGGATACTCAGTTAATAAAAAGTGTACTCTTAAAGGTTAGTTCCATACATGTTAGCTCATCATGTGCTCATACCTCTATCATTTATTCAATTTATGTAGCATTAAATGACAGAATGAAATTACTGTGGTTACAACTCACATCAAATTGATAAAAGGCTTCCAAAACTGGCAAAGGGAAGTCTATAAATGAGTCTACCACTTCTCACTTTTTATTTCAAGTCAAGTATGAATGATTCGTAGCACTTCCATATCTATGACATTTTCATTATTAAAAGTTTATTTAATTATCAGTATTATGCCCTTTTCTATTAAGAACATCATATTTTATATTGACCATTCTTTGTGAATGGAGTTATCAAAGTCATTCAACCCACTTGGAAACCTGAATATTGGTTATATTATGCTGATGGAGTTTGCTATTGACAGGTTAAATAGAATACATTTTCCCAGGGCTCTGGCAACTTGTCCATATGTTCAGTTGAACTCTTTTGTGCTAGTAATAGAATAAATATATACAACTGATTTCTTGTTGTTTCCCATTTATTTCTTTTAGGTTTTGTAGTGGTGATATATTCAATGACAGTAACCTCTCCTTACTGTTTTTTAGATTAATTTATTTTGCTGCTATTTCATTATAAATGCATGACAAGAAGTATAACAATTGGTGCTCGCTTCGGCAGCACATGTACTAGAATTGGAACGATACAGAGAAGATTAGCATGGCCCCTGCGCAAGGATGACACGCAAATTCATGAAGCGTTCCATATTTAAAAAAAAAAAAGAAGTATAATAATTGTTGCTTGTAAATTAAGAACTGGACACATAGACTAACCATATTTGTTATTTTCTGTTAATATTGGTTGCTTCTAGTTTGTCCAAGTACATTAAAATATGATATTATGTGAGCACTAAAATTAACATATTTTAATATATGCACCCGTTTTTGTCTTCCATTCCAGATTGAAATCCATTACAAAGATTGATGTTTTATTCCTCTTGTGCTTGAAATTGAATTCTTCATCAGAATAGATAGTAACTATTTATATGAGAAAATTACAATTCCTCCAAATAGAAGAGGACTTCCCCTCCTAGTTAAGTTGGTTGTCACGCTCAGATGGTATATTTTGCTTTGTCATTAGCTTCAATTGTTTTTGAATTGGAAAACACTTACCATGTCATTGAATTATTATAAGTAACATAATAAGTTGAAATCCTAAGATTTCTTTGCTTAGTAACTGCTTGGCAGGAACTATTATTTCTTTGCCACATCTTCATCCTTGCTACTTTCTCTGGCAACTGGTAACTTGGCACAGGATTCTCTTACCAGGGTGTGGTTTTCTTCATATCCCTTAGAGCTCATATCAGATTTTTATTAAGGGATAACCAGGACAATATGTATTCTTTTTTTTTTTCTGGACAACATGTATTCTAATTATAGTCTACCAGCTGTAGTAAAACTTCCTATATTTCTACATATTTTCAAAGGAGAGGCTGATATATCCTCTTGAGTGGAAAAAATTGACAGAATGAAAATCTGATTAGCAACCTTAGACTATAAATATTAACTTCTTTTGTAAGACACTTAAAGAAAATCTAAATTGTGCAAAGAGATTTTTCAAAAAGCATATCTATTTCTTTATAACAGAAGAATGGCATTTCTTTTTCATTTTAAAATTTTATTATAGATAATTTCAGGCAAACATATACAAATACACAGAAATTAGGACAATGAAGCTCTGTGTACACCATCTTCAAAAACTCAAATTTCTGGCATTATATAAGGGCCTAATGTAAGTGAATTAATGACTATGGATTCATAAGAAAAGTTTCCCGATAGCCTTTATGCATCAAAAAAATCAAGCGTGTTCCAGCCTTTTTCTCCTCAACTAAGATTGCACCTGATAGGAAAATCTGAAATTTTATCAGATTAGGGCAATTTTGATCACAATTATATTAATACAATCGCATCTTTATTGAACAGTGCAATTTCTTTCTATGAAAAAGTTATAGAAAACAGATTAGACTTTGTTCTTACCCTCAGGAATCTTACCTAAGTTTGGAGAAGAGAATTGAAAGAATTGTATATGTATTAGTGCAAGCTAGACTTGAGTTACTGTCTATAAATAGAGAAGAGCTATTAGCATATTAATTAATTAGAATTACATTTGCATTTTTATTGTCATGAAAAAATATCTGTGTTCTAATTTAGATCTCCCTGTTATATTACTCTCATTACTGCCTCTCAGTAAGAGATAATCAGCTTGAAATTTATATGACTATGTGAACAATACGGGTTTACATTTGGCAGAAGAGACCCATTCTGGTTAATATTTCAAAGCATGACACTTCTTCAACACAATAGTGTTGTATTTAGATTATTAGAGAATTATGCTTTACAATATAGGTGTTAAAAGAAACAACAATGGCGAGCTTTGCTTATAGCTTGTTCATGTATTTGGACGTTATTAACCTGCGTTTGCTCTTTACCCAAGAAAATGATATGCAGATACACTCATATATATAATATATGTGTGTACTTACACTGAGAAAACAAAGGTAGTCTTAAAGCTAAGTGTATGAATTAGCGCCTGGCTTGTGTGAACTAAAGAATATCTCACAACGTAACTAAATTTCACAATTCAAAATAAGGAGTAGAACAAGTATATCTGGTGATGTAAGGTGGTGTAAGACTGCTATATGTATGACAATAGGAAAAAGTGCCCAGAAAAGAGAAAGTAAAGGACATCAAAAGAGATAGCAAAGTGACTGGGAATGGAAGTATTCTGAGATGTTTTCAGTAGTTGTAGAGAGCACTAGAATTAAACTTTCGTATTTTAACCAGAGAATGTTTGGAAGCCTCTAAATAATAGTATACATTAAGTCCTCAAACATTAATAATAAAAAAAGTGACTAAGGAGTTGTAATGGCTAATTTTTCCCATGTTCTTTACAGCTGAACTTACCTATCTGATGAACTTGTTGGAGATAAAACAATAGCATAGATGGGCATATTTTTTAAAAAGTTTATTTATTTTGGGAGAAAGAGAGACAGAGAGAGAGAGAAAGAAAGAGAGGGAGATAATCCCAAGCAGGCTCCACGCTGTCAGCACAGAGACTGATGCAGGACTTGAATCCACAAGCCATGGGATCATGACCTGAGCCGAATTCAAGAGTCAGTCACCTAAGTGATTGAGCCACCCAGGCTCCCCTAGACGGGCCATAATTTTATCTGATCAATACATATATAATAACCATACCTTCATAATTTTTCAATAAAATGTGCCTTTTTCACAACATCTAATCAACAATTACAAGTTTGGGCCATTTGATGAACTCAGGAAACATATCTGATTTGGTTTATAATATTAAAACTAATAATTTTATTGATTTGATCTTTTTATTATCTAAGGAAAAAAGAAAAACTTGAGTTCAGCATATCATCCAGTGCATAAATACTTGTTGAATTGAAATATTCAGCAGAAAAGCAAGGCGGTTTGGTGGTAAAACTTAACTCCCAGAAGGAATTTGAGTCCATCATTTTGAGGAAGATCTTCTCTATTACAGTAAATATTAAGATAGTTTTGCTTATTCAGCATAGTATATACAACGTTAACCAACCGTTTTGCTTCAATACACTTATTCTTATTAAAGCTCCGATTATTGTGGAGAGCCATTTTTTGATTAATGTTGCTATTTCTGTTTGATAGCTTTGCCTCAAGGTTATAACTGTTTTGTGAAACATAATGCAGTTTAAGCTTGTTAGATCGATCAATTCTCATATCAGATAGTCATAAACATTTACAAACATCTTTTAATCTAAAAGTTACATAATATATTTCAGAGCCTCTTTAGTGCAACTCATACTAACCAGCCATCCGTGTGTCTGAAACTGTTTATTTTTATAAACATATCTGAATATGAAAAATGATACAAAAGCATATAGGATGTTGAAAAACTTACATGGTGGATGGATTAATGTGTTACTGAATTCTATATAAGGCCTTGCATGGGTTTTAAGAAGACAAAGTGCTGCATAGTAAACATTGTCAAACATTATATCAGTTACAATGTGTTATATAAAACGCATGACTTGGGGTTCAAAGATAAATATCAAGACAATCAAATGAAGACAATACAGTCATTTGCAGTCTATATGTATTCATAGAGTTAGTACTTCTTTGAACTTGAAAAGAGACCAGAGTTTAGGGAGGTACATTTTGGTGTCCAAGCAGCTAGATTTTTCAGGTGGATGATTTCCTTTGACTCATGGCTGAGGAAGATGTCAGAAATCCAAAGGGGAGCTTTGAGCACTATTGATACTGGCTTATATAAATCAGTATAAATACCCTGCAATTAATGCAAAAATTGACTGATAAAAACAAAAATGTAGCCAAATATAAATGCCCAGCTACTCTTGCCTAGAAACTCTGTCAGTATATGCAGTACTTATTGTAGCATATTAATCAGATGAGTCAGATTGCCAATAAATAAAGCATTACCATATTTCACAAAGGATATAAAAGATGAATCTAAGACTTTACATTCTCCGGAAAGGAAAATCAAGACAAAAATTTAAAATTTTTTTTTTCAATGTTTATTTTTTATTTTTGGGACAGAGAGAGACAGAGCATGAACGGGGGAGGGGCAGAGTGAGAGGGAGACACAGAATCGGAAACAGGCTCCAGGCTCCGAGCCATCAGCCCGGAGCCTGACGCGGGGCTCGAACTCACGGACCGCGAGATCGTGACCTGGCTGAAGTCGGACGCTTAACCGACTGCGCCACCCAGGCGCCCCAAGACAAAAATTTAATATGCTGGGTGTATAACACTCTGTTGACTTGGAGGAATCAGTATCATTATTAATTTCTGTCAGTATCCCATGGTTTAACTGCTAGTATATGTTAGAAAGCAAGAAAAAGAGACTCTTTTGTAAGATCCACATGACTTGACGGAACAGTATTCATGTTGAATCTGGATTTTCTAAAAAATTTTTAAAAATATCTATTTTTGAGAGAGAAAGACAGAGCACGATCTGGGGAGGGGCATAGAGAGAGGGATACAGAATCTGAAGCAGGCTCCAAGCTATTTACACAGCTTGATGCAAGCCTTGAACTTATGAACTGCTAGATCATGACCTGAGCTAGAATCAGATGCTTAACCACCTGGGCCACCCAGGCACCCCTGATTCTGTTGATTTTGAGTACTACTGGCTACTTCCTCACACAAAGGTGATTTTGAAAATGTCAGGACTGGGCAACACAAAAGAATTCAGTAAGGGGCTCAATAGTGATTGTGTCTTAGACCAATCAGAACTCTATGATCTTACCTATAATACACAAAATGATACTCTTCAGAGAAAGAGAAGCTGACATAGTATGTAGCTTAACTGGAATGAGGAGAATCTTGCAGCTCCATATTTGATAATCATCCCTTTGTATGAAATGAAGTTCCCAGTCAGAAAAAACTAACAATTTATTCCATAACGTCCAATAGTAGAAAATGTAACAAAGCAGTAGAAATATTATAGTAGTTTTCTTAATTCTTACACCACTTGAACTATCTATGGCACTTTCCTTGGGATATTTCACATGTAATAAGTTTGGTATGATTAAAGGTAAGGAGACACAGGCCATACTAAGTATGGATATTGTTATTTTGTCACTCTTTACTTGTGTATATATGTATACACACACCTAAATTATTCATATTTCTTTTCATATTTATGAACACATATATTGTATAGAGTTATATTGCCTTAAATGCTGACAATGTCTAAAGCAATGATAAAAATGCAAAAACTTTTTGAAATAATATTGTGTTTTATTTCCAAAATGAAGTACTATTTTAAGCAGAAGATTATATAAGAATTTAATATATTTTAATAGTTTAAGCTAAAAACATGATTTAACATATTTTACATTGGAATGTGTGATTGACCAAAGATTTTCTAGTGGCAGTGAGAGTCTTGGCCTGAATTTTGAGTTCTAATCCTAACTAGACCATTACCTTGTTGGATGACCATTACAAATGATTTCAAATCTTAACTAAATTATTTAGAGAATAGTAATTCTTGCTTCTCTCTCCTGCATCATTAATTTTCCATCAAAATGATTACTCACATTAGTAATGACACATTCTGTTATTGTTTATTAACAATTGTTTATTGTTTATAAACAATAAAATTGTAACAGTGTTTTCCAGATTGTATTTTTTTCTTCCACCTGATACCTCCATTACAATACTTTCCTTAATTGAAGTGTACTCTGACCATTTATCTATGTGCTCTTCAGTTCTTTTCTTCCTATTCATTCTTAAACCTGTTTATCTGCCTTTCTCTCCATTCAGTCATGGAAATTACTGCTGTCAATGTTCCAATGACTTACATTGTAAAATGGAATGGTTAATTCTCAATTCATATTTCACTTGACCTATGAGTTACATTTGACATGCCTGATCATTCGTTTGCCCTTGAAACCATTCCTCCCAACTTGGATTTCCATCTCCTTTTAGTTTTTCTTCTATCTTGTCACCTTTTTTCCAGACTCCATTACTTAGTATTCCTTTCTATTCAACCCCTAGATGTTGAAGAGCATGGTCTTACAGAACATCCTCTATTTATTTTAGATTCATAGGTTTATTTTTTTAATATGAAATTTATTGTCAGATTAGTTTCCATATAACACCCAATGCTCATCCCAAAAGGTGCCCTCCTCAATGCCCATCACCCACCCTCCCCTCTTTCCCCCCCCACCATCAACCCTCAGTTTGTTCTCAGTTTTTAAGAGTCTCTTATGCTTTGGCTCTCTTCCACTCTAACCTCTTTTATTTTTTTCCTTCCCCTCCCCCATGGGTTTCTGTTAAGTTTCTCAGGATCCACATAAGAGTGAAACCATTTGGCATCTGTCTTTCTCTGTATGGCTTATTTCACTTAGCATAACACTCTCCAGTTGCATCCATGTTGCTACAAAGGGCCATATTTCATTCTTTCTCATTCCCAAGTAGAATTCCATTGTGTATATAAACCACAATTTCTTTATCTATTCATCAGTTGATGGACATTCATAGCTTTAAATATCATGGTATTAGTCAAAATCAAAGGAAGATACAGAACCACATAGTAATTTGAATAGAGAAAGTTTAATGTAATAATTATGAGTAACAGGATTGCCTACTAAGGGGAAAGGAGAGTCTAAAGCACTTCGGAATGCAAATATAAGGAGTAGCAACTATTTATATGGCTAAGACAGAACATCCACAACAGAAACAAACATGGAAAAGGACTTCTTTCCCCCAAGAAGTGGTCTAGATTTTTTTGGATAGATAATGGCCATGGCCAGCGGGATGGTACACAAGTCACTGAGATACTGCACCATGGAACTCGCTGGAAAACTGCCTGTGGGGAGCCAACTCCTGGAGTTTCAAGAAAACTGCCCATGGAGAGGTGCTGTATGCCCCTGATTGCCTCACTATGCCAAAAGGTGCACATTCCAGGGAAGAAGAGAAACTCTCTTCCAGTGTCTCTCTGAAATCTACTGAGGAAACATTTCCTTGTACCAGCCAGCAAGGAGCAAATATGCTAGTATCATATGTAGGATAAAAAACAGTGAATGTGAAGCCAAGGTAATAGATTTCATAACTGACGTAACCGATATATTTACCTTATTTATTTTATATTAATGTCTATAAATCTCCATATATCTCCATATCTATAAAATAAATATTTATATATATACACCTGTCTTCTCCCTAAGTTCCAGGCTACTATATCCAATTGCCTACTTGACATCTTCATTTGAAGGTTTAGTTGACGTCTCAAACATAGCATGGACTTTATTTCTATTTCCCTTAAACCTTAAACTTACTTTATCCATAGTCTTTCCTACCTTAAATGACAACAACTCCATCTTCCCAACTAGTGAGTTCAGAAACTTTGGAATCATTTTTAAATACTCTTTTTCTCGCTTTAAAAATCCAATCTGTTAATATATCATATTGACTTCATATTTAGACATTTCCAAATTTCATTGTATCTCACTTTAATCAACACTGCTACCGGTATGGATGTCATGAGTATTATTATCTTTGATCCATTTATTTCATTGCCATCCTAAATGTTTCTCTACTTGTGTTCTTGCTTCTCTAACATCTATTTCCAACACAATGGCTACAATGAATCTTTTAAAAATAAGTCAGGCCATGTCACTTCCCTGTTCAAAGCCCTTCAATATTTTTCCATCTTACAAAAAGCTAATGTCCTAAACATGGCCTATATGACCCAAAAAAAATGATTTCACTGGAGGCATAATGATTATTTTACTCTCCCTCAAACATTCCAAATTTGAATCCACCTCAGGATCTTTGCACTTGCTCCCTTTGTAGTATTTAATTAAATATCACTATCTCTGGCCATATTAAGTAAAATATCAGTCTGCTTCACTGACCCTTTGCCCTTCTCTACCTTTCTATCTTAGCTCTCGCTATATGAATTATCATTATCTAAAATACTATAATTTCTTTATTTATTTTATTAATTTTCTACCTCTGACACTAGGATTTGCATTCCATGAAGGCAAATTTTTTTGTTTGTATTATTCATTGTTGTGTGATCAATGCCTGTCCCAAAGGAAACATTCAACAAATATTTATGGAATTAATAATTAAAAATAGATGAATTAATAAGTAGATGATTATTTGGTAACATGTTAGAAACAAAATGATAACATTTATGTTACACCAAAGCAATATTTAAGTCAGAAAAGATGTCTATTGAATATAATTTAAAATTTTTCTTTCATAGGGGCTACTGGATTGTTCAGTCGGGTTCAACCTCTGGCCCTTGATTTCAGCTCAGGTCAGTTTAGGTTGCGGTCAGTGTAGATCCTGCTTGGGATTCTCTGTCTCCCTCTCCCTCTGCCCTTCTCCTGCTTGCACACTCGTGCTCTCCTTCTCTCAAGATAAATAATAAATGAACTTTATTTTAGTTATTTAAGTTTATTTATTTTGAGAAAGAAAATGAGAGCAGGGTAGGGGCAGAGAGACAGAGGGAGAGAGAGAGAATCCCAACCAGGCTCTGTACCAGTAGTGCTGAGCCCCATGCAGGGCTCGACCTCACCAACTGTGAACTATCACCTGGCCAAAATCGAGATGAACGTTTAAGAGTTGAGTGCCACCCAGACACCCCAATAATAAATAAACTTAAAATTTTTATCCTCTCATAAAATGGAGTTAATATTTATTAGGTTTAAATATATTACCTTTTCTTCCTCCCTTAACCCAATATAAGTACATATAGAGAGAATTCTAATTTTTGATGCTGTGTATTATTGTAACGTATGACACCTTTTTCCAGAACTATTTTTCTTTCTCTCTGTTTCTGGCCAACTTCAATGTCAAATAAATCATAGTCATGAATAAATAGATGCTTTATAGTACAGAAACAACTATTTGTGTGTCTCTTTAATAATTTTTAAAAAAAATAGAACTGTGTTATATATAGGTATAACCATCATGCTTATTGCATTGATTATAGGAGGTGATTTAATAAATTTGTTATAAAGTATGCATAAAAAACATAAATGTGGTATTGCTTTATATATTGTGTAATAAAATCAATATATTTATCATAATTCTATTCACCTTTATTTTAGGTTAACTTTTTGTACAATGATTTAGATGCCACAGGTCTTTTTTTAATTTTTTAGTGTTTATTTATTTTTGAGAGAGAGAGAGAGAGACAGAGTGTGAGCCTGGGAGGGGCAGGGAGAAAGGGAGACAAAGAATCTGAAGCAGTCTCCAAGCTCTGAGCTGTCAGCACAGAGTCCAATGTAGGGCTCGAACTCACAAACTATGACATCATGACCTGAGCCAAAGTTGGACGCTCAATGGACTGAGCCACCAGGAGCCCTGCCACAGACCTTTTTAAACACAAAAATTAGAACTATTATGCCTTTTCCTCTTGACATGTTTCTTCAGAGAAAGCTAAGGAATTCAAGTCATTCCACTGACCATGCACCAATATTAATTACAGCATGAATGAAAATTGTAGTTGATGATGATGTTATTTTTCCACTGGGAATTATTTTATTTTATTTTAGTTATTTTAGTTTACTTGTTTATTTTGAGAAAGACAGACAGCAAGAGTGGGGGAGGGGCTGAGGAAGAGGGAGACAGAGAATCCCAAACAGGCTCTGCTAGCACAGAACCCGATGCTGGGCTCACACCCACGAACCGTGAAATCATGACCTGAGCCCAAACCAAGAGTTAGACATCTAGTCAACTGAGTCCCCTAGGTGCCCCACTGTGAATAATTTTAAAATGTAATATCTAAAGCATCATTTAGTTCATCATCATCTACCTCCTGAGATGACAGTCCATCCTACAGGTGTGTCTATTCACTTAGCAATACTGCAAAGAACCCATAGTTCTGTTAAATTACTCTCTTAGCTTTTACTGAGTTGGTACAACAGGAGGATTTCACACATCACTGGAAAGCCAAGGAAACTATTTCCAGATCATTATCACAAACTGAAGGATTGCTTACAAGATTGCTTGCTTAGCATTAATGTTATCTTCTTTGAGAGGGCTTCACTGACCAGCTTATTATCAATCTTACCAAAGCATACTTGATCAACCACCTTTCAGTGTTAACACTGTATGTAGTCCTCTTTTGACGCTTTTTATATTTTATATTAATTGCAACATAGCCTCTGCCTTATGGTTGCATAAAAATTCTCACTGAATATATATGAGTATGAATATACATATGGCTATATATATGAATTAATGGGCATATTATTGAAACAAAACAAATTTTGTTTCAGTATTTTAAAATATCTCCCTAAAACATCTTAAGAGTTTTCATGTTTAAGTAGTTTTCAGTATTATAAGATGAAATTAATTAGTCTGTTTTACTTTCCTCTTATACTCTATCTTTTGTGTTACACCCAATACAAATATGTTGTGTCAAACTAAGAGTATGATTAATCTAAGTAGTAACCATATATCCGTGTTATCCATGTCTTTTAAAAGCAAGAGCTTGTTGTTAAATTAATTAGTAAAATTTCAGTTAATGTTATAAGATGCTTATCCAACATTGAGTTAGTCTTTATATATGTCTCACTGATTATAAATTTGCATTTTATCAAGCCTCAGGTATGTTTTTCTTCACCAAATAAGGTGTATTATGTCTGGTTCATGTCTACAAATTTATGGTCTGCATGGCCAATAGTGATTGGTAGAGAAGAGACAGTTAAATGCTAATTTAATTCATTAAAAAACAGTTTACTTGGATATTTAGTTCTAGAAATGGAAAAATGGATTTTTATCAGACTATCCTAAAGACAAGAATTTTAATCTCTGGTAAATATATTAAAATGTATATTTGAAAACATCAAGAAGTAACTAAAGCAAACAGAAATTGGAGGGCATCTAGCTCTTGGAGTAAGGGAACACCACTGGGTGAAATATATGTTTATATGGCTTTCCCTCTGAGAGCTCCCAATTTTATATGCATGAGGCAGCTGGAGCTCAGGAAGAAAGCTTGAGGTCTCAGAATATGAAGTTCAGGATTGCAAAAGCAGGTATCAATTAAGAGAGTAATTTGGAAGGAGGAAGTATTCCCAGAGGGGGAGCCCAAACATCTGTGACATTCTTTCTTCAAATCCTACACACATCCAGAGGGGACTCTAAAAGTCCAAGGGAAAAACAACAGCTGAACTTTGAAAAGTTGAGTATGAATTTGACAATCTTCCACTACAAGGTATATAGAAGGTGCAGTTGGAATTCTTCCATAGATGAAGTATTTGGTAATAAATACTGTGGGTTTTATGTTGAAACTCAAGAATGGCCTCAACTTTAGAATTAGTGACTAAATTTCAGGACTAAAAGTTTTGCCCCAAAATAAGACTAAAAACAAAACAGATGCATTGTGTTTTTTTTTAAGCTAAAAAAATGTTTTATTATCCATAGTTGAGAGAGACAGAGACAAAGCATGAGCAGGGGAGGGGCAGAGAGAGAGAGAGAGAGGGAGAGGGAGACACAGAATTTGAAGCAGGCTCCACCCTGTCAGCACAGAGACTGATAGGGCTCAAACCCCAGAACCATGAGATCATGACCTGAGTCGAAGTCGGGTGCTTAACTGACTGAGCCACCTAGGCGCCCCAAAACAGATGCATTATAAAAAAGTCTAAAGGCAAGATGAGTCATTCATTGAACTGGTTATGAGAAGAAAATTTTTGCACTTTAGAGGAAGAATCCAAAGCCCCTATAATGTTTGATCTATAGTGTCTAGTATATGATAGAAAATATGAAACAAATCAAAATGCCATTAAAAGATATGGGATAGAACGACTCAAGGTCAAGGGAAAACTAGTCAACAGAATCAGACCATAAGATAACTCAAATGATGGAAGTAGTATACAAGAACTTCAAAGTAGATGTATATAACTATGCCTGAAGATTTAAAGGAAATGATAGTTATAATGAGTAAATATATAGGTCATATCAGAGGAATAGAAACTGTAAACATGGAAATTTTAAAACCCCAAACTTTAATTTATGAAATATAAAGATTAATAAGTAAGCTTCACAATGAATTTAAAATTACAAAAAGTGGCCTAGTGAATACAAGGACAGATTGATATTGTCCAATTGGAAAATTGTCCAGTCATAAAAATGTAAGTATAAATGAATAAAATTAGAAAAAAAAACAACAACACAGAATTCCAGTGACTTATGTGGTAGTATCAAGCAATATAGAATATATACGATTGGAGTTGTAGACAAATATGTTGTGCAATAAGGCACAACAGTTTTGGAAGAAATAATGGTTGAAAGTTTCCGAATTTTTATGAAAAACATCAAGACATAGAATCGAGGATATTAGTAAATAGCAAGCATGATAAATACAAAGAAAAGAAAAAAAAACCTAGGTCAGGATTTTATACTTAGCAAAAAACAATTGTCAAAACTGAAGGTAAAATAAAAACTATTTCAGAAAAACAAAAGTTAAGAGAATTTTTCATCAGTAAACATGAAGTATAAGAAATGCTGAAAGAAGTCTTCTAGGCTGAAGGGAAATGATACCGGATAAAAATTTAGATTTACAGAAAGGTATTTACCATAATTGGTAAATATATGAGTAAATATGAGAGAATATCTTTTCTTACTTCTCTTACTTAAAAGACAACTGAGCAGAAGATGATTATTTTTATGTTAATGATATGTGTATAATTAAAATGTATGATTTAGTGCCACATGGAATGACTTTGGGTGCTGTAAATTAAGTTGTGCCACTCTGAAGTTCTTAGGTTTTGTGTGAAATGATACAACAATAATTCTAAGTGGCTAATTTGAAGATGCACATTTAACCCTTAGCTTTAAATAATACAAAGAGGTGTGGAGAAACAGCTAATAGAGAAATTTAAATAGAATGTCAAAAGATGCTCAGTTAACCCAAAAGAAATCAGGAAAAGAGAAAGAAAAAAGACAGGTGGTGTAATTAGAAGAAAAATAACAAAATGGTGAACCTAAACATAACCACATTTATAATTACATCAAAAGTCAATGGACTAAATAAATATTTTAACTAAAAAACAAAGACTGTTGGAGTAGATCAGAAGTTGGCAAACTTTAGCCCATGGATTAACAACCTGTTTTGGTAAATAAAGTTCTTTTTGGAACACTGTTACATCCATTAACTTACACATTGTCTTTTGCTATTTTTGCATTATAATCGCAAACTTGAGTATTTGTAACTTATGGCTCTTAAGAAGCCTAAAACATTAGAAATGTGACCCTTTAGGAAGATATTTGACAATCCACGGAGTAGATACAATACTGCTTGGCTATTATAAACTGGAACATATACCTACCCTATATACTGAATTGTTAACTCAAGAGCAATATAAACTTATATCCACAAGAGAGTTGTATAAAATATGAATAGCAGTGTTACCCATGGTAGTCCTTAACTGGAAACACTTCAAATGTCCATCAAGTAAAGAATGGAGAAGCAGATTATGTTATATAATGAAATGCAGTGCACTGATGGAAAGAATGATGAATCCACTATGGTTAAATTTCAGCAACACCGTGGTGAATAAGAGAATCCACAGAGGGGAAAAGTGCATACCGAATGAATCCACTTATATGAAGTTCAAAAACAAGTAAGATTAATCTATGTCTTATAGAATCAGAGCAGTGGTTATCTATCTATCTATCTATCTATCTATCTATCTATCTATCTATCTAGTGATTGGGGATTGGTTGGAAGGAAGTGTAAGGGAATTTTCTGTGGTAATGGAAATATTACATATTTTATTTTATTTTTATTTATTTGAAATATTATGTATTTTAATTAGGTGGAAGTTATAGCAGTATATGCACATATCAAAACTCAAGGACTAATACATTTAAAACCTATATATTTGAGCTTAAATATTTTTTCTCAATCAAAAAAATAGAAAAATACACCTCAAAAACAAAGGGAAAATATTTTGTTCCTGAAATTCTAAATACATATTACTTTTGACCATTCAATATTTTTTTTCATCTAGTAAAATGTAATCTTGTTTTGAATACTAGTCTATAAAGGAGATGATGAATTATCCTTCAGCAAGTGACCTGAATTATTTTTTTTCTTATTTTTTAAAAAGTATTTTGTCTTTAATAGTTGTATTTACTGACTTCCTAATAATATAGATTGATTGAGTAAGGCTGTTCTATCTCATTCATTTGTTGGTCTGTTTCATTGGATCCAGCTTTTTTTTTTTTTTTTCTCACAATATACATAAACTGTTGAGCTTTCAGATCAACCTTTCAGGATGTACATTGATTCCATTACCAAACATGTATTTGATCTTTGTCTCCAGATTTCTACAATAGCCTTGGAATTTTTTTTTTTTTTAGTTTGAACATTTGTGAGTAATTGTAGGATGGTATGAACTTTATAAAATTTAATGACATCTGTAATAGCAAGCACTAATAAGACTTAACATTAAAGTATTACAGTGATGTACTATGGAGAAAAACAATAATTACTATTATAATAGAAGGTTGGGGAATTATTTGAATTAAGTCAATGAGGAAAGTGAAAAAAAATCTCTAAAAGTATCTATGTGAGAGAGAAAAAGATCATATATTTGGATATGAAAGTAATTTTTTTTGTATTAAGGATTTCCCGAAAGCCAGGTTTGCCAAAATGTCAAATTAAAAGCAATGCCATAAAAGAGGGATTTGTGAAAATTCCTGGATTATGTGAAAATGACTCTTAAATCTCAGTATGTCTATCCAATTCAAACTGTACTGCACTTTACTTTCTACCAGTGATAGTGACTGAATAACTGTGGGTCATGTGTATAAGAGGGTATATGCAAACAGTCATTTGCCTACTGCACCTTAACTTTATATGTACTGCTGATCAAACTAGTTCTAGTTCTAAGATAAACACATCAGGAAAGAAGTAGGGCTGGCAGGTGGGGGAATGTGGACCTGGCAAATTCCCTACATAACTGGCTCAGTGTATACATTTGCTGTTCTCCTTTATGATTACATGCAGCTCTACACTATAAAAAGAAAAGCAGCCTACTGTTTAAAATGCATTTAGGGGACTATGAAGGTCACAATTGAAGTGTGAATTTATTTTAGTTGGTTTGAGTTTCAATTCTAATGCTTTTACTCTACTGTGTAAAATCTCTCTCTCTTGCTGTTTTGAAAATTACACTTGTACAGAGAAAGGTCTCATTTAATTCAATATTACTTTACTTTTATATATATAGTCTTTCTTTAAAATCATGTTCCAAAAGGCTGAGTTAAATAATATGGCTTGAAAGTGAAAATTAAAAAGTAAAGTCAGGGAGAGAAAAAGCAAGTGTCCACCAAGACAGTGAAACATTAAGATGGATAATTTTAATATCATTATCCTCAAAGCCACAGCTTTGGAGGAATCTTACTGTTGAGTCAACTTAGGAAGATACATAGCTAAAAAATATTTCCTCTTATTGGTATAGACTGTCTATTCTTTTATGTACACTTTCAGGGCCCTTCTCTAGTATTGCCATATTTAGTAAATAAAAATACATAATACTAAGTTAAATTTGAATTTCAGATATACACTAGATGTTTGTTTTGTATAACTATGTCACATGTAATATTTGAGACATACTTATCCTTAGAAATGTATCAATTTAATTTAACCTTGTGTTCTGTATTTTATTGACAGCCTTTTTTCCAACGTTTATTTATTTTTGGGACAGAGAGAGACAGAGCATGAATGGGGGAGGGGCAGAGAGAGAGGGAGACACAGAATCGGAAACAGGCTCCAGGCTCTGAGCCATCAGCCCAGAGCCTGATGCGGGGCTCGAACTCCCGGACCGCGAGATCGTGACCTGGTTGAAGTCGGACGCTTAACCGACTGCGCCACCCAGGTGCCCCGACAGCCTTTTTTCTTATATTCAAATACTGAGGAGTAAACAAAATGATGGTTTCTGGGGATCAATGTCTTGAAGAGAGACCAGTGTGAAGTTTTGCTTAAGATCCTGGCCTTAAATATAACTTAAGCTATCTTTATGATTTGGCAAAGTGACTATGTATTAGAGGGCAATTATAGCTTTACATTCAGAACTTTGTTTACATGGCACGTTATCTAGAGGGAGGTTGCAATGACAACCATGTTATTATGCATATTTGTTTTTAATTATCTCCCAAGATTCTAGGTACTTCCAATATCCATAGTTCCTGGATACTTATTCAACTTTTCTTGTGCAGACATTCACTTTAATTCTGCAGATTTCAGACTCCTCATCCAGCCACAAGCTTCAGTTCCAGAACTTTTAACCACTTTAAAACCCTATTTGCCCTTTCATGAGACACAAAAACATCATTAACAGCAATACTGTTTTCTTTCCTATAAATCTACTTTTTCAGATTTTTTTAAATAAAAGGAGTCTCATTACCAATATATTTCACCAGATTAACAAAAAAAAATTAAAAAAAAAAAACCACAACTATTCTCTTTAGCCACTTATCAGACTGAAATTGATGATAAGGTATCATAGTTTTTCAGGCTGATGATACTTTTCACTTTCATATGGGGTGATTAATTCAATAGAGAATGTACTCCCTTAACAAGTAGGCTTATCATCCAAGACAGATTTACCCATCCTGTTAGGGGATTAATGGTACTGTGAATATATCAGGAACTCAAAATGCAAACCTTTCTCTTGAATATTTTATCTACTCTTGATAAACCCTACTTAATTCTACCATATCCCATACACTTTATTTACCTTACAGCAGGATATAATCTCTAAATATATTACAACATTTTATCTTGTGAATTTATTTACCATTGAGAAGGACCAAAACAATATGTATGGTAATGACATTTAGAAAAACTGATACTTCCCAAAACCTAGTGTCAGCTCACAGAAAGCTGCGGAGAAGAAAAACTCTGAACCCCACTGAATACAATTAATACAATCAGAAGCTTTATAATTAAGAGTAAGAGAATGAATACATGTGTAATCATCCTTAATATTGGTGTCTGGCAAGCAAGCTTTTCAGGATTCATTAAAGAGTTTCACTGATACTCTGTAATAGGATGTGAATAATAGGATTAATATAGCTATGGGCAGTGTTAGGTCAGCTGGCAATAGATCAATCCAAAAAGCAGAGCATATTAAAAGGATTATAGATTAGCAATTAGATGGCTTCACAAACAAGGAATAGTTTCTTGAGCATCTCTAAAGGTTAAGAGAGATAGAATGTCAATTTTTTTCAGTTTATAATCCAGTAGTGCCTAAAGATGAAAGAAGAGATGGGATTTAGGCTATGATCACAATTGACATAATCAAACCAAACCATCCTTTAGTATCAGCATCTGGATTTCAAAGGGAGCAGATCTTAGTATAAAGTGAAGGGAACACTGGTGATATAATAATGAAATAGTTCAAAGGACAAAGGTTTAGGCATTAGGATTCTGAGAGAAATGTCGTAGTCAGTTATTCAGATCTTATATTCAGCATTAAGCTTCCAAGCATTTGTGAGATCCCATGGTATATGTAAGTGAATTCTCAGTTTCTGTAGATGAAAATCAATGCTGTGCATTATGACTATCATATTTTATTGAAATTTCAGCTTGACACATACTTTAAATTTATCAGTAATATATAGCTATCTGAGTTTCTGTCTGTTTTATTGTTTTCTACTGAGATATTTCCAAGTGGTGGTATTATACTGCTTTTGATTATACGATCTATAAAGAAAGTATCATGTAAGAACCTGCTGATATTTAGGATTTTATTTTTGATGATTTGTAAGTTCATGACTAAGGAATTTGTATCAAGAAGCTGCTATAACTAAACTGTTTCCAGAAAACAGGTTTTTTTTAATGCTTTCATAAGATAATATAAAAATGCTACTTACTATTCAGGAGTATAGAGTCTGTACCACTATTTATTTGGTGAAGCAATAAGTGTGAAAACCTGCAAAATATACCTGCCATATCACATTACATGAGAGTATGTGGAATGGGCCTTCGATACCTGCTGTATTAACCCTGTTATTCCAACATTCAACTTTCTGCAACCTTTGACCTTCTTAATTGGGCGGTTTGGCCCAATGAAATGTTTACTGTTTAAGAGCGAAGTGTATACAGTGGGGCTTTCTTCGTACGTCAGGGTCTTCATAACCTCTGAGCTCACTCACCAATTTCAGTTGGAATTGAGCTCACACATTTCCTTGCGCTGCTGGCTCATATGTTTAGGTGCCCGGTGTTTACGTCTCATTTACTACATGTAATTGGTAAAAGAATGCAACCCATAGCTAAATCAGGGCAATATAAGAGCTTTTAGTCTTGGAGTCCTATTTCAAATTCACTTGCCAATTAATAAAACTATGTTGAGTTAACCTTTGTCAAAACTGGCATATTTTGTCTTGTTCAGTGATGCTAGTATAAACCTTATGTTAGACAATTATCTGAGAATTAGCTGCTCATTTTGAAAGCATGCATTTTCAGGCTTTGGTGGAGTTGTGGTATAAGGAATTTTACTAAGATAATGTTTGGCTTTCCAAAAAGAGAGAAGAGTGATTATGGACTTATTTGACTCAAAATGTTCAGCTCTAATTCCCATATGTGTAATGTTAAATATCTGCCATCTAGGGACTTCTCTGATACTTTATTTTTGTATAAACATCAAAATGGGGCTCTGTCATGCTATAATACCTAGAAATAATAAGTAAATGAATGAATGAACAAAAAGCCAAACCTCAATATGATTTATAACTATCTGTTATAATATCACTTAAAAAGGATTAAGTATTTTAAAATTTGGAAATTATTATGGGGATGGTATGATTTAAATAATAGTCATATTTGCAGATGTGGAATACATGTTTTCAAGCCCAGAAAAAATCTAAAACTACAGGCAGTCATACTTCAGGCAGTTGGTGAGGGAAGGGGCTTGCCTACATGACTGTCAGCAAGGAGAGCAAGGCCACATGTGGACAGTGCCAAATTGGAAGTCAGATTTTTGAATGGTAGGTGTGAGTTTGCTATTAAACTGTTTTTTAATCAGACAAAAACTTTTGTGTATAAAAATATCAGGTAAGGTAGTGTGGTCTATATTTACAAAGTAGACTAGGGCTTATATTTTAAATAAGAGTAATCTTATTTTTTTCACAAACAGTTTATGAAATATGAAAATAATCTGGGGGGATTCTAGGGAAGATGGCAGCATAGGAGGACGCTGGGCTCACCGCGCATCCTGCTGATCACTTAGATTCCACCTACACCTGACTAAATAACCCAGAAAACCACCAGAAGACTAGCAGAATGGAGTCTCCAGAGCCAAGCGCATACGAGAGGCCCATGGAAGAGGGTAGGAAGGGCGGAGAGGCAGTGCGCGCTCCACAGACTGGCGGGAGGGAGCTGGGGTGGAGGGCGGCCTGCCGGCCAAGCAGAGCCTCCGAGTTTGGCTTGCAAATGCGGAGGGGCCGGACAGCATGTGTTCCAACAGCGAGCGGGACTTGACATCTGGAAGGTTATAAGCTAACAGCTCTGCACGGAGAACGGGAGGGCTGGAGGACAACGGGAGGGAGAGTTGTTGAGCCCCAGACTAAAGAGCTCAGCTTGGTGGGGAACAAAGGCGCTCGCCAGCGCCATCTCCCTGGACCATCCCCCAGCCAAAATCCCCATGGGAACCAGTTCCTGCCAGGGAACTTGCTTGCACCGGGCAAACACCCAACGCTGTGCTTGCGCGGATCCATCCCTCCGGTGGGTCTGACTCCCTCCTGATGCCACAGGGCCCCTCCCAAAGCGGATCTCTGAAGGAAAAGCGAGCTGAGCCTGCCCCTCCCGCCCCTGTGCACGTTGCCTATCCACCCCAGCTAATACGCCAGATCCCAAGCACCACAAGCCTGGCAGTGTGCAAGTAGCCCAGACGGGCCATGTCACCCCACAGTGAATCCCGCCCCTAAGAGAGGGGAAAAGAAGGCACACACCAGTCTGACTGTGGCCCCAGCAGTGGGCTGGGGGCAGACATCAGGTCTGGCCCCGCCCACCAACTCCAGTTATACACCACAGTACAGGGAAAGTGCCCTGCAGGTCCGCACCACTCCAGGGACTATCCAAAATGACCAAACGGAAGAATTCCCCTCAAACAATCTCCAGGAAATAACAACAGCTAATGAACTGATCAAAGAGAATTTAAACAATATAACAGAAAGTGAATTTAGAATAATAGTCATAAAATTAATCACTGGGCTTGAAAACAGTATAGAGGACAGCAGAGAATCTATTGCTACAGAGATCAAGGGACTAAGGAATAGTCAGGAGGAGCTGAAAAACGCTATAAACGAGATGCAAATTAAAATGGAAACGACCACGGCTCAGATTGAAGAGGCAGAGGGGAGAATGGGTGAACTAGAAGATAAAATTATGGAAAAAGACGAAGCTGAGAAAAAGAGAGATAAAAAAATCCAGGAGTATGAGGGGAAAATTAGAGAACTAAGTGATGCACTAAAAAGAAATAATATACGCATAATTGGTATTCCAGAGGAGGAAGAGAGAGGGAAAGGTGCTGAAGGGGTACTTGAAGAAATAATAGCTGAGAACTTCCCTGAACTGGGGAAGGAAAAAGGCATTGAAATCCAAGAGGCACAGAGAACTCCCTTCAGACGTAACTTGAATTGATCTCCTGCACGACATATCATAGCGAAACTGGCAAAATACAAGGATAAAGAGAAAATTCTGAAAGCAGCAAAGGAGAAACATGCCCTAACATACAAAGGGAGACCTATAAGACTCGTGACCGATCTCTCTTCTGAAACTTGGCAGGCCAGAAAGGATTGGCAGGAGATCTTCAATGTGATGAACAGAAAAAAATATGCAGCCGAGAATCCTTTATCCAGCAAGTCCGCCATTTAGAATAGAAGGAGAGATAAAGGTCTTCCCAAACAAACAAAAACTGAAGGAATTCGTCACCACTAAACCAGCCCTACGAGAGATCCTAAGGGGGATCCTGTGAGACAAAGTACCAGAGACATCGCTACAAGCATAAAACATACAGACATCACAATGACTCTAAACCTGTATCTTTCTATAATAACACTGAATGTAAATGGATTAAATGCTCCAACCAAAAGACATAGGGTATCAGAATGGATAAAAAAACAAGACCCATCTATTTGCTGTCTACAAGAGACTCATTTTAGACCTGAGGACACATTCAGATTGAGAATGAGGGGATGGAGAACTATTTATCATGCTACTGGAAGTCAAAAGAAAGCTGGAGTAGCCATACTTAGACAAACTAGACTTTAAATTAAAGGCTGTAACAAGAGATGAAGAAGGGATGAAGAAGAGATGAAGAGATGGATAGGGTCTATCCATCAGGAAGAGCTAACAATTATAAATGTCTATGCGCCAAATACGGGAGCCCCTAAATATATAAAACAATTACTCACAAACAGGAGCAACCTTATTGATAAGAATGTGGTCATTGCAGGGGACTTTAACACTCCACTTACAGAAATGGATAGATCATCTAGACACACGGTCAATAAAGAAAAAAGGGCCCTGAATGACACATTGGATCAGATGGACTTGACAGATATATTTAGAACTCTGCATCCCACAGCAACAGAATATACTTTCTTCTCGAGTGCACATGGAACATTCTCCAAGACAGATCATATACTGGGTCACAAAACAGCCCTTCATAAGTATACAAGAATTGCAATCATACCATGCATACTTTCAGACCACAATGCTATGAAGCTTGAAATCAACCACAGGAAAAAGTCTGGAAAACCTCCAAAAGCATGGAGGTTAAAGAACACCCTACTAAAGAATGAGTGGGTCAACCAGGCAATTAGAGAAGAAATTTAAAAATATACGGAACCAAACGAAAATGAAATACAACAATCCAAACGCTTTGGGATGCAGTGAAGGCAGTCCTGAGAGGAAAATACATTGCAATCCAGGCCTATCTCAAGAAACAAGAAAAATCCCAAATACAAAATCTAACAGCACACCTAAAGGAAATAGAAGCAGAACAGCAAAGGCAGCCTAAACCCAGCAGAAGAAGAGAAATAATAAAGATCAGAGCAGAAATAAACAATATAGAATCTAAAAAAACTGTAGAGCAGATCAACGAAACCAAGAGTTCGTTTTTTGAAAAAATAAACAAAATTGACAAACCTCTAGCCAGGCTTCTCAAAAAGAAAAGGGAGATGACCCAAATAGATAAAATCATGAATGAAAATGGAATTATTATAACCAATCCCTCAGATATACAAGCAATTATCAGGGAATACTATGAAAAATTATATGCCAACAAATTGGACAACCTGGAAGAAATGGACAAACTCCTAAACACCTACACTCTTCCAAAACTCAATCAGGAGGAAATAGAAAGCTTGAACAGACCCATAACCATCGAAGAAATTGAATCACTTATCAAAAATCTCCCAACAAATAAGAGTCCAGGACCAGATGGCTTCCCAGGGGAGTTCTACCAGACGTTTAAAGCAGAGATAATACCTATCCTTCTCAAGCTATTCCAAAAAATAGAAAGGGAAGGAAAACTTCCAGACTCATTCTATGAAGCCAGTATTACTTTGATTCCTAAACCAGACAGAGACCCAGTAAAAAAAAGAGAATTACAGGCCAATATCCCTGATGAATATGGATGCAAAAATTCTCACTAAGATACTAGCAAATCAAATTCAACAGCAGATAAAAAGAATTATTCACCATGATCAAGTGGGATTCATTCCTGGGATGCAGGAATTCACAAATCAATCAACGTGATACATCACATTAATAAAAGAAAAGATAAGAACCATATGATCCTGTCAATCGATGCAGAAAAGGCATTTGACAAAATTCAGCAACCTTTCTTAATAAAAACACTTCAGAAAGTTGGGATAGAAGGAACATACTTAAACATCATAAAAGCCATTTATGAAAAGCCCACAGCTAACATCATCCTCAACGGGGAAAAACTGAGAGCTTTTTCCCTGAGATCAGGAACACGACAGTGATGCCCACTCTCACTGCTGTTGTTTAACATAGTGTTGGAAGTTCTAGCATCAGCAATCAGACAACAAAAGGAAATCAAAGGCATCAAAATTGGCAAAGATGAAGTAAAGCTTCCACTTTTTGCAGATGACATGATATTATACATCGAAAATCCAATAGACTCCACCAAAAGTCTGCTAGAACTGATACATGAATTCAGCAAAGTTGCAGGATACAAAATCAATGTACAGAAATCAGTTGCATTCTTATTCACTAACAATGAAGTAACAGAAAGACAAATAAAGAAACTGATCCCATTCACAATTGCACCAAGAAGCATAAAATACCTAGGAATAAATCTAACCAAAGATGTAAAAGATCTGTATGCTGAAAACTATAGAAAGCTTATGAAGGTAATTGAAGAAGATATAAAGAAATGGAAAGATATTCCGTGCTCATGGATTGGAAGAATAAATATTGTCAAAATGTCAATACTACCCAAAGCTATCTACACATTCAATGCAATCCCCATCAAAATTGCACCAGCATTCTTCTTGAAACTAGAACAAGCAATCCTAAAATTCATACGGAACCACAAAAGGGCCCGAATAGCCAAAGGAATTTTGAAGAAGAAGACCAAAGCAGGAGGCATCATAATCCCAGACTTTAGCCTCTACGACAAATCTGTAATCATCAAGACAGCATGGTATTGGCACAAAAACAGGCACATAGACAAATGGAATAGAATAGAAACCCCAGAACTAGACCCACAAACGTATGGCCAACTAATCTTTGACAAAGCAGGAAAGAACATCCAACGGAAAAAAGACAGTCTCTTTAACAAATGGTGCTGGGAGAACTGGACAGCAACATGCAGAAAGTTGAAACTAGACCACTTTCTCACACCATTCACAAAAATAAACTCAAAATGGATAAAGGACCTGAATGTGAGACAGGAAACCATCAAAACCCTAGAGGAGAAAGCAGGGAAAGACCTCTCTGACTTCAGCCGTAGCAATCTCTTACTTGACACATCCCGGAAGGCAAGGGAATTAAAAGCAAAAATGAATTAGTGGGACCTTATGAAGATAAAAAGCTTCTGCACAGCAAAGGAAACAACCAACAAAACTAAAGGCAACCAATGGAATGGGAAAAGATATTTGCAAATGACATATCGGACAAAGGGCTAGTATCCAAAATCTATAAAGAGCTCACCAAACTCCACACCCGAATAACACATAACCCAGTGAAGAAATAGGCAGAAAACATGAATAGACACTTCTCTAAAGAAGACATCCGGATGGCCAACAGGCACATGAAAAGATGCTCAACGTCACTCCTCATCAGAGAAATACAAATCAAAACCACACTCAGGTATCACCTCACGCCAGTCAGAGTGGTCAAAATGAACAAATCAGGAGACTATAGATGCTGGAGAGGATGTGGAGAAACGGGAACCCTCTTACACTGTTGGTGGGAATGCAAATTGGTGCAGCCACTCTGGAAAACAGTGTGGAGGTTCCTCAGAAAATTAAAAATAGACCTACCCTATGACCCAGCAGTAGCACTGCTAGGAATTTACCCAAGGGATACAGGAGTACTGAGGCATAGGGGCACTTTTACCCCAATATTTATAGCAGCACTCTCAACAATAGCCAAGTTATGGAAAGAGCCTAAATGTCCATCAACTGATGAATAGATAAAGAAATTGTGGTTTATAGACACAATGGAGTACTACGTGGCAATGAGAAAGAATGAAATATGGCCCTTTATAGCAATGTGGATGGAACTGGAGAGTGTGATGCTAAGTGAAATAAGCCATACAGAGAAAGACAGACACCATATGTTTTCACTCTTATGTGGATCCTGAGAAACTTAAGAGAAACCCATGGGGGAGGGGAAGGAAAAAAAAAAGAGGTTAGCATGGGAGAGAGCCAAGGCATAAGAGACTCTTAAAAACTGAGACCAAACTGAGGGTTGATGGGTGGTGGGAGGGAGGGGAGGATGGGTGATGGGTATTGAGGAGGGCACCTTTTGGGATGAGCACTGGGTGTTGTATGGAAACCAATTTGACAATAAATTTCATATATTGAAAAAAAAAATAAAATAAAAAAATAAAAGTAAAAATAAAAATAAATTAAAAAAAAAGAAAATAATCTGTTCATTTTTCCAATTCCTAGAAATTTGCAGGGCAAATTCTCAGTCACTTTTTAAGTTCTTGATCTTTTCAGGTGTAATTTGCCTGGTTTAATTTTATGTTTATATGTATGTAATACTCTAATTTCATAGAGATTTTCAGATTTAATTAGAGTCTAATTACACTTAATATATTTTGGTTATTACAATTTTTTTAATGTTTTTATTATTTATTTTTGAGGGATTGAGAGACAGAGTGCAAGTGGGAAAGGGGTAGAGAGAAGGAGACACAGAATCTGAAGCAAGCTCCAGGGCTCGAACTCACAAACTTTGAGATCATGACCTGAGTTGAAGTTGGGCACTTAACTGATTGAGCCACCCAGGCACTCCTAAAGAGGGTGATTTTTAGAAATAATTCACTTTATTGTTATTTCATTCTCATGATTTCTCATTTTATAAATGATTTATAACTTAACTTTTTAAATTTTTTAATTTTATCATGTGTTTTTAATTTTTCTTAAGTTTATTATTGCTTTGTTTCTTAAGTTTATTAAGAGTTTGCTCAGTACCACATAAAATATGGATTCTAAATTTTATTTATATTTCTATGTGATTTTATATTTTATTCTAGGTTTTATCTTTGAAATATTTTTATTTGGGGTATTTTAAAAATATCAGTAGTTGGTTTTGGTTCATATTCTGAAATTAATGTCTGGTTTTATTGTATTATGTAGGAGAGTATAGCCTACATGATTATATTAATTTGATTTTTAAGATTTTCTCTAATAGGGTGATAAGTTAACAATAAGAGGTTAATTATTTTTGCCTCTAACATTTAACATATCAGTTTTATTATCAGCTTAGAAATGCTTTGAAGGTAGTTTTTACCCTAAATCAGTGAGCACATTACAAAAAGAATTCCAGGAAAGTGATTTAAAATTCACCAAAATTTCCACTTATCTAATATGACTGGAATGTCATCAAGTGTTTCTCAGAGGAGAAGCTTCATAATTAAGTTGTACATGATGAATTGATTTAGCACCAGAAGCAGGGAAAGTGTACGTCTGGCAATGGGAGAAGCATGCAAAGGCAGTCAGGACAGGGAGCTCCTAGAAAGGAAGGGGTCTGTATGACCATTGGTTTCTGGATTGGGTGACTGAATGGATGGTGATGTGCTTTATTAAGGTGCAAATGCAGGCAGATTTGGAGAAGGAAGAAACCAAGTCCAGTATTACCTATATAAACATGCAATCATACCATTATTTTTATTTTTCAAAACAATTTCAATGTAACATACCATTTTTTCCCCACAACAAAGCAGTGCAAGAAATAAGGCAGTTAATATCTCCCTTTTACATATGGGAAGATTAATTAAGTGATTTGCTGAAAGTCACAGAGCAACTAAAGAGTGGACTCAGGAATCAAATTGTGGTTTCTAATTTGCAAATTCAGGGCTTTTCCTGCTATATTGCTAGAGATTCACACTGTAATTATTTAGCATTCCTTTAAGCATATTGGTTGTACACTATTTTGAAATAAAGTAGATGTTCATTCAAGTCCTTTAATATGTATTTAATATATATTCATATATATATGATAAAAGAGTCACCTTCCTGATAATGATATTAATTTATAACTTTTTTGTGTAGATTTCTAATATTAAACATTCCTCATTTTCAATTCCAGGAGAGACTGTAAATGATAGCAAAACAAAACACTGTAAAGTTTTCAGACCATGATACTAGGTCTGGAGAAAAGTTATTTCTAAAGGCAAGAATTTAGCTTAACTGGTGAAACGAAAACCATTCCTTTCATTACAAATAGCTTAAATGTGTAGTCTCATAACTGCCCCTAGCCATGAACTTCAAAGCCCTCCCAAAGCAGTCCTGGAACAGGTTTCTTATTTTCCACTTGAACTTCTTAATCAATCTTCTCTACTACCTACTATTCATGCTTTGGAAGTAGAAGGAAATATGAATCTGAGTTTTAGCTGAATCAGACATAAACAAAAACCAGGAGCTAGAGTGAAATCTGCCATTCTGTCCAGCTCTTTTCTAACTAACCCTATGAAAATTTCTGAGCTCTATCTCTTTATAATAAATCAGATTGAGTTGTTCACTTCCATTTGCTAGGAGGGTTGTACTTTAAGAAATGGACTTATTTGTGAAAATATGGTAGCAGTTTAATAAGGAACACGAGAACATGGTAGTGTGCACACTCCATTCTATCTAATCTATATGTTTATGATTTCAAGAAAATGCATACTTGTGATAGAGCCAAGTTTATTGCACGGTTTGTATTTATTTGTGTTTATGATTTCAAGAAAATGCACACTGTGATAGAGCCAAGTTTATTGCATGGTTTGTATTTATTTATTGTATTGACGATATTTTAAAAATTGGCTACAGTAGTATTTCTGGTCCTATATGTTCTTCTAGAAACTTGTCAAACCACAGAAGTGGAGTCTATTTCTCCTCCCCTAAAAGCTGAGTGGGGCTTTGTGATTGCCTTGAACAGAATCTGATGGAAGCGACATTACAAAACTTTTAAGGTTATGTTGTAAAAGGGGAATTGAGCTTCCACCTGACTCACTCTGGGGGAACTCTTAAGATTGTGTGTAAGAGGTCTGGATTCCTAAAGCAGCCATGCAAGAGAGGCCACAATTACAGGTCACATAGAGATAAAGAGAGGTGCCTGAAGACCCCTCGCTGTTAAAGCTCCCAGCTATTAGAGTCTTCCCAGCATCAACTGCCAGATATACAAGGGTGTAAGCCTTAAGGTTATTCCATCCCTAGTTTTCAGGCTGCCCAGTTGACACTAATGGAACCCAGACAAGCTACCCCCACTAAGCCCTGCACAAATTGCAGCTTTGTGGGGAGACTAAGCATCATTACTGGGTTAAGCCACTAAATTTGGGGATGGTTTGCTATATAGCATTTGGTGTCAAAGAAAAGATGCACTTTAAATTGCACGATATCAATAGATTTGACCCTTGATTATTTAGGAAACAGTATCATTTTATGTTTTATCTATGTACTCTTCATATCTCTTCTGCCCACCTCTTGGAAATTGTGTCCCTATCATTGCTATATTGGGAATGTGAAAGATAAAAGTAACAACAGGTAATTTGTTTGTGTTAAAGTATTTTTAAAAGCGATAGTTGGGGAGAGAGAATGGGGAGAAAAATTTTCAATAGTAGGATGAAAGAAGTTACTGGCATGATTTTATTGTGATTTCCTATGCAAGTCCATGTTACTTCAGGCAACAATACATTTGCTGTATTACAGGTTGGAATCTTCCACATAATCTTCAGAGTTTCTCCCCCAAACTGTAGAATAATAGTATTGTTTAAAAAGTCAGTGTCTCTGTAAAACAGTATGGAGGTTCCTGAAAAAGTTGAAAATAGAACTACCAACTACCTTACAATCCAGCAATTGCACTGCTAGGTATCTACCCAAAGAATACAAAAATGCTAATATAAAGGAGTACATGCATCCCAATGTTTATAGCACATTTATTTACAATAGCCAAATTATGGAAGATGCCCAAGTGTCTATCAACTGATGAATGGATATAGAAGATGTGGTATATGTATATATATGTATATATATATACACACACACAATGAAATGATACTTAGTCATTAAAAAAAGAATGAAATCTTGCCATTTGCAATGACATGGATGGAGCTAGAGAGTACTATGCTAAGTGAAGTAAGTCAGAGAAAGACAAATACCGTATGATTTCACTCACATGTGGAATTTAAGAAACAAAAGAAATGAGCAAAGAAAAAAAAGAGAGAGAGGGAAGCAAAGCAAGAAACAGATTCTTAACTATAGAGCACAAACTGATGGTTACCACAGGGGAGGTGGGTGGGGAGATGGGGAAAATAGGTGATAGGGATTAAGGGGTACACTTGCTGTGATGAGCACCGGCTGTTGTATGGGTGTTGAATCACTATATTGTACATCTGAAACAAATACTACAGTGTATGTTAACTGGAATGTAAATAAAACTTAAAAAATAAAATAGAAAAATAACATTCAGATTAAAAATTAAGAACAGGGGCACCTGGTGGCTCAGTTGGTTAAGCATCTGATTTGATTTCAGCTCAGGTCATGGTCTCATGGTTAGTGGGTTCAAGCCCCTCATTGGGCTTTGTGCTGACGGTGCTGAGTCTGCTTGGGATTCTCTTTCTCTCCTCTCTCTGCCCCTCCCCCGCTGTGTTCTCTCTCTCTCTCTCTCTCTCTCTCTCTCTCTCTCTCTCTGTCTCTGTCTCTTTCTCTCTCTCTCTCTCTCCCTCTCTCTAAGTAAAAAAATAAAAATTAAAAACTTAAAAAAGTCAGTGTATCCCTACTCAGATGACAATTTGGCATTTTTTCCTTTCTTAGATTGTAAACTTAATTCAAATGAACAATTCTTTATGTTCCATAAAAGTCTTAAACACAAGTCCACGAAATGAAAAGATGGAATGATTATTTAACAATATGTACAAAGAGGGAACTGGGCTGGACACCCAGCATGGATGCCACTAATGACCACTTAACCACAGAAATGCCTTTGGGTTCTCATTTCAGTGGGACAAAGGCTGTGCCCTTTATAGGTAGATACTTTGCTGCTTTTGCCTTCCTATGTATAGCAGTTCTCTCAGAGATGGAGTCTGTTGTCTTCAGAACCCTTAGCTCTTTCCAAGCCTTTGACAGTTAATAGAAATGGGCTTCAGAACACAGGTTCACTCCTTTAAAAACAAAGCCTTCCCTTTCTCCCTGATAGCACAGTTATTGCATAATTATACTTATCAGCTCCCTCTCACCAGCTTTTAATCATACATTTTCCTGTCAGGGTCGTCTTTGTGGTTGCACACAGTCACTCTGGCACATGCACATACATACACATACAACTATTTCCTGACCCCTTGGAGAAAGCACAGATAACATTTAAGAAATGCAAAACTACCCTGCAGCAAGGGTATAAGGAAAAGGGCGGGTTGAGAAAGAAGATAAAGTTTAATGTTCTCACATGAGACTGTAAACTGGGGGAAAAAAAAAGGACCATGATATTATATAAATAAGGACTTGTTTTGTTTTGTTTTGTTTTTCTCCATGGAGCCAACTAAGTCAGTAAGAAATGCATTGTTTAGAGAAAACATAGTGTTGAAATTTTATTTCTTTATTAAAAAATGTTTGTTTGTTTGTTTTTTAGAAAGAGAGAGAGTGGAGGAGGGACAGAGAGGGAGAGAGAGAATCCCCAGCAATCTCCTCATTGTCAGCGTAGAGCATGATATGGGGCTCAAACTCACGAACTGTGAGATCATGACCTGAGCCGAAATCAAGAGTCGGATTCTCAATTGACTGAGCCACCCAGACAACCCCAAATATTTTATATTCATTATCTTAAATTATCAAAACTACCATCCTCCAATTGCTTTGATTGTTGCCTTTCCCGATCTCATTAATTCCTGATAAATTTGGCTCAAGATTATTCCACAGATTTATCCCCTTCTCTCCAGTTCTACTGCCTCTACCCTGTTCTAGGCACCACGTCTACCAAAGCCTCTGGCTCCCTTGTTCCTCTGTGTCTTGTCTTTGGATTCTCCACATCACTGCACATAGATCTCAAATCACAGTTAATTAGAAGACTTTAACAACTAACTATGACCCTTAGAATAAAATACAGACTACTTGCTATGGGATGTACAGTGTGTCATCTGACCCTGCCTCACCCTCTCAAACCTCATCTCAATCCACTGGCTGACTACAGACACCCCTGTATTCTGTATTCTCCCATTGCCCTCTAATACCTACTACAAACTCAGAGCCTTTGTAAATGCTCATTACTTGGCTTGCAGTCACTTAATGCTGCTCTTTGCATTTTTAGCTCCTAAACTCAGTTTAAATAGACCCATGATGGAGGGGTCTTCCTTACACATATTGCTGAAAGTAAATTGTAACCCTAACCCTTCATTATTCCCTATCTCATTCACCAATAGGTACTCTCCACAGCACTCCTTACAATCTGCACTTATTTTTTTCTATTTACGTATTCACATCTTTCTGTACTCAAATAAATTGTCATTCAAGTGTATGCACAAAATAAGGACATTTTCAAACAAAAACTTAGAATTTATCCTGAGGAAATACTAAAAAAATATATAGATGAAAAAAGAGATCATAAATTCAGAGTACAGGAGTGAAGTAAAAGCAAAATTAAGTAAAGATACTATATTGTTATAGAAATAATTAATTACCTTTATCATACTTAAAAATAATTTAAAAGGGAATAGACTTTCAGCTGTAAGATGAATAAAGTCTAAGCATCTAATGCAAAACATGGAGACTGTAGTTGATAACACTGTATTCTATAATTGAAATTTGCTAAGAGAGTAGAACATAAATTTTATGACCAAAAATAAATGGATTCATTAAAAATAAAAATAAAAAAAGATAAATATGTGAGGTGATGAATGTGTTAATTAACTACATGAGAGCATCCCTTCACAACGTACATGTATGTCATCTCGCCATGGAGTAGCTTTAAATATCTTACAATTTGACAGTTACACCTCAAAGCCTAAATTATAAAAAAGGTGGGGGAAATGATCTCTATACCTTTAAGTTACTTTCTTTGAAAATCTGGGTGAATAGAAAATTTTCCAGGAAAAAAAAAATGGCTCAATAAGTCATAAAAACAGAAATAGAATTTTTATAGTTATGTAAGTTAAATTAGTATTTAAAATATCTCCTTCTAAAAACCTTCAAATCAGAACTTCTGGTTTTCAACCATCAAAGGAACACATCACACCTAAAGTATATAAACTCTTCCAGAGAATAAAAAGGAAGAAATCTCGCGGCACCTGGGTGGCTCAGTCAGTTGAATATCCAACTCGTGATTTTGACTCAGGTCATGATTTCATGGTTGTGATATAGAGCCCCCTGACTGGCTCTCCACTGGATGTAGAGTCTGCTTAAGACTCTCTGTCCCTCTCCCTCTGACCCCTCTCAAAAATTAAAAAAAAAAAAAAAAGAAAAAAGAAAAATGTCCATTTCCTTTCATTGGATTATCTTGATAAGAAAACATTGCAAGAACTTGATAGGCTCTAAAGTTATAGCTTAGCATAAAGAAACATAGATGTAAAATTCATAAATAATGTGACAAATTGAAATAGTGTATGAAAATATAGTATCTTTGACTAAATTGAGCCTTTTACAAATGAAGAGGTGAGTCAATATCAGAAAAATCTGATGCAAGCCACTATGTGAATGGATTAAAGGATATAACCCAGTAAAAATTTCAGTAGCTAAACAAAAGACATTTAATAATTCAATGCTCATTCATGAAAAAAAATTAAACCAACTTAGAACGGAAAATATGCTTTTATTTGATAAAGTATATTTACCTATAGCAAGTTAATCATGATTTTAAAAAGCATTTCAACACAGGTAGAAACAAGGAAAGGATGCCTGTTGCCACCCTGTCCATTCAATATTTGTACCAAAGGTACTGGTCAAGGCAATTAAAGAAAAATGAGAGAGAGGGAGAAGGAGAGGGAGAGTGATGTAAGGGATAGGATTGTTAATTCTTATGGACATGTCTGCACAGAAAATCCAAAATAATCTAGACATACAATTAGAATAAGATAATTAAGAATTGTTATGTATAAAAGGTATAGGATACAGAAGATAATTATTTCATCACTAGCATTTCCAATGAGAAAATAAAAATTCTATTCACAATAGCTATACAACTAATATGGTTTCTAGAAATAATTTTCCAAGACATCTGCAAAATATCAGTGGAAAAAATGTTATAATCCTAACATATAATATACTATTATATATAAGACCATATATATAATATATATAAGACAAACCATAATATAAGATAACCTAAAAAATAGGGATGGGAAGGATCAGTTTTATAAAAAGTTCAGTTCTTCCCAATTTATGTCCAATTTTCACTACAATTCCTGTAAAGCCCTATATGGTTTTCATACGGAACTTGATTAGCTGAACTTAAAGATCATATAGAATAGCAGTGTCTAAGAAGAACAAAGATAATAAAGATAAGAAGTAAGAAAAGGAGAGCAATGTTGTGTGATACACCTATTTAGTTATCAAGATACATACTCTAATGTATGATACAGTATGTTACTGATGTAAGAATAAAGAAACAGAAAAATGGAAAAGAATAGAAATTCCTAGGGAAGACCCGAGCATGTGTGCATTTTAGAATATAAAAGATACTACAGGTCAGTGGAAAAAGAATTACCTATTCAATAAATGATGCTAAGATAATTGGATTTTCACTATTATCTATTATAAAGTGCACTTTTTAAAGTTCATTTATTTTGAGAGAGAGCAAGCAGGGGGAGGGGCAGAGAGAGAGAGAGCGGGGGACAAATTCCCAAGCAGGCTCCGTGCTGTCAGTGTCAGAGTCAGATGAGGGGCTTGAACCCAGGAACCGTGAGATCATGACCTGACTTGAAATCAAGATTGGTCGCTTAACTGACTGAGCCATCCAGGCAACCCCACTTTTGTTTTGCATTTAAACATCTTTGATTTTTTCTCATTGCCACATAGTACTCCATTGTGTATATGGCCCTTTGTAGCAACGTGGATGGAACTGGAGAGTGTAATGCTAAGTGAAATAAGCCATACAGAGAAAGACAGATACCATATGGTTTCACTCTTATGTGGATCCTGAGAAACTTAACAGGAACCCATGGGGGAGGGGAAGGAAAAAAAAAAAAAGAGGTTAGAGTGGGAGAGAGCCAAAGCATAAGAGACTGTTAAAAACTGAGAACAAACTGAGGGTTGATGGGGGGTGGGAGGGAGGGGAGGGTGGGTGATGGGTATTGAGGAGGGCACCTTTTGGGATGAGCACTGGGTGTTGTATGGAAACCAATTTGTCAATAAATTTCATAAAAAAAAAATAAACATCTTTGAAACTGCAATGTGTTCTAAGGGCAGTGGCAGCTGATAATCACCATCAACCAGGTGACTCATCTCAACAGAGTCTTGTGCTTTTTTACCTCTACTTCTGTTGATACCACTCACTAAATAATGCAACTCAAGGCAGGAAAAACTGGCTCATCTTCTGGAACAGGTGAAATCATAAGTTCTCCAGTGACTAATTTGAATAGAACTATTGTTAAAGCATCAGGCATTACCAGTGATTTCTTGTTTTCTTGGGAGAGAAGCTGCTTAATTTCTAGAAGTGTTTGATTTTGTCAAATAAAAGAGCAAAACTGTGGTCTGGTCAAAAAGTAAAATGAATTGAAATTTATAAAATAGACTTCAATTAATTGAAAGAAAATCCTAGTTCCAATGTGTCACACACTTAAGGGAAGATGTATCATGATGCTAAGTATTGGTGAGAATGAAGGGAGAAGTTTTCTTAGATATTTGCTAGTACTGAAAATTAGTTCAATATCTTTAGAGAGCACTTGAGGAATATTTGGTAAAACTGAAAATGCACACATGCTTTATCTAGCAAACCTTTTTCTAGTTATATGCAAGGGTTTGCAACTCACAGTGAGGTGCTTGGACCATCAGCCCCTGTAGTACCTGGAAATTTGTTAGAAATGAAGTTTCTCAGGCTTCACCCATCACCTTGAATCAGAACCTAGAGTTTAGGAAGATACCCTAGTGATTTCTGTAAACATTAACATTTAAGAAGCACTGTACTAGAGAATCTCTCGCATGCCATTCAGAGAAATATGTATAAAAATATTCATTCTTAAAGAGGCAAGTAAAAAAACAACACATGTCAATTGGTAAGAAAGAGGATGAATAAAATGAAATGAACTCATGTGATGAAATATATAGTGGTTGAAATCTATGAATTAGATCTATATCCTCAACCTTGATCATTAAAAAAATATAATATTAAATAATACACCAAGTTATAGGATAATAAATACTTTATGACAATGTTTGCATAACTAAAAATGAAACAAAACCCATGTAAGCAGAAATAAACATATAGAAAATATGTAGTCAAATATGTGTCAGTGAATTTGGGAAGGAAGCAAAAATGGAGGATAGAAATTTGAAGGAGAAGATAAACTGCAAGCTTACCGATGTGGTTTTTATTCCTTAAAAATAAGGAAATATTAACATACTACCATAATTTTTTTTGTTAACTGGGAACAATATTAATATATTTGTTATAATATCTTTTTCAGTTTTCTAAATATAGTTTTGATTAAAACAAAAATAAAAGTTGGACAAAAACATAACACAATTCACAGAAAAAGACATAAAATTGCTTAAGCATATAAGATGTTGCTCACTCATAGTTAAATAAATGTAAAAAATGAAACAGTTTTGTGTTTTTTATTGACGAGTTTGTCAAAGAAAATTTTTGATAAAAAATTTTTAGTAAATTAAAAAAGAAAGACTCTCATATACTGCTTATGACCATGTAAATTTTTGAAGTTTTATGCTTGGTTTATATGTATCAAGATTTTTTTTAAAGATTTCTTAACATGCAAGCCTCATTGAGTTAGCAATTCCAATTCTAGGGATTCAAAGTTTAGAGGCTAACAGTTGTGTACAAATAATTTGTGATTAGTAATGTTGATTATGACATTACTAATAATAAGACAAACTAAAAGAATATAAAACTGGAATAAAAATGATAGGTATACATCATAAAGGATTAGTTAAAATATGGTAGATACATCAACTCCATGTAGGAGTGGTCAAAGATTATGGGCAACTTTAATTTTTACAAATTTCTGTTTTGTTCAACAAGAATGGTTTTATTGCTTTTGAGTTTAGAAAAATTGTCATTTGTCAAAATACAGCTTTTTTTATTTCTTCTTGTGTAATATTAATAATATTTTCATAATGCGTGTCTTTAAGTAATGTCCCTGTTTCCCTTCGTGTGAGTGAGCACAGAATATCTCATTGTTGCTCTCACAGAAAAATATCATGAAAAAGGGAGGATGTTTTATTTGATATTTATTATAGTCTGAGAATGTAGTTAAATAGATAGGTTCTATTAGGTCTTTGTAGTTCTCCCCTCAAATAAAATGCTTAAAATCAGAGATACTGCCAGTTCTTCATTATTGACAGGGAAATGAGAACATGGTGAAGGTACAGTTTCATGTACGTTGTGGACTTTGGTATTATTTTATGAGAAAGTATAGTCGTTGTATTAAGGAATTCAATAGATTATACATTTTCAATCATCATTAATATTTAAATTTTATGATTTACTTAACTTTTAGATTCTCATTAATAGTTAAGCATTATGATTTATTTAAATTGATAATATTTCATTAGATTTTAAAATTTAACATTAATCAAATTAAATCTAAATCATTAAATCCTATATTATTGGAGAAGAATCATGAAATATCAGGAAGAGTAGGAATGAGTATATTTCAGGATATATATATATATATATACACATTTATAAAAGGCACTGACTATAGTCATTGTTTTATGTAAATGTACTTGAAATTATCAGTTTCTAAAATACGATGGCTAGGTTTGCTTGCTTAATTTTACCTGTAACTATCTTAACATTTTATAGCCAAGTGCTTAATAAATTATTTTATTGATCATTGCTAAATTTAGGTAAAGTATAATATACATATCTACACAAGCATATAGATATGGAGATAAAATTGCCTTTTTTTCAGTCATGAAAGTCCTATCTTTATGTTACTTAAAAAAAAAGACAATTAGATGACATCTTGGAGTCTTAGAAAAAGACATTTTCTTTTTGAACATGTATATTTTACAAGTTCAAGATATGTTTAATAAGGGAATTGAAATTTTAGTGACACTTACATCCATGAACTGTCTTTTAATTTTTATCAATTTTTATCTTCAATGTTTAATTTCTTTTTCTTTTTTTAAAATAAAATTGCATTTTAAAAATTACGATGTTGTGGCATGATACCCATATTCATGTATCTATGTTATGTGTTATCACTGCATTATTTTGTATTCCTCAAATATTGCATAATTGCAGCTTATTTATAGCCAGATTTCTTTTTGTTTATAGGGTAGAGGATAAAATGCAATACTACGATTTCTTTCCCATCTTATTCTAGTTCACTGACAGGGAAATAGAAATTGTTATCAACTTCAGTTTCAGTTTCTTAGTTATGATGATTTCTTTTCGTGTAATAAAATATCATTTTTGTGAGTTTACCTCTTTTGTTCTGTTGTCACTGACCTGGCCTCCAGAAACATGATTTCATAGAGCATTTTCTTAGACAGTACTTCCAGAAATGTCATTATAGCACTAGAGAATTGGCATTTTCTGTGCCAAGATGTCATCCTAATAATACTGTGTCTGAGGAAATGAAGCTGGGAGAAATAGCTAGCAGGGTGATGAAGGACAGGTTTGCCTCATCTGTAAATAACAGTGATTTGTGGGATGATGATCTCACCAACAGAGCTTCTCTCCTCCTCTTCATTATGATCTTCTGCAGTGCCCAGTGAAGCTGTCAAGGACCCTACTGGGAACTGGGAGTGATGATGGAAAGCTCTTGTTTTGTTTCCCATTTTAGTCATTTGTGAATGTCCTGTAGCTCTCTCCAGTGCAGAAGTGAGAAGTCAGGTTGTGGTGGAACTCTTCTAATCTCTCCTTGCTGCTAAGGGCAATTCTTCTCTGTGCCAGAGTTCTGCTTACTCTGTAATTCAACCTAAACCTCTTTAAGAGGGCATGGGTAGGTAATGGAGGAAGAGTCAGGACCGATATTCAGGTGGGGATTTAGTAATTTACATTACGTTTGCTATTGACAAGCTCTGGGGAGTGTTTCCTCAATCATTAAGCCAGAAGTGAATGAGTGTTCACTTAAGGTTTCCCTAAGCAAAACTGTCAAAAGGATAGTGTCCATGCTCCTGTCAATCACATTGAATAGAACCTGAAATAGCACCATGCTCATGATCACATAATATTTGCTGAAGAGATGAAACTGAATAGGAGAATATATTTTAAAAGAGATCCACTATAGATCAAAGGGCAAGGATCTCTTTCAATGAAAGCAGTCCCACCAGAGATGAAAATGTGTTTCAGGAGACTTAGGGATAGATAGCAAAATAGATCCAATACATAGTCATTTCTATAGCTCTGATTGGAAAGAAGTCAGAGTTAGTTACAAGCTATTTGTCAAAGTAAATGTGACCCAAAAAAGGGTAATTTTCTATATTTCCTTCTCTACATCTGACAATTTGGGTATTTTCATCTCCTTTCCAGAAAAATATCACTCCATATCTTCTATTTGGAACCAATAATGATCCTATCAAATTCACTCTCCATTTATTTTTTTAGATGAAGGCACTAGAGAGGTTAAATGGTTTATCTCTTAAGTGAGAGACCTAGGACTTGAATTCAGTTCCATTTGGTGTCAAACCCATGTTTTTGGTTAACTCTGATATATGGTCCCTCATCCTTTTTCAGTTATAAGTACCAGAAAATCCAAGTTGAACTACCTTACACAGAAAGGATTGTTTCCTGGAGTAAAAACTGAAAACTCCAGACACAGTGTGTTAGACATTAATATTAGTCCGATATCCAATTTCCCCAGCCTCCAGCTGTGTCTGAAATTGAGTGACCATAAACCATGCTCTACCTGGAACTGTCACTGTAACAGAGTTCAGAGTGGTCCATAATTAGGTTGGTCTCAATGCACCTTTTAAAAATTATCGTCCCCTATTCAACTATTCGCCTTTTTGCCTTTTCTGTTTCAATTAGGCCTGCTAGTTGCTGGCCTAGGAGCATACACCCTGTGTTTGTTTCTCTCAACTTGAAAAAATACTGGGATTACTCTGTCCAAACTTAATTCTATTAGTTCTTTAACATCTGCTTTAAGACTAATGTCTTCAACAAGGCCTACGTGCTTACCCTTAGTTCACTTTGATGAATTCTTATAGATTTTGTGTGTTACTCTGTTGTCTAAGTATCAAGTCAAACCAGAGCTTAGATGGCATTCAAGATTATTGGAGAATGAGTGTGGTGATTGTCTGGTCTTACCTAACTCTTCTAAGAATTAATCAGAAATAGTGATTATGGTAGCTAACTTTTAATGAGCATTATTTGTTAGCCATTGTTTAAATTCTTTGCATGCATGAGCACATTTCATGCACACCTTAGGAGATGTATAGCATTATCAATATTTCACAGATGAAATTGAGGCAATGAAAGCACAGGCTACTTAAAAAAGTCATGAAGTTAGTAAGTGCAAGACCCAAGACTTGAATCCATACTTAACCATTGTAATGTATTTACCGAAGGATATGGTTCTTTAAAAAGATTATAGTCTAATGGTTGCTTATCCAACAGGTAAAAATCAGGATGGAAAAAGAACTTAAAATAACTTAAAGCCATTTCAGAATGAAGTGGGACAAGACATGATAAAGGGAAAATTTTGGGTAGATATGTTTACTGTCTTTAAGTATTATGCAGCCTGTCAAATAAGAGAGGGATTAGCTTATCTTGAATAGACCCGAAGACTAGAATTAGAAGCATTAGGCACATATTTTCACCTAAACATAAAAAAAGCTATTTCTACCTGTCAGAGCTGTCTGAAAATAATTTCAAAAAAGCTTTTTTGAGAGAGCAAATTTCCCATATCTGGAAGTTTCCCCAGTAGGTTGGTTGACATCTTCTGGCAAGAGTGTTCTCAGTGGGAGTCAAATATCAAAAGCTAGTTAAAACACACATGTTTTAAGGGCCTAAACATTCCATGAATCCTCAGAGGATTATTCCTTCTGGCTGCTGGGACTAGGAAGTAATGTAATGCCATGGGTATATCAGGACTTGTAAGCAAATAAATGAAGTAGGAAAATAGAAAATAAGAAGGGACATGGGGGTAGGTGGGAGATGCCGAGGAGATGAGTAAAAAAAAGATAAGCCATGTCATCTAGATCTGGGCCCAGGGAGGCCCTGCTGGGCAGAGTAGCTACAGCAGAGACAGTTGAGCCACCAGATAGCCTTTTCCTGACCTTTCAAATGTTCACACGTTTAATGGTGGTTTAGGGTTGGCTTAGCTCAGTTGTTATTTTTTCCTCTGAGACAGCTTTTTCCTCTTTAGTTAGGAAGGCAGAGCTCTGACTCTGTTGTGGAGAAAAAGCTATTAAAAGGAAATTGTGGTATATAAAATGGAGACACTTTTTTGATCATATTTCAAAGGATTTGAAGGGAAAGACAAGAAAATCAATAAATGCATGGATTCCTTTACACTTTAAAAAGACAATTCTTTCCTTTCTAAAGTCTGTTTCTGGGTGTTCCTGCTGTGAAATCAGCCCATAACACCCAGATTTAATGGAAATTTACTTAGTAAAAGGATAAAATAGTAAACAGAACAATGAAGAGTTCAGTTACTTCTTTCCCTTTCTACCTTTTGACAAGTGATAATACCTGCAATGGAAACCATATAATTTTCAGTCTGATTATTTATTTGTTTGTTTGTTTGTTTGTTTGTTACTTATTTATTTTGTTAGAGGAAGGTTGGTGTTTACTTTCAAATCTGAAGTATAGAATCAAGTCCTGTTTGTTTATCATAGTAGCTAATAACATGTTGCAGATTTTTATCTATGACAAAAAATTGTCTATGATATAGGAACTTTTTCTCATTGCTACTTTGGCTAACACAACCATGAAACAAGTGTTTTTATATGTGATACTTTAACAAAGGGAAAATCACTATGATAATAAAATCCCTTGAAGTTTGTGAGGGCAGGTCTCCATTTTATATATTTTGTGGGTTATTATTCTAAAAAGAAATCCATCTTGGAAGTAAAGAATATTATTTGCTTGAGGGGATTTTCTATAACAGATCCCTTCTAAATCCTACTCTCTTCAGTAAGTATAATATGGAACAGTCTGTCTTCTGTAATTACTATGCAATAGGAGATTTTGTCTTGATTCATCTACATATCTTTATTTGTGTTGAGAATACTAGAACCTATTATTCTCTCTCTCTCTCTCTCTCTCTCTCTCTCTCATTCACATGTGAATGAGACATGTGACACAATGTCTCATAAGACACAATACATGTACCCTCTACTCTGTTTGCTCCAGTATCCGCCTTTTGCAAAATGATAATACAGTAACCAGAATATTGATGTTGATACAGTGAAGATAACAAAATATTTTGCATACCACAACCATTCTTCACGTTGTCATTTTTCTAGCCACAACTACTTTATCCTGCTTCCACCCATTCCTTGTCCCCTGCCAACCACTAATCAGTTCTCCATTTTCATAATTTTGTCATTTCAAGAATGCATGTATGTGGAATCAAGTCATGTCTTAGTCTGCTCATGCTATCATTACAAAATACAAAAGGTTGGATGGCTTACATGACAGAAATTTATTTTCTCGTGGTTCTGAAGTCTGAGAAGTCCAAGATAAAAGCATTGGCCAATGCAGTTCCTTGTGAGAGCTCTGATGTCTCTCTGGTGTCTCTTCTTAAGGGACACTATTCCCATAGTGAAGTCCCATCCTCAGGACCTCATCTAACCCTAACACCTTCTAAATGACCCAACTGCAAACTGCATCACATTGGGAGTTAGGGCATTAATGCATGAATTTTCGAGGGACACCAACATTTAGTCTGTAACATAACGATATGAAACTTTTAGGAATTGGCTTTTCGCACTCATGACTTTCTGATTTATCCAGTTTGTTATGTGCGTCAACAATTTGTTCTTTTTTATTGCTGAGTAGTATTCTCTGGCATAGATATACCATAGTTCGTTTAATCCTTCATGTGCTGAAGGATATCTGGGCTGATTCCAGAGATAAACTACTACAAACAAGCTGTTGTAAACATTTTTGTTCTCTCTTTCCGTGTGTGTGTGTGTGTGTGTGTCTGTGTGTGTGTGTGTGTGTGTGTGTGTGTGTGTGTGTGTGTGTGTGTGTGTGAAATTTACTATTCTTTCCTTTGGGATAAATGCCCAGGAGGGCAATTGTTGGGTCATATGGTAGTTGCATACTTACTTTTTTGAAAACTCTGTCAAACTATTTTTCAGAAGGGGTTCTATCTTTTCACATTCACACCAGTGACCTTTTTTTAATGACAGAGGTTTCCAAATGAAGTATAGTGTTTAACTCCCCATCCCACTCCATGTGCCATAATGTGCCTTTGTACTTGGACAAAAACACAGGACACAAAATTGATGACAATTCTCTTATTTTTCCAATCAGTTACCTACATTCTCACTTGTCTTATTAATAGGACATCAACAAATTTGCCCCATTAAACATGCATATATCTTTCGTATTGTCAAAGAATACAAATAATTTAGATTGTTTAAATGGGGTCATTTGGGCTCTTCCAAGCCAATTGGCATGTGATTAGTTTATTACTGTTATTTCATCTTGCTGCCAAACAAAATTACATTTAGACTGGCCTGACAGATAAAGCCTGTGCCCTGCTGTAATGATTCTTTGCAAGTTCAGATTCTTGCAGTCTGTAGTAGTCTTCAAGAGAGGATGGGTTCCCTTTATAATGCCAATGTAGTCATTGGAGCTCTGTGCTAGAGATACTGAAGTTAAAGGCCCAGACATTAGCTCTTTCAGTTAATATACAAGAACACTTACCTTGGGACAAGCTGAACCTGAAAGGGTTACAACTGACTTTGGCATCTGCTACCTAACATTCTCAGAAACACTTTCTATCCTATTCATTGAACTCAATCCTCCTTGGAGTTTACCCCAAAAGTTGATAATTTATCTTTTAAATTCTGAGAACACAAAGGTCTTCTGAACTCCTTTCCTAGATAATTGGGCTACTCAGTCTCAATTCATTCTTCAAGGAAAGCTACTCTCACAGATACCGAGATGATTTATTACT